>NC_133386.1:204145436-204448466 GCF_047511655.1 Castor canadensis
TTGAAAAAAGTTGATGTAAAAACAGAACAGAAAGCATGGAAAGAAGAAAAACGGAGAGGGGAGGGGAGGGGCAGAAAATCAAATACTAGGAAGCAAATGGTCAAATGAATAATACAACACAGTTTCCCAGGAAGAAGAGCACAGCTTTCAGAGTGAAAGGCACACGGTGCTCACAGACGGACCCAAGTTTGATACAAAAGCATAGAATGAAATTTCAGAGCCCCCAGCAATAAAATGAAGACCCTGCAGCCTTCTAGACAGAAAGACAGGTCACAGGCCACAAGGGCATGAGTTGGGAATGTGTCAGATTTCTTCAGAGTGATTTAAAAACATGTCCACAGTACTTGGACTTTCCAGCATCTCTGTGCTTTCCTGTGGAAGGCAGGGGTGGACTTTTTTTTCCCTGTGGAAGGAGGGTGTGGCAGACTCGGTGACCACGATGCAACTGAAGTGCTATGTAGTGGAAGTGATGCAATGAAGCCTCCCAGGCTAAGTTAGAAAAGATAGCCCCACTTTGCAGTTTCTCTGTGACACTCATTTTCAGATTCTGTGTAAAATGACTACCTGGTACTCTGAGGCTGCCACAGGGAGAAAGGAGAGGAAGAGAGAGAGAAGAGGAGGAGAGAACACTGGCCAGGCAAAGTGGATGAACCTTAACTTTTCTGGTCTTCAGTTGTTCACACAGCCCAGTGCCAGTTGCCAGCCAGGTGAGGAAGAAGTCCTCCAGGTAGCTGTCATTTGATTAGCTATGTGAGACCCTAGTGAGAACTGCCTAATTGAGTTCAGATCATACCCTTCAAGGTGTTCTTGGAAAGGGGGAGGGAGGGAGGGAGAGAGGAAAGAGGTGAAGACACACTTGCTTCCAAATACGCAGGTCTGAAAGTGACACACTTCACTTCTACCCCACTTGGATGCCAGGTGCCTGAGAAACACAGTTCAGCTCTAGCCCAAGAAGAAGAAAGAAGTCTGTGATATCTAGACAGCCTCTACCACAAACAACAAATCCATGCCTGTGCAGGAACTCAGGAGGTAATAGCAGTGCCTTCATAAATACAGTCATGCATCACTTAACAACTGATATGCTTTCTGAGAAACACACCGTTAGGTGATTTCATCATTGTGCAGACATCCTAGAATGTGCTTACATAAAAACTAAAATGGCTATGATGTACAGTCTGTGGGACCGTTGTCATATATGCTGTCTGTTGTTGACCAAACATCATTAAGCAGTACATTACTGTAAGTTTTAAAAGAAGAGGTATGTAATAGACAATGTTAATAAAATAGGTCCATTGTATTAAGGAAGTTATCTGGTCCTTACCTCACACCATATGAATAAACTCCAAATAGATCCGTGGTTCTTGACTAGGGGCAACTTTGTTCCCCAGAGGGTATTTGACGATGACTGGAGGCATCTTTGTTGCCACAACTGTGGCTGGTGCTGGCACCTGGGAGGCTGCTGAATATCCTGCACAAGACAGCTACTCACAACGAGGAATTCTCTGACCTCAAATGTCCATACACAGAGTCAAGGCTGGGAAAGCCTGCAGTGGACTCACCTACGAGTGAAAGAGAACAAAAAGATGTAACAGAGAATGAAAATTAAAGAACAAGTCCTTATGAATGGACTTAGGCTGGGGATGAGTTGTTTAAACGGGACCCAGAAATGAAAGAATTTAACTCGGTCACAACTGAGGATTTCCCTTGTACAGTGACCACTGATCACTGCTATTCATCAGATCATCAGAGAGACAATCAACTCAAAGAAAATATTTTCACCCTGTGGTTTTCAGTGGTGGAGTCGGTGTTACTGTTACCACTGATCTGTCAGACGTCTCCCAAAGCCACAAAGACCATGGAAATGAAAAACACACCTCTATCTCTCACAAAAGCAGGAAAATGTGAAAGAATTACAGTCACGAACCTCTACAGAATTACATAACCGACATTCACAAACCTCTCTCACGTGAGGAGAGAGGGCCTTGGCAGCTCTAAACACAGACTTCAAACTCTGCAAGAGCAAACACCGAAGATGTCATCCTTTCAATTGCTCTTGGAACATTCCCTACGGAAACCATATATCACGCCTCCAAGAGAAGTTTTAGAACATTCCGGAGAGAAAAATAGTACAGACAGCAATCTTTCATTATAAAGCAATGAAACTAAAACTAACAAAACCAGGAGACAAAAACACCCTAATGCCTGTACATTTATAAAATGATTCTTAAAATGGCTTCCAACAGCCAGGCATCAGTGGCTCATGCCTGTAATCCTAGCTACTTGGGAGACTGAGATGGGGAGGATCCAGGTTCAAGGATAGCCTGGGCAAATAGTTTGTGAGATCCCATCTCCAAAATAACCAGAGCAAAAACCACACTGGAGGTGTGGCTCAAGTGGTAGAGTGTCTGCTTGCAAGCATGAAGCCCTGAGTTCAAACCCCAGTCCCCACCTAAAAAAAAAAAGTCTCCAAAGAAGAAAACAAAGCCAAACTGCTGAGCATCTGCCTAATTCTGATAAAGAAGCACTGCCATCAGCCTCACTGGCCTACCTGTCTTGGTGAATATAGCTGTAGAGTGAGTGCTGTTCTCTGGCAGGGTGGCCTGTGCACTCCATCTTGTTCTTCAGAAGTGACTTGGCCAGGACTGGAGTTGTAGCTTGCCTAGTGTGCCTGAGGCTCTGGGTTCAATCTCTAGCACCACAAGAATAAAGCTGGGTGCTGTTGGCACACCTGTAATCCTAGATACTCAGGAGGCAGAGGTCAGGAAGATCATGGTTTGAAGCTGGTCGGTGCAAATAGTTCACGAGACCCTGTCTTGAAAAAACCCATCACAAAAAAGGGCTGGTGGAGTGGCTTAAGTGGTAGGATACCTGCCTAGCAATTGTGAGGCCCTGAGTTCAAGCCCTAGTACCAAAGAATAAAAATAAAAAAGGCTTGGCCATTCTTGGTTCTTTGTAAGTGCCATATACATCTTAGTATCAAATTTTAGTCCATCAAAAGCCCTGATGGGACTTTGGTCAGAATTTGTAATGAGTTTATAGATTAGTTTGGAAACCCATGACTTTTTTTTTTTTTTTTTTTGCTGGTACTGTGGTTCTAACTCATGGCCTCACACTTGCTAGACAGGCTCTCTACCACTTGAACCCTGCCCCCAGACCTTTTTTTTTTGCTTTACTTATTTTTCAAGTAAGGTCTTGAGTTTTTGCCTGGAGGTCAGCTTCAGCCCTCAATTCTCCTACCTATGGCCTTCTTCCTAGATGGGATGACAGGTGCACACACCACGCAGACTTATTGGTTGAGATGTAGTCTCACTAACTTTTTTGCCTTGGTTGACCTCCAACTGCAATCCTCCTGATCCCCAACTCACAAGTAGCTGGGATTACAGGTATGAGCCACCACACCTGGCAACCAAAATAAGTGGCATTTTTGTTTGATCTAGTTTTAGATTTTTAAACTTTTTTGGTGGCACTAGGTTTGAATTCAGGGCCCTGTGCTTGCTAGACATGCACTCAGGTACTTGAGGCACGTCCTCCTGGAATTTTGTTAACATTTTGCTGAGGTTGGCCTCAAACTGTGATCCTCCTGATCTCTGCCTCCCAAGTTGCTGAGATTACAGATATAAGCCACCATGAAATCTTTATACTACTAAGTCACTGTACCAGTAAAGCTCCTGAGCATCTGAGGCACTGACTAGGGACAGGGGACATGGAACACATAATGGAAAAAGGAAGCCACAAATACGGCCAGGGCCTCATGACTCAGTGCATTTGTTCTTTGAGGCTCTGAGGTTTTCATCATGGGAGGACATTGTCTTTGCAAGGTACGAAGCGGTCACAGGAGGAAGAAAATATAATAACAGGTGAGCAGTCCAACCAGTGCCTGACGACAAAGGCTCCACAGGGTTTTTCTCTTCTTTTTGCTGATTTGTAAGGCGGGGCCTGGCATTTCTAAAAACTGGATCCTGGAGGAGTGGGGAAGGTGCGGTTCGTGTATCTAACAGCTTGGGATTAGTGGAAGGGTGTGTAGCTGGTCTTGGTGTCTGTCATCTCAAATAGCCATCAAGGACTACAGTGGGTGAAAACGAAGACCAGAGCTTTTGTGTGAGGGACAAGAGGGTGTGGGCAGGGCATCAGGGACGACTGGAGGATGGGCAGAGGGAACATGATGTGCTGGGTGTCTGAGCCCAGCTCTGCTGTGGGGAAGTGGCAGGAGAAGTGGCCTAAAGGCCTTGTACTAGGACCTGTTCCTGAGACCTCACCTGATGGAAATGCAGGCGACACTCAGTGTGTCAGAGCAGCATAAGTCAAAGAGGGACACTGGACCACAGCTGGACGACGGGGTCACAGCTGACTGAACACCCGGGGCTGGGTGCAGGCCTGTTGCTGGCAGGAGGTTTCTTCCTGTTTTCCTCCTTGGAGAGAGGCTTACTTCAAGTCTCATCGGTGTGACCGAGTGTTCATTATTCAAATGTCTTTGTCTTCTCTGGTTCAGGTGTGTGTGAGAAGGACAGAGTGGACTTCAAGCTGTACTCTGCTGTTTTGAACTGAAAATCTCCTGAATTTTTCTTTCCATAAATTGAGACTTGAGGGGTTAAAGTCAGTTGGTCATGGCTGGTGGGGTACCTGGAGGACATGGGGACGAATTTGGGGCAAGCAGTGCACTAACTGCACATAGCATTCATAGTTAGGCATCATAGGCCGTCTAGAGATGAGCAGAGCATACAGGAGGATGTACACAAATACTGCACCAGGTGACATGAGGAGGTGAGCATCGTGGACGTGGTACCCTCAGGGGGTCCTAGAACCCGTATCTTTGGGTGTTGAGGACCAATTGCACCCTTTTATTTACTTATTTTTGGGGGGGGGCTGGGATTTAAACTCAGGGCTTCATGCTTGCCAGTGGCAATAACAATAAATATAAATGGCTCAAACTCTTTTTGAAAGATGGGGAGGATTCCTAACAGCACCAAAAAAAATTAAAAGGTAGACACTGATTAAATTACAATAAAACAAATGAAATTTAGTTAGATGTTTTTAAGAGATACTTATAAAATAAGAGAAATTATTATAAATAAAGAGGTTGAAAAAAGCCTACCAAATACTAACTAAAAGAGAGTGTGCATAGTGTTATTAGTGTCAGAGAACATTGACTCCTCAAGGCAAAATCATTAAAAGAGGCAGAGAAATATTTCTATTTTATTTATTTATTTGGGGTTACTAAGACAGGGTCTTACTATGTAGTCTAGGATGCCCTGTAGCTTGAAATCTTTCTGCCTCGGCCTACTGAGTGCTAGGATTACAGGTGTACACCACCATTCCTGGCCCAGAGAAATATTTTATATTAAAAAGAATATTGAAACAATAAAATGTTCTTTAAAATCTTCTGGTCAAACCTGGCTCAAAGCAAATAGACAAACTATCACAAGAGAGATGAAAACAGTGGTCAGGTTGAGTGCCAATGGCTCACGCCTATAATCATAGCTACTAGGTAAACAGAGATCATGAGGATCTTGTTTTGAGGTCAACCTGGACAAAGAGCGAGACCCTATTTCAAAAATACCCAACATGAGCTGGGCTCCGGTGGCTCACACCTGTAATCCTAGCTACTCATGAGTTAGCGATCAGGAGGATCTCGGTTTGAAGCCAGCCTGGGCAAAATAGTTCATAAGACCCTATCTTGAAAAAACTCATCACAAAAAAATGGCTGGTGAAGTGGCTCAAGGTGAAGGCCCTGAGTTCAAACCCCAGTATCACACACACAAAGTACCCAACACAATATAGAGCTGGTGGAGTGGTTTGGGTGATAGAGCACTTGCCGAGCAAGTGTAAGGCCCTGAGTTCAAACCCCAGTATCACAAAACAAAACAAAAATAGTGGCAGCAGTAGTTCCAGCTCCAGGTGGCCTTAGCTTACAATAGTCACACTTCAAGAAATGGACAGTTTTTGCCCTCAGCAAATGCTTCCAATAAATAGAAAAAGATGGAAGCCAAGCCAGATGTGGTGTCACACATCTGTAATCATAGCATTCAAAAGGCTAAGACAAGAGGATTGCAACTTTGAGGCCAGCCTGGGCTACACAACGATTCCAGACTACCCTGAACTACCTAGTGAGACTCTGTCTCCAAAACAAACAAGCTGGGTGCAGTGCTCATGCCTGTGATCCTAGCTACTGGAGAGGCAGAGATCAAGAGAGTCATGGTTAACAGATTAACATAACATTGAAACAAAACCACTTTACATGTGAGCGTTGATGTAAAAGCTAAATAAAACAGATCTAGCAGTAAAATGAAAGACTGTTATATCAGGACAAAAGGCTTTTTTCCCCAGAATAGTAAAATGAGAACAGTAAACATTTACACAGCACAGCCATGTGCCAAGTCTTAGTCTAAAGCTTTACAAATGAAAACATTTCATCATTGCAACTACACCTTGAGGCACAGAGAGGTCAAGGAACTTGCTCAATGCCACACAACTGGTCAATAGTAGAGTCTAGGATTTAATCCTGACTGGCTTCAATCTTTGCTCTCAGCAGCCTCACACTGCCTCCCCTTTAGGTTAACAATAGTTCAACAAATCAGAAAAACGATTGAGATAATTAGTCACAGAT
The DNA here is from genome assembly GCF_047511655.1 of Castor canadensis. Lineage (NCBI taxonomy): Eukaryota > Metazoa > Chordata > Mammalia > Rodentia > Castoridae > Castor > Castor canadensis. The sequence continues at coordinate 204,152,041 of NC_133386.1, forward strand.
TAAAAAGAAAATCAAAGCCAGCCTTTGTGGCTCACACCTCTAATCCTAGCTACTCCAGAGGTGGAGATAGGGAGGATCTTGGTTTGAGGCTAGCCCCATGCAAAAAGTTCATGAGAAGCCATCTCAACCAATAAAAATCTGGGTATGGTGGTGCATGCCTATCATCGCAGGAAACATAACTGGGAGGGTTACAATCCAGGCAACCCCAGACATAACTGCAGACCTTATGTTAAATAACATATATATATATATATATATATATATATATATATATACACATATAGTTTATATATGTTTTTGTTTTATAAAAACTATACATATATTTTTTCTTCTATTTTTTTTATAAAAATTGGTGGAATGGCTCAACTGGTAGGGAACCTACCTAGCAATCATGAGGCCCTGAGTTCAAACCCCAGTACCACCCCTCCACACACAAAATAGTCAGCTGCCAGTGGCTCACGACTGTAATCCTAGCTACCCAGGAGGCAGAGATCAGGAGCATCATGGTTTGAAGCCAGCCAGGGCAAATAGTTCAAGAGACCCTATTTCAAAAATACCTAACACAAAACAGGGCAGGTGGAGTGGCTCAAGTGGTAGAGTAGCTACCTGGCAAGCAGAGGCCCTGAGTTCAAACTGTAGTACTACAAAAAAAAAAAAAATGAGGTCAAAAATTCTTTAGGAAGCAATCCTATGCCTATGTGCATTTCAAGATTCAGGGCTAAAGTTCCACTACCAATGAACACAGGAAAGGATGCAGTTATCTATCACACATCTGTTTCAAAAACAATCTGTTTCCAGGATTCTACATTAAAAAAATTACAGTGTTAACAACTATAGGAATACCATCAGGATAAGTTCCAAAATAAGCTTTCCTCGTTCCCTCTCCTCTCTCGCCTCTCCTCTCTCTCTCTCTCTCTCTCTCTCTCTCTCTCCACACACACACACACACACACACACTCACTCACACCCTCCTTCTCTTCCTTCCTTTCTTTCTTTCTAGCCCTTTTTGCTTTAGTTACTTTTCAGATACAGTCTTAGGCTTTTTGCCAGGGGCTGGCCTCAGATGGCGATCCTCCTACCAACACCTCCCAAATAACTGGGATCAAAGGAACCCACCACCATGCTGGGATTACTTATTGAGCTAGGGTCTAGAAAACTTCCCCCTTTTGCCCCCATGGCAAGGATTATAGGCATGAACCACAGTGCTGACTCATAGGGAAGATCTTTACAGAACATGAAACTCTGGGGCTGGGGAATTAGTTCAAATGGCAGAGTGTTTGCCCAGTGTGCCTGAGACTCTGAGTTCAATCCCCAGAATGAGGGGGGGGGAGGAGGAGGAAGAGAGGGGAAAGGGAAAGGGGAAGGGGAATGGAGAGAAGGGGAAGGGGGAAAAGGGGAAGGGGGAGAAGGTCTTCTATTATGAAACTCTTTCTCTTTGAGCTCCTCACTAATGGTCTTCTTCTCTTCCTCTCCTAGCTGTTTCTTGGACAACTTGGCTTTGTGCTCAGCCACCATGCTGGCTCCCGATACTCTAAATTTATAAGGATCAGTTATTCATACATTACTATGAAGTGTTTTTAAATCATTCAGAAAATAAGTGCAAACAAGCAAAAATGACAAATTAGGTCTGGGTGGTAAAAATGTGTTACCACTTTTTTCTTTAATTCTTAAATTTCTTTCTCCTTCCTTCCTCCCTCCCTCCCTCCTTCCCTCCCTTCCTTGTACTGGGATTGCATGGGAGGCATGTGCTCTGCCACTTGAGCCACGCCCCCCCATCCTGTGCTTCCCTTATTTTTCGGATAGAGTCTGATGTTTTTGCCTTGGCCCTCCATCCTTCTACCCATGCTTCCCTTATAGTTGGAATTTCAGGCGTGTTCCACCATGCTTGGCCTTATATTTCCAATAAAGAAAAATAATATATACCTTTCATTTTTCAAGTATAAGAATCAGTTACAGTATTGAATAAGCATCTCCGGCAGGCTCTGGGCTGGCATCTGAGGAAAGAGATGTTACGATGCTCTAGTCACCAGGGCTGTGACAGTAAGTTACTCAAGATGGCAGGTCTGGGTGGTTGACGAAAGCTTCCTGGGGGCAGAGTGACATCCACACGGCTCCTCAGGAAAAGCAGGAGGAAGGGGCCTAGAGGGGAGGGAGGCTGATCCCTGTTGCACCTGGCTTGTGTGGGTGGAGCAACAGGAGTTGACTGAAGATTTGAATGCCAACTTAAGGAGCCTTAAATTGTGTCCTGAGGCCATGGGGAGCCATGATGGATTTTAGGCAGCAGAGGGGCAAAATGGGTCTGAGATTTGCACTATTTCTGCTGGTTCCATGTTTGCAGAGAAGGAATCAAAGTGGTCAAGAGGCAGGCTGGGAGCACTAGGAAGGTTTTATAAATTCCAGGTGACAGATGAAGGGCCACAGCCATGAGGCAAAGCCTTATGGAATAAACACCTGGGAGGCATAACTGAAGGGTCCAGTGGCTTTGGGACCTGAAGGTATCCTCAGTGTTTTCTGGCCTCTGGCCTAGAGGCTGGTGGGGGAGGCAGATCCAGGGACAGGGACACAAGATAAGATAGATGCTGAAAAAGAGGTAACAGCCAGGTCCTAGAAAACCTCAGAGACTGCTAGAATGTGACACCAGAGTGGCCCTACTTCTTTACTTGGGGAGCCTGACAAACAGATGCTCTAGGTGGGTGAGGACAGAGGGGGATTATGGTCAGATTACAGGAGGCCTGATATGGAGGTCTGGCTGCTGCAGGCCACTTGGCTATTCTACAAACAGGGACTCATTGTTCCTACACCCCAGGTTGTAGAAGGATTAAGGGGATAACATAAGGCAAGTGCTTGGTACCCAGCCTGGCACTGGATAAGCAGGGGGATCCTGCCCTTATCCATTTCCCATCACTCCCAGGCCTAGTGTCTCCTGACCCCAGCTGCTTCCCCCTACAGCCTGAGTCCTCTTGACCCAGTTAGAGAGAGAGAGAGAGAGAGAAAGAATCCACCTTCTGGCTCCATCCTTCCCCACTTCTTCCACCCCAAAGGGAGGGACCCATAGACTCATGTCTGAGCCCCAGATTAGCTATGCAATCCCTAGTTCTGTCTGGGTAATCTCTATCCCTGCCTCCAAGACGGGGGTTTAGGGCTGGCACTGCCCTACCCATCTGTGAAACTTCAGCCAGACTTCGGATGCTCCTGGTGCCTCTTTTGGTCCAGTGATATCACAAACTTATCAGTTGTGCTGTGGGTTTGGAGTGTGCAGAGCACTCTAGGTAGAAAGGGAGGCCTGGATTCAAGTCCAGTAGCTTCCTGCCCATAAACCACAGGGCTCAAGAGGCTGAACTCCAATGTTCTCTTTTTTCTTTTTCGTTTTGTTGAGACAGATTCTCACTATGTAGCCCAGGTTGCGTGGAACTCATCGTGTAGCTCAGGCTGGCCTTGAACTCGAGATCCTCCTGCTTCCACCTTCTGAGGATTACAGGTGAACACTGATTTAACCCCATCCAGGATTGCTGTGGGAAATACATGAGAAAACTGGGGCAAATGAGTGTATTTCTAAGTCGGGTGGTGGTGGTTCGTGCCAGTAAATCCAACACTAGGAAGGCTGAGACAGGAAGATTTCAAGTTCGAGGCCAGCCTGGGCTACATAACAAGACTTTGTCTCAAAAACATAAATAAAAATAAAAGCACATTTCTAGAGATAAAGGACGATTACAGCCCAGGAGAACAGAGACAGTTCTTCCCACCGGGACTGGAAGCCTGAGCTGGGGACAGAAGACAAAAGGACACTTACAACCAGGACTAGAGCAAGGTCCCTAACCCAAGGCACTTCCGAGAGCTGAACAAGAGGAGAGAGAGCTCATCAGACTCCCAAGACTTTCTGAAACAAAAGAGAACAGAGGAGAAAACAGGATGAAGGGGATACAGTGTCAAAGCCCTAAAGCCTAATGAGGCCAGGAGGGTCCTGGGGTGTCACAGCAGTGGGTGTGACGACCTGGCAGAGGAAGGGGTGTTGGAGCCATTAAATGCCAATCCAGGGCCCGATTCCTAGGACAGTAGGGACCATGCCAGGAATTTGAGCAGGAGCGTCAAGGGCTGGACCCCCCCGAGAAGGTGTGGGCTAGGATGTGCCGCCCACTCACCGTCTCTGGTCTCACTGTCAGACCACCCACTTTGGGAAGACCAACGCCAAGAACTCGGAGTCCGCCAGCTTTGAGGCACTCGGATGCCCGCGGGGAGCTCACGTCTGGCAGGGCTCGGATTGGAACAGCATAAGTACAGCTGGGTCTTAAGGATGGGGCTGTAACCCGCCTCCCCGCCAACTCGTGCACACAGCAGGTGCACCCTTAACGCAGAACCTGTTGGGAGTGGAACACACCAAAACCCAGCAGAAGGCCACATGCAAGTTTTACTAGGGGGTTTAAAGATGAGCGCAGGAAGGCCGGGGAGAAGCGTAGCGGGCTGATAAGGGAGCTAACGCAGGTTGGGGTAGCCTGTTAGCAAATACTAACCCGCTGCCGGAGGAGGGCGGGCCCTGGCAGGAGCGACTACAACTTCCAGAAGCCCCAGCAACAGGCAACTTCCGGTCTATGTGCCCGCCCCCATAGTAGGCGGGGCCTAGAGGCGTGTGGCTTGCTGGGCGCACCGCCCGCTCCCGGGCGCGTGACGCTTTTCCTGTGCGCCGCCTAGCGTCTCTGTCGCACCGGTTTCTTAGCTCAGAGCCGTGAAGGTGACAGTGGGAGGTGACCGGCCTGGGCCCCGCGATGCTGGCGGCACGGCGGCTGCTCGGCGGGTCGCTCCCCGTGCGGGTATCTGTGCGTTTCAGTGGCGACTCGGTGAGGCTCGGCCTGGCTTGGGTCTGGGGTGTCCGCGGGCCGGGTCTCGCCGCCACGAGCTGTTCCTCTGGTCTCTAGTGCTTTCTGCAGAGTGCTCCCCTTGTCCCCAAGCCCGGCAGGAAGGCTGCCGCTCTGGCCTGGTTGTAGAAGGGGAATGATCCCAAATGGGAAGCTAACGCTCCCGTCCGACTCCCTGGCTTCCCTTATTTAACAGCCCCTCGGCCTAGCGGGAAGTTTGGCAGGTTGGGAAGTGCCCTGGTCCGTTTTGCAGATGCGGAAAGCAGCTTTGGAGAGGCATGAGTACCTCCTGCCTCCCCCTCCAGTGCTCTGCTCCCTGTAGTGCCAGAGAAGCGCTTTTAAGTATACGGGAGTGGAAGTCAGGTCCTCTCCACTAGGTCACTGGGAGTCCCAGTCCCCACCTCTTGATTTTATCCCAAGAGGTCCCCCTGCACCCCCTTCGTGTCCCAGCCCCAGTGACGTACTTCTCTTCCATCAGCAAATACATTTTGCCTCTTTAGTAGGTTTAGTAAGATAAAGCCCCCTGCCCTAGTCAAGTGTTGGTCCATTCTGAGAGCCAGACAAATAAATCTTCTTTTGACTGTGTGACCTTCTATCAGTTCCTTTTGCTCTGAGCTCAGTTTCCTTCTCTGTAAAATGCAGGAAGTCATTCCTATCTCAGGACTGTTGTGAGGATGAATTGAGATTTGGGGACAAAATGGTTAGCCGTGTACCTGCTAAACAGGAAGTACTTGAGTAAGTGGTAGTGGTCCCTATGATGCTTCAAAGAGTTTGGGGCTTAGGCTTCTGCTCTCTCTCTGGTCTAGCCCTTCCTAAGCAGAGAACCCCAAGAATATGTAGCTTCTGACCCAAGCTCTCAGGGCCTCCTAACCCATTGTCTCCTCAGACAGCACCCAAGAAAACCTCATTTGGCTCACTGAAGGATGAAGACCGGATCTTCACCAACCTGTATGGCCGTCATGACTGGAGGTGAGGCAGTGAGTGCCCTTAGCTTGCTGGGTATCTTACCAGGGCTCTCCTTCACTGCCTTCCTCACTCTGTCCAGGCTGAAAGGTGCTCAGAGTCGAGGTGACTGGTACAAGACAAAGGAGATCTTGCTGAAGGGGCCGGACTGGATCCTGGGTGAGATCAAGACATCAGGCTTGCGAGGTCGCGGAGGTGCTGGTTTCCCCACTGGTCTCAAGTGGAGCTTCATGAACAAGCCCTCAGATGGCAGGTGTGTCGGGGAAGATGAGATAGGGTTGCAGGAGAGATCTAGGGATAGCTGGTTCTTGCCTGGGCTTTGACACTGTTTACATAGAAACGGTAGCACAACTCCCTGGCAATGGACAGAGACACCTCATTGTTGGTGTTGTTCTTAAATCAGTCAGGGGCAGAGCAGATGACAATCCTTTGTTCATCCTAGCTTGATGCCTGGGTTGGTGGCCAAAGCTGTTTCATGTCTAGGGCACATTAAGGAAACTGTTACACAAATGAGGTGAGAAAATGTCCCCAGACCATAAGTGAATAGGACTTAAGTCATCTCTGGATCCTTGGGGACTCCAGGTGTAGCAGAATCAATTTTTGATTCTTAGTTTTCAAATCCCAACTCTGCCTTCCAGTAGAGCTTTGAGAAATCTGACCTTTTTAAACTTCAAGTTTCTTTTCTACACATGGGTATTACGACATCATGCTGGAATTTGTTTAGTTTTCAGGCCATACTTTGGCACCCAGAGAACAAATAATACAAACTGCTTTACCTCCTTTTAGCCCTAGAGATGTGGAGGTTGAGGACGGCTTGTGTGATCACGAGCAGAATTTGGCTTTCAAGGGAAAACCCAGGGAGAGAGACATTGGGACTGAGCAGAACAGAGACCTTTGTTGTGGTCATCCCTGCCCAAAGATGGAATAGGCATTGGGCTCCCTATCATTGATGGCAAGCAAACAGAGCCCCAGGGAACATGTTGGGAGGGCAGAGAGGAATTGACTATTGGAAGAGGCATGGTTGAAGCCTCCCTGTGTAGAGCAGGGATGGCATATGGTTGAGGGCTTAGTCCTTGTGGGCCTGTGCAGCCTGACTGACCTGCGGGCCTTCACAGGCCCAAGTATCTGGTGGTGAACGCTGATGAGGGGGAGCCAGGCACCTGCAAGGACCGGGAGATCATGCGCCACGATCCTCACAAGCTGGTTGAAGGCTGCCTGGTGGGGGGCAGGGCCATGGGTGCCCGTGCTGCCTACATCTACATCCGTGGGGAATTCTACAATGAGGCCTCCAATCTGCAGGTGGGCTGGGGAGGGCACTGACACAGTGTGCACTCCCATCTCTCCTGCTCCATCCCCTGGCACAGCTGTTGTCAAGTAGCGCTAGTCTGTGGGGTCTAGCTGAGGGAAGTAGGGGTGGCCACTCCTGCATGCATCCCAAACAACCTGGCCTTGAAGCCTCCATCTCTGGGGTCTTCCTTTATGCTTCAGCACTTCAACTTAGGAAGCCTTTAAGAACTCATGGCCCTGGAATTTCAGGCTGACTCTTGAGGAGGGGTGGGCTAGAGAACTCATACCTTGTCCTGCAGGTGGCCATCCGAGAGGCCTATGAGGCAGGTCTGATTGGCAAGAATGCCTGTGGTTCTGGCTACGATTTTGATGTGTTCGTGGTGCGTGGAGCTGGGGCCTACATTTGTGGAGAGGAGACTGCGCTCATCGAGTCCATCGAGGGCAAGCAGGGCAAGCCTCGCCTGAAGCCCCCCTTCCCCGCGGACGTGGGTAAGACCCTTTACCTGACCCTGCATCTTGTCTTGGATGGGTCTTGTGAAATCCTGGTTCTGGCCACATGCCCCCTGGGTGGTTTTTGTGGTATTTCTGAGTGTTTTGTGGACAGGGGGCCAAATGGAGAGAAAAGGGTGGTAACAAAGTCCAGACCACCTGCAGTTCCTCAACTTGCCCCAGCTCCACATCAGACACCTGAGCCCCTCTGGGCTCTGCTCTGCCTTTGCAGTGCCCATTCTGGGAGCTAGAGATGTGATGGCAAACAGCTGAGGTCCAGCTGGTGGCAGTAGTGATAAGTGAGTGATAAGTGAGTGAAAGAGTAGGTTCTTTCTGCCACGGTAGCAAAACCTAAAACAGACTCTGCTTCAGGAAACCTGCCTGTACTCCCTGGCATCCCCTAGTCTTTTTTTTCATTTCCCTCCAGGAGTGTTTGGGTGCCCCACAACCGTGGCCAATGTAGAGACAGTGGCTGTGTCCCCCACCATCTGCCGTCGGGGGGGCTCTTGGTTTGCCAGCTTTGGCCGAGAACGCAATTCGGGTACCAAACTATTCAACATCTCTGGCCACGTCAACTACCCTTGTACTGTAGAGGAAGAGATGTCTGTGCCCCTGAAGGAGCTGATTGAGAAGCATGCTGGTGAGGCCAAGGGCAGCCAGGTGGGGGTGGAAAGTGGCAGGGGAGCCTCAAGAGCCAGGCTAGAACCTCGGGCTGACAAAGGTCCTGGCTTACCACTAGGCTGGTGTACCAGCCTCAGCCCTGATCATCCATCCTTTTGGGGACTGACTTGGGGCCCCAGGGGGTGTCACAGGTGGCTGGGACAACCTCCTTGCTGTGATCCCTGGCGGCTCATCCACCCCACTGATCCCCAAGTCTGTGTGTGAGACTGTGCTGATGGACTTTGATGCACTGGTGCAAGCACAGACGGGCCTGGGCACCGCTGCGGTGATTGTCATGGACCGCTCGGTAAGGGCAGCCCTTGAGTCCCACCCCCTCCTCTTCATGCAAACCTGGTTGCTGTCTCCCTTCCTGGGCCTCTCTTGGCTCCCAGTTCCTGCAGCCTAAGATGTCTTTGGGGGGGGAGGTGGGGAGCAAGGCTGATCCAGAGGAGAATACCCTAGATTTGGCTGATGTGGGGGCCCAGGGCAGCTGGATCCCAGAAGCAGGTGCTGCTGGAGATCTGAGGCCCAGGCACCTGCTTACCGCCCTTGTTTCCCAGACAGACATTGTGAAAGCTATCGCCCGCCTCATTGAGTTCTACAAGCACGAGAGCTGTGGCCAGTGCACCCCATGCCGCGAGGGTGAGCATTGGGTTGGTTGGGGTTGCCTCCACCCCCATGTGGCCTGCACTCTCTAGTACCATCCCACTCCCTGGCAGGGGAGACCAGTAGGCCCCTCTTTCTGCTTTGGCTGCAGGCGTGGACTGGATGAACAAGGTGATGGCCCGCTTTGTGAAGGGGGATGCTCGGCCAGCTGAGATCGACTCCTTGTGGGAGATCAGCAAGCAGATAGAGGGCCACACCATTTGTGCTCTGGGTGATGGGGCTGCCTGGCCTGTGCAGGTACACTCTCCGCCTAGCTGTGTGGCACTGGGGTGGGTGGCACTGAGAGCCCAGGGCATCGGGACACTTTTGAACCTAACTTCACAGGGTGCCTCCTCCCCCATCCAGGGTCTGATCCGGCACTTCCGGCCAGAGCTCGAGGATCGGATGCAGCGATTCGCCCAGCAGCACCAGGCCCGGCAGGCAGCTTCCTGAGTCCCAAACCCTGGCCTGCTGCCTTGCATCCCGATCTACAATGGTGGGCAATAAAGCAAGTGCCGCCCACTCTTCCATCACAGCTTGTCGATAACTTCGCTCTTCACCCTGCCACCCCCTGCTCACTTCTCAGGAAACTTGCTCCTGGAGAGGGTTATGCCCTCTCACCACCTTCCCACCTCGGGGTGGACCAGACTGCGAGGGCTGGGTCTGGCCCAGTTCAGGCCTCTGGAAGGTGGGAGACAAGAGAACACAGCCCAGTCTGCCCTGTAAGGTGTTGGCAGAGAAGGGGGTCCCATGATCAGAAGCAAATGTTTATTTTGGCTTCATGATTTGGGATGGGGGTGACTATGAAGAGTGGAGGGCAGGAATGGGTACAGCAGGTGAGGCAGCCCTGGAGCTCCTTGCAGCTCTGTCAGATGTGATGGTTGCTGTGAGGCGGGGTCACAAGCAGGGTCTTGCGCTGGCTAGTCACCAAGATAGGGGGGCGTGCCATCCAGTGGGTGCCACAGTTCCAGCCGGCGGTCACTGCGGCCCAGGCACTCATGCCAGTGGCGCAGGCATTCTCCACTTGCCTGGCCGCTCAGCTGTACTCCACCTACAGGACAGCATGGGTCAGGAGCCAACGGGCACAGTGGGGCACCCCCAGCACTCCACATTCCCACTCACCGATGAAGTCATCAGCTGTGCCCAGGTCGTAATCCCACACAGACACCAGCAGTACCTTCTGGGCCAGCTCCTCCCTTGGGCCTGCATAGAAGAATTCCTGTAGGGAAGGGAGCAGGAAGGAGGAGGGAGGGTCAGACCAGGGCATGGCTCAGCAGGTAAAGGCTAGGCTTGGCTGGAACCTGCCCCACCCTGGCTCACCTCATTGAACTCAGGGTTCAGGGTCTTCCTCCGAACACTGGTCTTATATTTAGACTTCTTACCCGAGTTTGGGTGCAGGAAACTGGTGGGGGAGATGGGAAGGTTTGGGGGTGGCCCTGGAGAGGAACCACCGCCTTCCCCTTCCTGCCCACCCATGTGCACTCACAGGCGGACAAAGGGGTCTGAGTAGCCATTAGCATCCATGGGGGCCAGGTGGGCACAGCGCAGCACGCCTACCAGCAGGCCTCCACGCTGGGAGCTGTAGCACAGGGACAGCAGGATGCGTCCACGCTCCTCCCCAGGCACTGTCTCCACCTCCTGTAGGTGCAGGCTGTCATTCTCTACCCAGCACAGAGCCCACCCGCAGCAGTGGCCACGGTCCTGGCTATGAGAGCTGACAGCTGAAGAGAAGTCAGGCCAATGCTGAATTCTGATCTCGTCTCCCCTATGGGCACTTGTCCTATGTCCTGGAAGGGATTTTAGGGGTCAGCTGAACTCGCCAGGGCCTGACAAGGGCATGGGCTTGCTGACCAGCCCTCCAGTATGTCATTGTCATGGGGAGGAAGGGAACTGATGGGCTCTGAGTGCCATGAACATGCCAGGGCTTCCTGCCTGGCCTCCAGCATGTGCTCCTAACTACTCTCTGCCAGAGCCAGCCCTTCACTGTGGCAGCAGCCCTGGGGGGGCTTCTCTCCACCCAGGAGAAACAGGTCTCAAACTGCAAAACCCACTCTCATCCCCCACTGCCCTGGGGACCCCTTGTCTCAGAGGATGCTCAGGAAATGTGTGCTTCATCTCCCATATGCAGTGTAGAATTCAACCAGAGATACAAACTACCTTACGGCAGGCAGTTCTCAGCAGCACAGCAGCTGCTGTACACCTGGGACAGGTGCGCATTGCCAGATGATCAGTGATGTCCACCACCTCCTTGCAGCCTTATCTGCCTGGGCTTAGTTTAGCAGCAGCTGCAACAACTGTGGCTCCACCAGGGGGCAGGGCACCAGCCCTTTGTTTGCAGAGGGGCAGTGGAGAGCCTGCTCTCAGCCTCAGAGGGGCCCTCCCCTGATGGGCCATGGGTATTCTGGTCAGGTTTTTGGTTTCAGGTGGGGTTGGAAAAGCCCTGAAGTCATCTTCACTGCATCCTGACAAGGTCCTGTCTAGGACAACCAGCCCCAGCATTGGTACCCACATTGATCCCAGGGATAGACCCAGCAGCCAGGAAGCCCAGCCCTTCAGCCTGGGCCACAATCAAATCCCACTACCTGCAGTGCTCCTGAGGTGTCCCAGGGCCCCCCACCTCTGCCAGGCTGCCCAGAGAGTCATCCTTACCCTGCCCAGCCATGAGGCCCTGGCTGCCTCCTGGGGCTTTGAGAACTCGCATAGCTTGTGAGAGAGCTGGCCTCAAATTCCTCCAAGCCACCTGGGCCCCAGCTCAGCCCACCTATCACCCTGCCTGACTCTCTTAAGCTTGGGCTGCCCAGGCCCACTCACCCTACCCCTGCCGGGTTCAGCTGTCCTACCCACCTCCTCATACAAGGACATTCCGCGGGCTGTGTCTAGGCTCTTTGGCCTCTTGGTCTGAAAGGGCAGAGAACCTGGTCACCTTGGCTGACACTGCCAGGTCCCTGCTTGTCTCCTCCCCTCTCTGTACCTGGCTCTGCAGCCCCACCGTGTGCTCCAACCCCACTCACCGGCCTCCGCTTCTCCAGGCAGATGTTGAAGCTCCTGGCTCGGTTGGGCGCCAGCTTCCTCAGGGGCACCCGCAGCTCCCCCAGAGGGAGTGCCCTCCGCCGTCGTCGTAGCCGTGGGTCCTCACACACACATAGCCTGGTGGCCGCCCCAGTCAAACCTAGCCACACAAGCCCCATCTGCCCGCCCTGCCTTCCTGGTAGCCCAGCTGGATCCTCACCTCAGGGTCTTGTGCCCAGCGTCCTGGCCGGTGAAGCCATGATAGGTGAGTGTCTCCTCCCAGATGGGTCCCCTGGTGCCCCGAACTGTGCGTGTCCGGAGCTGGCTAGCCTGGGAACCAGAAGATGGGTCAGGCCATCCACCTGCCCCCCCACCCCCGCCTCCTTGATCGCAGCAACTGGGATCTAGTCCTTTGGGTAGGGGCAAAGCAGGGCCAGGTGAATGCCCCAGGCTGGACCTACCATCTAAAGACCTAGGTCTCCCCCTCACCTTGCTGGACTCTGGCAGCAAATTGGCTTTAACATAGGTGTCCACAGAACCTGAGGTTGGTGGCTTGAGGCCCTGGGAAGAGACAGTGGATAAAGGGTAAACCTGTGGTTCTGCTCCCTATCTCAGCTTCCCCTCGCCCCCATCCTCACCTTGGCACAATGGGCTGTGCAGTGCAGAGCACTGTTCTCTGCGTCAAAGAGAAGCGTGAACTCCAGGGTGCCCAGGGCAGCTAAGGGCAGGTGGCAGGCAGGGTCAGTCCTCACTTCCACTCACCTGTACCCCATGGCAGGTGCCTCCTGCATGGCCTCTCCAAGGTGGATGCCAGGGACATCCCAGACTTCATCCTAGGGGGTGTCCCTCTTCCCCTCCCCTACTCACTGCTGTCGTCCGAGTCTCCCTCTGGGTCTGGGTCGGGCTGTAGCTGGGGTGAGGAGCGGATGGCAGGGACCAGGGCAGGGCGCGGGTCCGGGGTGCGCAGCACGGGCTCGGCAAAGGGGTAGAAGTGCGGGAAGTAGTCGGAAATGAGGCGGATGGGCCGGATGGGACCCGGGCTCACGTCGATGGCCATGTGCTCCTGCATGCTCACCCGCTGCGCCCGCCGCCCGCCCGCAGGCGCTGTGCCCGCCATGGGGGCTCGGACATGGGGGCGGGGCTCAGAGACTCTCCCGCAGACTCGGGGCGTGGGGATCGCACCCGACCCTGCACACAGAACGCAGAGGCATCCCGAAGCCTCCTAGAGGTCCTAGCACAGGGCGCAGGGTCCTGGGGTCAAGGGGGGCAGAGCTGGGGGGCTCCAGCCAGGAGGGCTTGGAGCGGAAACAGCCACCTGTCTCCTTACCCTTTGCGTCCTCTGACAAATGGATACCAGTTCTGGTCGCTGCAGCCGGGCGGGCGCCGGGGCGACAGAAACTGTGACTGAAGTGACCCATGTGAGCAAGAGTGTGACCTGGCAGGGGGAGGGGCTGTCAACCCCAGGGGTCCTTCCCTAGTGCTGGGGCTCAGCTTGCCCTCCTCTCGCTGCCCCTCCCTTCACACATTGTCAAAAGGGAGTTATTTTTACCACTGTCATGTGGTCCTGCTCCCAGGTGAGGAGGCTGGAGGGCCAGAGGTGACAAAAGGGGGGCGTGGGTGTCTGAGAAGTGGGGGACACATGGGAAGGAGGAGGTAGGTGAGAAGGGTAGGAGTTGAGTGGAGAGTGTGGAGGGAGGGAAAGTGGGGAGGAAGAGCGCGTGGGAATGGGGGAGTGGGATGGGGCAGCCACTGAGAAGTGGGATGCCGGGCTTGTGCTGGGAGGAGGAGCTGGTGTAGGGGAGGAGGAAGCCAGCTCAAGACCACCTCAACACTCCCCGCCCCTCCCAGCTTGGAATACAATCCTAACCCATCCTTGAGGCAGGGCCCCTTGTCATCTTACCAGGAAGTGTGTAGTGGTCTGTATGGGACCTCACCCTTGCCTCATCTCCACCTTGTCCTTCTTTCCTTTGAGCCCCCTCCACACCAGGCATTGCCTATGCAGCACCCAGCACCTTCTGTCCAGATTCCTGTCAGCCTTGGGTCCTCTGCAAGGGACTAACTTTAAAAGACTGCCATCCTCTTCCCTCTTCTCCATGGTTATTTTTTAACTTTTGAGAAATAATAATTGTGGATATATCAAAACATCCCATTGTACCTCACAGATAAGCTTACGTTGTATAAAGACTCAATCAAGCTAGGGAACATATCCATCACTTTGATGACATCATATTTGGGAGATAAGAACACTTAAAATCAACTTTTGAGCTTGCCAGGCAGGCACTCTACCACTTGAGTCACTCTGCCAGCCCTATTTTTGTGTAAGGTATTTTCCAGATAGGATCTCAAGAACCATTTCCCTGCGGCTGCCTCCTGAGTAGCTAGGATTACAGGTGTGAGCCACCAGTGCCCTGGCTCTACAATTGAGTCTTATAACAATGCATTAACTATGGTGGCTGCACTGTGCCCAGGTCACTAAAGCTCCTCCCTCCACTAACCAACACCTCCCCTTCCCATTCCCCTCTGCAGCCTCTGGTAACTACTGCCTCTGCTTCTATGAGTTTAACTTTCCCAGATTTCACATAAAAGTGAGTTTGTGCTGTATGTCTTTCTGTGCCTGGCTTATTTCACTTAGCATAATATCCTCCAGCTTCAGCTATGTTGCAAATTACAGAATTTTCTTTTTTTTGAAACAAGGTCTCACTGTTGCCTTAGCTTCCCAAGTGCTGGGATTGCTGGTGTGTACCACCACACTTGGCTAAATTCCCTTCTTTTTAAAGGCTTAATAATATTCCATATCTATTTATCTATCTATATAACTATATATCTCACATTTTCTTTACCTGTTTATCAGTTGATAGACAAGTCGACTCCCTATCTTGGATGTTAAGAATACTTCTTCAGTGACCATGGTGTGCAGATGTCACATCGACATTCCTTTGGATATGTTCTTAGACATGGAATTTATATCCCCACTGATAATAGGTAAGGACTTTTTGTGTGTGTGTGTGTGTGCTAGAAATGGAAATAGAACTCAGGGCCTGGTGCATGCTGGGCAAATGCTCTAACACTGAGCTACATTCCCAGCCCTCTTTCATTTTTTTGGGAATAGCCATTCTAACAGGTGTGAGGTGACAACTCACTGTGGTTCTGCTGTGCATTTCCTTAATGACCATTTCTTTTCTCTCATTTCTGTTGGCCATTGTATGTCTTCTTTTGAGAAATGTCTGTTTAGGTCCTTTGCCTGTTTTTAAAATTGGGCTATTTGCTTTCTTGCTATCGAATCATGATATGGATATTAGCTCTTTATCAGATGAGGATTTAACAACTATTTCTCCCCACCTGTGGCTGTCTCTTTACTGTTGTCTCCTTTGCTGTGCAGGGTTTTTTTAGTTTGATGCAATCCCATTGGTCTATTTTTACTTTTGTTGCCTGTCCCAGGCCCTGTCATTCAATGTATTCTAAATCCAGCAGGCCATGTGATGGAATCCAGAAAGGACCCGTGACCAAGGCGGGCTAATGAAGTACAATTCCGAGTTAGACTGGCTGGGAAAAAGAAGCAGTTTACTTTTTGATGGGATGCTGGTGTGTGCCATCCTAGAGTTGTTGTCCTCTTCTCATCTCTAGCATCTCTGGACTACAGACAACCCCCTAAGAGTGGGGCCAGCACAGTGAAAAGAGAAAGGGAGACCCCCAAAGCTCCTGGATCCAGCCATGCCTGAAGCTAGTTATTGCTGGAGTGATTACCACTCTTCCTTAGGAAAAGTTAGTGTTTTCCACCATTGACCTGGCTGATACTGCCCAAGAAGTCTGCCCATATCACCCTGTCAAGGTCAGAACATCTCTCCCCTGCCACACCCACCCAGCAGCCCTCAACCTCTCCCAGACTCTGTCACGTTGTGGGTCTACATGATTGATATATAATTCCACTGCTGTGATTGATTAATGTACAGTCATTCTCAGTGTGACCTGGTTTAAGGTCTCCTCCAGACTGAACACCCACTCCTCCAGAGAGCAGGGCAGCATCTAGCAGGTCCACAGTTGTGCCTCCTCCCCCACAGCACCTGGAACACAGCAGAAGTTGTGTGTGTTGTTGTGGTAACAGCAGGGGTGGATGCACTATATTCTTGGCTTGAGTCCCAAAGCCCAACACAGGGTCAAGCCAGGAACAGAAGAGAGAATGGGAGATTCAGGCTGAGATACGTACAGCCTAACAGCAACAAGTCTGGGTTCCAGTCAGAGAGCCCCAGTTTAAACTCTTGAGCAAGGAATTTTCCCACCTTGAATTCCAATCTCACCAGGCAGGGAGAGCATGGAGGCAGAGCTGTTGAGGGTGAAACGAAATGACTGGCACACAGGAAATGCCCCTGTTGTGTGGAATGTGTAACTGGATGGTGGAGCCCCAGCCAGAGGCCTCAGGGGTGGCCCTAGGTCAGGGCCTCCACATGGAAGATATTAAAGCCCAGAGTTGTCAAAGATTTTATTCAGTCCCAGAGTAGCTTGGCAGGGCCTGTGTAGGGCCAGGTCTCAGCCACTCGGTAGCTTAGGACTGACAAGGTAGGACTGGTAGGTGCCAGGAGCCAGCAGCTGCAGGGTGAACTGGGTTATAACAGCTGTGAGCCCCCAGACCCGGTGTGGTCCATGCAGGAAGACCGGTAGTGTGTATCTGAAGTGGCCATCCTGGCAGAAGTGAGTATAGCCCTGGTTCTGTGTCTGCAGCAAGTGATCCAGAGACAGCACAAACACCTCATCCACCTATGGGCAGAAAGCAGAGAGAGGATGGACTGTGGACCAGCCACTGTGTCCTCTCTCAGTGGGGCAACCCAGTCCCTGGGTGTCCCCCTCCCCCACATTCACCTCCTCGGGGCTGGGCCTGAGGCTCTGTAGATCCAGTGGGCCCACGTTGGCAAGCACTGGTACCACGGTGGTCTTTCTCTAGGGTGAGAGCAGGGTGGGCAGTCAGGGGAGGCACAGACTTGGTGGGCTGTGAGATGGGGAGTCTGAGAGGAAGACCATGAGATCCAGAGGCCTTCAGTAGTCATGGCAGGCCCACCAGCCCTTGCCCTTGGCCTAATTCGTGAATCAGCCTTTAGGGCCTGGCTCAGCGCCCCAAATGCACTAGACCTGTTGTTCACACCTCTAAGCAAACTGTTGTTTTTGCTTAGAGCTTTTTTCCTTCCCCTATACTACCCTAAACTCACCCACTTGTCATTCAAGTCCAGAGTCCATGCCTGCCCGCCTTGTGAAGCCTTCCCTGACCCTTGGCTCATCCCTTCACGCCAGGGCCACAGTCACCACAGCTCCAGAGCCTCCTGTCTCCCCCAGGTGCTGTGAGGGAATAGGCAGCTGCCAGGTCACTCCTCCAAACTCTAAGACTGCAGGAGTCTGTGACACTCTCTTTGTTCCTGGAGTCCCAGCCCAGGGCAGGCACAGAGTGAGTGATGGGGTTAGGGTGCCATGACTCACCTGGTCATGCACAGGCTGCAGGACACCCCACACCTGATCCTCAGGCACCATCAGGCCCAGCTCCTCCCGGGTCTCCCGCAAAGCCGTGTGTACCACGTCCTGGTCTGTGGGGTCACACTTGCCACCTGGGAAACTGAATGGGTACAGGGAGTCTGGTCCCTGGGCTCTTGGGGTCGTGGATAGATAGAGTGATAAGCAGTGGTAAAAGGCTAGTGACCTACTTAAGCGTCCTTTGCTTCTGCTTCTATGAGGCCTGACAAGTCACAGGACCTCAGGAGAACATTTACCTCCGGGGGCAATAAGGGAAAGGGAGAGAGACTGTGGGAGGTGCTGGACAGGACATAAGGATCTGGCAGCAGAGGTAAGATCTTGGGGCTCAGACACCCCAGTTCTGCCTATGGTGTCCCAGGGGTATGACATTGACCCAGGGTGTCCTCAGTTCTCTCTGGGGGAGGAGCCAAGGTGGGAGGGGAGCAGCCCTGCCCAGCGTCCGTCCTGGGCTCCGGGACCCGACTCTATTCTCCGCAGAAGCCGGTAGGGAGCGGAGCCATGCCTTTTTGGAAAGGTAAAAGTTCAGAGAGAAGGGTTAGTCCGAGGTGGCGAGCGCCGGGACGCCACCCGGAGAGGTGAGCCGGCGCGGAAGGACAAGGGTCGCTGAGTCCTCGCCGCAGCCGCGGGCGAACGGGTTCTTCCCAGACCCATTTCACAGAAGCGGAACCCGAGGCTCTGAGAGGCTGCTTGCCTTGCCCCTGGTCCCTGCCTCCCTGGGGCCTCCCGCGGAGGGGAGTTCCCGGCCGCTGTACCTGACGTCGCCCTTGTGCCTCCCGGCCAAGCGGCTGGAGCGCAGGGTGTAGAGCAGCGCGGGAACCCCGCGCACTAGGCACAGCGGCACGAGCACCGCGGCCGCCGCGGGCCGCGCGCGGAGCCGGGCGGTGGACTCTGCCAGCAGCCGCCGGCAGCGCCGCTCGCTCTCCGCGGACAGGCAGTCCGGCGGCATGTCTCGGGCAGCAGGGACCAGAAAGGCGCCGGCCGGCGAGGAAGGCAGGGCAGCGCGCTGGCGCCAGGGTCTGTCGCCCCCAGGCGGACGAAACAGAAGCCGGCCCGAGACGCCCCGCCCCGTGGGCAAGCAAAGGGGCTGCTGCAGGGCGGGGCCTCTGGCGGAACTGGGCGGGGCCGGAGGGCGGCGGGGAGGGGCCTGCGCGGGAGCCGGAAGCCGGCGATACAGTGAATTACGGCAGGGGGCGGGGCCTTAGAGGCAATAGGGTTGTGTTAGGGGCGTGGTCTGA
The DNA here is from genome assembly GCF_047511655.1 of Castor canadensis. Lineage (NCBI taxonomy): Eukaryota > Metazoa > Chordata > Mammalia > Rodentia > Castoridae > Castor > Castor canadensis. The sequence goes on from NC_133386.1 coordinate 204,170,693, forward strand.
GGCTGAATCTTCACAACACGGGATGGGGGCGTGACCTTGCGGCCAACTCGTGGGGGCGTTTCCGGAAGGGGCGTCGTTAGACAGACTGGGTTTCCGGTGGGGAGCTGCCCGCTAGGGGCGTGGCTTTCGAGGAAGGGCCCTAGAACGCGGCTGGCAGTCTGGAGTGTTTTGCCTGAACACCTGGATGGCCTGCCTGGGTCCTCCTGACCGCGGGGCTGTGGAGTTGGGGTGCATGGCTGTTCAGGGTCTGCCGGTTGGGTGCCCGTTCCTCCCTGGAGGGGCTCACAGGAAGAGCTCCGGAATGTGCCAAGTCGGATCCCCGGGGCGCCGTCTACAGGGGGCCGAGGACCGGGCGGCACGCGCCGCCTGCAGTCTTATTCCCTGAGACCTGTCCAGCCACAGGGCGCCCGGGCTCTTCCCTCCTCCTGAGGTCTTGATGGGATCCCCAAGTCTCTGCTTCCCTTCCTCTGGCCTCTGTGGTCACTTCCTAACCGTGGTTCTGCAACCTTCACCGAATCCTGGCCCCTCGAGGACCAGACGGCCAGCCTCGTGCACAGAACTTAAAGGTGGAATGGCAGGTGCTGTCCGTTCCCTGTGCTTTGCTGTGTGACTGAGCAGGGTCCGCGCCTCTCAGCCGCACTTTCGGCCCTCATATGGATGGGCTCACAAAGCAGGGAACCGGAACCCCAGCCTCCTTCACAGAGTTAAGTGCAGCTCTGTCATTTGGCTGGCGTCACCACGGAAACCGTCACTGTGTGCTCTTGGGGATGGAGGTGCCACCTGACCCAGCTTTTGGGATGCCTACTCCTACCGTCGATTTTGGGAGTTCTTGGACCCCTCCCTTTCCCCAGGACAGAAGGTGCTCTGACTACCCATGCCAAATGGTTTAATGTTGGGGGTGGGGAAGAGACAGGTGAAGCGAGGTTTGGAGGAGCCACCCCAGGGTAGGATTCACAGTTGCTGGGGTGGGAGGTGGGAGGCCTGGTTTCAAGCCTGGCATGGCCCTGGCCTTGCTGGACAGAGCAGGTAGCTTTCCTCTTAAGGACCAGCTGGCCTGTTGACCTTGTGAGAGGGGATCTCTGTAGGGGTGAGGCTGAAGGAGTCGGGGCAGAGGCTGATTCCTATTCTGGGTGAGGGGTCCAGGGTAGGAGGTCTTCCACAGCACGTCCGACATCACTGAGAGTCCTGGCTAGGTCCCAGGCATGTGGCAGTGGGGGACAGGAGCCCCAGCCCAGCTGGGAGAGTCAGGCCTCCCTGATCCCCATCACCACGGATGCTGGGGAGGGGGTATGGTGTGGGTCGGCCCCGTGGAATTCCAAGAGGGCTTGGGGCTCCAGGGTAAAGGCCCTGGTAAGTGAGGGGCCTGTAGGTGGCTGGGGCCAGCAGGGCTTCAGGAGAGGGTAACAGCTGATGATGGAGCCGGGCAGGGGTCTTGGAGGTGGAGGCTGAAGCTTTGTTGGGGTCTGAGAGGGAATGATCTGAGTGAACCCTAGGCTTGTTCTTACATCCTCAGTCCCCATCCCAGGCTGCCCCATGCCTTCCTGCCCCTCCTATCCCAAGTTGTCTCGTCTTGGCCTGTCTGAGCCTTCACTCTTGCTTCCTCTCTCTGCCTGGTCCCCCTGCCATTTGTTCAAACCCTTCCTGGTCCTTCCTGGTGGCTCTGGAGCCACCTCCTCCAGGAAGCTCACCTGGCAACGCAACCTCTGTTCTCACACCTCGTCCCTGTTCTGAGCCTCCTTTTGTCGTAGGAATCTCTGCCTCCTTGTGTCCACAGATGCCCAGTGGATTTGCTGAGCAGGCTGAAGCCCCTTCCTGGAGGCCCTGAAGCCCTACCCTCTGTATTTGGGCTTGGGCCTTACCTTTCTCCCGCTTGGTGGAGCCCCTCAGCAGGCAGGGAGCCAGACTGCTGCGACTTCGGGCTGGGATGCTGAGCAGGGGCCGTGAGGCCACCGGCCTGAAGATGGGGCAAGCAGGAATGGGGGCTGGGGTCAAGGGGAGGAGCCCTGGCCTGAGACCATGGTCAGCCAGGTGGTGGGACCCTAGGGCAAGTCAGAGGGCGTGACCTTGAAACAACATCAAGAGTGGAGGCCTTAGAAACTGCCTGGGGTAGGGTGCAGGGCTGGGGTTAGGGCAGCGGTAGACAGCAGGGGCCAGACCGTACCAGGAGTCCAGGTCACTCTCTCTAAAACCCTTGGCAAAAGGGTTGCTGGCGATTTTCAGCTGGGTGATCTACAGAAGAGAAAGTGCAGTTATGGACTGACCTGAGGCATCGAGGTCTGTGGGGTGCAGACTCAGTCATCCTGTCCCCCTTGAGCCCTCTGTCAGCAGTCCCCTTATCCCAGGAACTCCAGAGCCTGTGGGGATGTCCATCCGTGTGAGATGGGCTGGCAACTGGCCACTGTGAACTTGACCAACCCACCCGGTGGTTCTGATAGGCCGTCACAGCCGTGAACTGGGTCTCCGCGAAGACGAAGGACTTGAAGTTCTCCTGGGCGTAGCGAGCGCTGTCCTTGCGAGGGTCCACGAAGACCACGTGGAAACGGGGCTGGTAGCGGTGCATGGAGTTGAGGATTATCTGGGGGCGGGGTGTGGAGTGGTGGGCAGCAGTTGAGGGAGGCCACAGTGCACCCTCCCTGAGCCTGAAGCCCTTCTCCCGTGTCAGGAGACCCCCCTGAGCCCGCCTCCTCTGACTTCCTTTTTGTATTTTTTGGCGGTTCCAGAGATTGCATTCAGGACCTTGCGCTTGCTGGGCAGGCACTCTTCCACTCAGGCTACGCCCCCAGCCCCCACCTCCGCTCTCATGAATGGCAGAGCAGGGCTGAACTTGAGTCTGAGCATCCTTGTGTTCTCACCCCACAGCCCACCCGTAGCTTTACCTATCCTGTCATTTGTCGGTGTCACCACCGTTACCATTGCTGGAGCTCCTGGGGATGTAGACACCACCATACTTCCCAGAACCTATCCAGAATCTGACCACCTGTCCTACCCACTGCCTCACTGCCACCCAGCCAGTCACCAGTCATATCTTTCACCTGAGTCCTCAGCTACTGCTGCCTCCAGCTCACCCCTCTGCCCTCTGCCTGTTCTCCTCACAGCAGTCCTGGCAAGACACATCACATAGTTCCTGCTCCAGACCCTCCTGGGCTCCCACCCCACCGTGAGGAAAAGCCAGTGTCGTCCAGCAGCCCTGGCCATGGCTTTCTTCTTCGCCATCCTCTCCTTGCTCCACTCTAACCACATGAGGACTCCTTGTAGTTCCCCTGACTCACCCCACACTCTGGCCTCAGGGCCTTTGCACTTTCTGTCCCCTGGCTCTCTCATATGCACTATCCACTTCTTTCTGATCTCTGTTCAAATATGGCTTCATTGGGTCCATCTCTGCCCCTTCCCTGGTTCCTTTCCTTGCCATTTATCACTGTCTGTGACCACATACCAGTGTTTGCTGGATTCCTATTTTGCCATCTGTCTCCAGCCCCACCAGGCAGAGATGTTTGTTTCATGAAGTGTCAGCAGCACTGTTTTCCAGCACTGTGACAGACCCGGCCTGTGCTAGACACTCCATACACTTATCCTCTCCCTAGTGAGGACCGTATCTGCTGGAACTTTATCCTGCCCACAACCCTCTTCCCCACAACCTGGTCAGTGCTTTGTGTTATCTAACCCCCAGCTTAGTGAGTTCACCACCTCCCCCACAGCCTTGGCTGTCAGCAGCAGGCACCAAGACCATTGGGCACTGCAGGCCTGGCTCCAGGCTTCAGCAGAGTCAGGTCCAGGCCCCTATGCCTGGTTGGTCCATCTCCCACTGTGGCCTGGGGACTCACGTGGCCATTGTCATCCAGCAAGTTGTTGGTCAGCTTGAGCTTGTCAAAGGACACGATCTGACGCATCCACTGGGCGCCCTTGGCCGGTGAGTCTGGGTGGAAGTGCACACGGCCAGGTGTAGCAGGGTCAGCCTTGCCTGCTACCAGCCAGGCCGAGCTGTGGAAGGCATACCTGGGAAGCAGAGGAAGGTGTCAGGGCTGCTCCCACCCAGAGCCAAGCCTGACCAAGGCTGGTGGGTGAAGAGGCTGCAACTGACCCATCACTGATCACTGGTCTGGTACACATCTTTTGGGGTTTTTTGTTTTGGTGCTGGAGATCAAAGTCAGGGACTCATGCATGCTCCATCCCAGCCCCATGGTGGGCATCTTTTAGATGGCAAAATGAGGCTGAGAGAACACCGTTGGTTGGGCCCTGGGTTCCCTGTGACTGCACCTGGCTTGTCTTGAGCTAGACCACCCTGCCTGCCACAGGCTAGCCTTTTGCCTAAGCTGGGCTCCCTCCTGCCATCAGGTTATTGCCCCAGAATGGACCTCCCTGGCATTGCCCTGGAAGTGGGAGGTCCAGTTCCTGGTCTCAGCACCCCAGGTGTGAGCCTGCTCCCCTGGCCTGCCCCAGACCTGTATCTCTTGTCATCCAGTGGGATGAAGTCCATGAGCAGGGCGTAGTCAGCCAGCGTGTCCAAGCCCAGAATCTTCACCTGGAAGGTGGGGAACATTCTCCTGCAAGAGGGAAGAGGCTCTCAGCAATCTGCGCTGGCCCCGGACCTGGCCCACGCCCTGCTCCACTGCCCAGGGCCACACCTGCCTGCCTTGGTCACAATCATCTCAGTGCCCAGCTGGTTGAATTCTTCCCACAGAGGCTTCATCTCCAGTTGAACTGTCACGCCGGACACACGTGGGTTCTTGGGGCCCTGTCCAGTGGGCTCGGCCACAGCTTGGGCCTCTGCTGAGGTGGTGCAGAGTCCTGACGGGAACGGTGTCTGCAGCTGGGGCTCCCAGCTGGAGCTGGGCACGGGCAGGGAGTAGGTCTCCGAGGGTGCAGGTACACTGAGGCCAGCAGACAGGAACGCTGGGGAGAGAAGATGAAAGTGTGGGCCCCAGTTGCCTCACCCACCCATGCTTATCACCCAGCCAGTCATCACCCTGCATGAGGCACCCATGTGCTGCTTCCACCAGGAATCCCTGCCTGCCCAGCAGGCCTGTGCTCCCATTGTCCCTCAGGCAGCATCACTCTGTGAGGTCCATGTCCACTTAAAAAGTTTTTCCCAGCAAACTTCTGGAGGGTGGAGACAGGGCCCATCTTTTTTTCTTTTTTTTTTTTTTTTTGGCGGTACTGGGGTTTGAACTGTGGGCCTTGAGCTTGCTAGGCAAGTGCTCTACCACTTGAGCCACACCCCAGCCCTTTAATGGTTTAGTTCATTTCAGACAGGGTTTCGAATTTTTTCCTGGGGCCAGCCTTGGACCGTGATTCTATGTATGTAATTAGAATCACAGGCACACAACACCACACCTAGCTTATTTGTTGAGATGGGGTCTCAATCCTCCTATCTCTACCTCCTGAGGAGCTGGGATTACAGGCGTGAGCCACCATGCCTGGCCTCAGCAAGGAATTTTTGAGTCAACTATGGTCTTAGGTAAATCGTTTCACTTCCTGGAGCCTCAGTTTCCCCATCTGTTACAGGGGTTCTTAAGATCCTCCCGATAGGACTAGTGTGAGGATTGGTAACGACACAGGCCTGGTGCACAGTAGGCCTTTCATAAGTGACAACTGTTTGTTATAAGTGAGGTTTCAGGGAGAGGGTGGGGTCTTTCCAAGCTCTGAGGAGACCCCACCACCACCTGAGGCTGCTGAAATAGAGCAGGGTTGAGGGGAGACCCCAGTCCACAGTAATCATCAACCCAGACCCTGAAACCTGCCCAGATCCTGCCGCTGGAAACCCATTCTAACCCTTGTGCTCTTCTCTCATTTTCCCTACAGACATGGGTCTTTCCATCAGCAATACAAGCAATGGCCAAAAGCTTGGCCATCGTCACCCCTCAATTTAAAAAAATAATGCTAACCTCAATAAAATATCATTCATATCCATTACGAGGGTATGAGAAAAAAAAAAAAAGAAAGAAAACCAGAGATCAGAAAAGCCCTGGTGAGGATGGGGAGAAACTGGAACACTTGTGTACTGTGGGTGGGAAGGGAAAATGTGCAGCAGCTATGGAAACAGTTTGGCAGATCCTCAAAACAGAATTACAAGATGACCCAGCAAGAATTGAAAGCAGGATCCTAAACAAAGATATTTTACACCCATGTTCATGGCATTATTTGCAATAACTAAAATGTACAAAGCAATATAAGTGCTCACTGACAGACAAGTGCATAGGTAAAATGTGGAGTAGATACACAATGGAATATTATTTACTCTTCAAAAGGCAGGACATTCTGACACTTGCTGAAACATGAAGGAACCCTGAGGACATTTTGCTAAGAGAAATAAGCCAGGCAGAAAAGGACAAATGAATGCTGTACCTTGGGACTCATGAGCGGTACCTAGGGAGGTCAAATCTATAGAAGCAGAAAGTAGAATGGTGGTTGCCGGGGCTGGGAGAGGAATAGAGGCGTGGTTTAGCGGGGCATGGTTTCAGTTTTGCAAGATGCAAGAAGATTCTGGAGAAGGATGGTGTTGATGAGTGTCCCAGGATGTGACTGTACTAACTTTTATACCTAATGTCCAATGGTTAAAAATGAACTGGGGGCGTGTCTCAAGTGGAAGGCTTTGCCTGATTAGCAAATGCAAGACCCTGAGTTCAAACCCCAGTATCAAAAAAAAAAAAAAACAGTTAAAATGGTATAATTTATGCTAAATGTGATTTACAACTAAAAATTTTAAAATGGAAAAGAACTCTGAAAACCATAGTGATAACTTTGTAGCAGCCCCACAAAAGGCTGAGGACCTGGTGGAACCATAGCCATGGGGTCCAGGAGTCAGGGGACAAGGTTTCCATTCCCAGCAGTCCCCGGGCAAGTGTCTGTGGGATACATGCTCAATGGAAAGATCATGGGATCCCCTGAGCAGCGGGGAATGCTGGGTGTTGGACAGATGGACGGATGAGTGAAGGAAGAATCCCAGGGAGGCCCCTAACGCTGGGGCGGGCACTTGGTGGGAACCTGTAGCGTGTGTGGGGCCCAGGGCTCCGCCATGTCTCCAGTAGCCCTGAGACCCACCATGAGGACTGGTTCTTCCCTAAGGCCCCTGGGTTTGCTGTAGTCTGGAGGGTGGAGGGTCTCTGAGAGGGAGGGGTGACGCCAGTGTGAGGAGCCTGGGACAGAAGGGTTGGATGGGCTGATTTCCTCCACTACCTAGGGCCAGCTCATCAGAGGGGCATCTGCCCCTTAATCAGCTGCCTGCAGGGTGGGGAGACCTCACCAGTCCCCAGGGGCAGGGGAGACGGGTCCCAAGAGATAAGGACTCTGGCCTCCCTGCATCTGGGACTTTGTAGGTGGTCACTGGCCTCAGGTCTTCTAGAAGCTCAGCCCCTGCTCTTTCTAGTCCATGTATTGCTGTTATAGGAACTCTGGGGGGTGGGGAGAGTCCACCCTCTGCTCTGTCACTCTAGAAGCCAGGTTAGAGGTCCCTTGTCCAGCCCCTACTGATGCTCAAGTGACTGCTACCCAGAGAGGACAAGGGACAGGCACAAAGTCATACATGCCTGAAGAGGCTCTCATCTCCCAGAAGTGGCTGGGTCCCTCTGCCTCTCTTAACCCCCATAACTGCACCTCAGAGGCTGTGAGTCCATCCATCAGCCCTGTACAGTGGGACCCAAGACGCAGCCTGGGTATTCAGGAATCCACCCCCTTCCCACCTTCTTACCCAGGCCCTGGTCCCTGTCCTGCCCCACTCACCCTAGAGCCTGAGCTCACCCATGAGGCCACCTCCCATGCCCATACCATACCTGCCATGGGGACGGCTGGATGCCTGGCTCCTGGAGAAACCCTCAAAGCTGGGACTAGGTTGCAGCCGCCACCCAAGGTGCCCCCTCTGCAGGGAGGGATGCGCAGCCGCTCCTGATCGTGAGTCCACTCAGCACCACGGCTCAGCTCTTGGGCACGCACGGTCACCAGCGTCTGCAGGATTGTCCCCTCCTGGATATCTCTCTGTCCACATCCCCTGGCTAAGGTTCTCCCCCAAAGCTGAGCACCTAGTCTCCGTGGGCAAGGCTCTGGATCTGGGGTGTGTGTGGGCTCTTCCAAGCCACCTTCTGACTATAGTGTCTGGGTTTGGGTCACCAGCTGGGCTTGTCCAGCTCCAGGGGCGGGCACATTCAGGAAGGGGGCAGGTGGGAAGGTTCTGACGTTGCAAATCCCCCTCTGTCCTCTCCCAGTCCTCCCTCCCCAACTCCCTCCCTTCCCCTGCTAAGAGCCCCCCAGCCATTCCTGATCAATGGGCCCAGGCGCAGGTGGGGGTGGGGTGCCCATCTTGCAGACAGGCTGGTGTGTCCACAGGGGCCCAGGCCTGGCTGGCTGGAGGGGCTGGGGCCTCGGGGAGATTGGGAGGCCACAGTGGAGCAGCAGCTGAGGGCTGAATGGCAGAGGCGGCACTCCCCCCTCTTCCAGGTCCCAGACCCCTGGCCTGCTATAGGGCAGTGAGGGGAGGTCTTTAAGCAGGAAATATAAGGGGACTGCAGCAGAGAGTGTGGCACATAAGAACCCCCAGACTGGGTGGGATGAAGTTCCGGTCCTCTGACAGCTTAGCCCCACGAGCTGGACAATACAAGAAGGTCACTGGAAGTCCCTGTGCCTCAGTTTCCCTAACTGACCTCAGTACATAGTCTTTCTGCCTGGGATGGTCCTGCCTGGTCTGGAGCAGTAAGCTCTCTGTGTCTGGAGCCAGGGGCAGTGCCCTAGGGTCATGGTTTCCCTGGGGTCCTCATCAGGGTGTGAATGGAGACACTTGGGTTGGCCTGCCTCAGAGACAGTTGGGTAGGTGCCTTCTCAGCCTGAGTGAGTACCTTCTCTGGGCCTCCCCCACCTGTCTTGGCTCAGAAGCATCATCGCCATTCGGGAAGACAGAGGAGTGGGTTTGCCCTAGGACAGCGCCAGTCCTTTGACTGAGGGTGCATTTTGTCCAGTGGGTCTGTGCCAAGTGGCCCAGAGTGGGTCACCTGGCTGGACTCCTAGTTTATAGTCCACCCCAAGAGGGAAAACCCCAGGCATTCCCCCAGAGTCTACTGCCAGCATGTCAGGTTGATAGAGACTACGATTCCTGGCAGGGGCATGCAGGAGCAGGAGCTAAGGGGGAGGGTCTGCTTCTCTCTTAGTGTGACCTCAGACCTGCCCCTCAGGGATGCCAACTGGCTCAGTCCCCTGCACCTGCAGAACTGGTTGTTGTTGGGTTTCGAGACAGTGTGTATGACCCCGCAAGAAGAGTTAGAGGGCAGGGAAGGCATGTGCCTTCAGACCCCCACACAGATGTGTGAATGGTGCTGCCGTCAACTCTGGGGCTTGAGGTCAGGCAAGATGAGGGGTGCTCTGTGCAAGATGGAGGGTCCTAGCAGTCACCAGTCAAGTGTGGCCATACTACCCTGTCCCAGTGTGGTAGATGGGGAAAAGGAGAGATGGAGACTTGGGGGGGCTCCTCTATCCTAGATGACTCCCAGGAGCAGAGCGCACATGGGGTTTTGTTAGCTTCTGACATGTGTGTGCACACCTTTGAACCGTGTGATGATGGGGAAAAAACTCCACACCCACACGAGCACACTGATACACCAGCACACATGCCCATTGACTGGCCACCATGGGGGGTGCACACATCTGATCTCCTGTATACACAGAATCACCACACAGACACAGGGTGTGCACAGACACACACACACACACACGCACGCACACACACACACACACATACACACACCCCACAAGCATACCTTCCTGCACGTACATTCCCACCCTGGTTAGCCTGCCCTTCCTGCCGGAGGCACCTCCTGGCCCCCTGCCCCCTCATCCATCTTGCCTGCCAGCCTGTCCCTGGTGCCCCTGTTTTCTTCACACCTTCTCATCTCACCGCTCAATACCAGGAGGCAGTGTGGCAGCCTTGGCCGCAGGGAGATGAATGGGCCAGGTGGGGGCTGCAGAGGCCCAGGGAGTAAGGCTACAAGAAGACAGAGTGATGGCTCCAGCATCCCCGCCTGCCCAGCCAAGCCTGAGCGGGATTCATTTCAGGGGGGTGTGGGCAGGAGGAGGTAGGGCTCCAGCCAGACCCCATTTTTCCATCCTTGTGCTGCTGTAGACTGAGGGGATCCCAGCAGTGGGCCCCCTGCTGGCTCCCTCCCTGACACCAGCATGGGGGATCTGTGGTGGCAGAGGTCTTGAGGTGCTGTAGGGAACCTCAGCTTTCCTATTAGGACTTCTCTCTGCCCCACCCCAAGGTGCCTTCTCCCAGTACCTCCACAGCTGGACAGCTGTCCTGGGTGTACCCTTCCCCCCAGCCTGACTCCCCCTATGCCGCCACCTGTAACGCCACCTGGAAATGCACATCTGGGCCATGTGCCCAACTGCATACAGATCCATCTAGAACGCCCAAGATGCACTTGGGAAAACACACACACACACACACACAACCCAAAGAGCACATGTGTGTGCACATACATGGTTACATGTCTCTGCTCTCCCCACACTCACCCTCTGGCCTAGGACTGTAGGGTGACTGGGGGCCTCTCTGGGTTGTGGGCTATTCTGGAAGCCCCTCTCTAGTTCCTCCTCCATACTGTGGGATCTTCCCCCAGGCACATGTGGACAACTGAACACACAGCATGTAAAGGCCAAACCTGTCCTGGATCCTGTGCTCAGCCCTCCCTTCTTCCATCCACTTCCCTAATCAGAGAGAGGCCACGTGAGACAAAGGACAGGAAGCATGGCTCCCTGGGCATTTTCCATTTTATAGCATGGGAAACTGAGACCTGAGGTTGGGGCCTGGCAAGGAACATGGTGCACAGAGAAGGCAAAGGGATCCTGGCTCGGAACTGTGCCTCAGGACCCACTGTTCAGATGGGGAGCTGCGGCAGGGGAGGTGGGCCTTGGGTTAAAGAGCCAGGGTGGAGGCAGAGGTCAGCGCAGACAAGGCGGGCACAGAGATCGTGATTTTCTCAGACTTCATGAAGGCCAAGTGCTTCTCATAATAGGCAGCCTCATTAATGAACAAGGGGAAAACAGTGGAGTCTCCCTCATAGAGCACGTCCTCACCATTGAATAATTTGAAGATGGGCGCACCAGGCTTCAGTGGCTCCAAGTCTTGGTCCTGGGAAGAGCCAAGGTCAAGGTTACTGGGGTTGTGACCTTTGCCCTGGACTAGGGAGAAAGGTCTTTTTCCTGGGCAGCCACTGTTGAGGAGTCCCTCCACAGGCACCTCTGTGGTCCCCAGTGCCAGGCCTGAGTAAGGGGGCTCCAGGGAAGACAGCAGGGGCGGAGTTGGGGACTGCAGCCAGCCTCCTGTCCTGCTCCCGATCCTGATTTTGCTGGGAGCCCTGCGGGAGGCTTTTTCCCTCCCTCTGGGCCCGTTTTACCTGACACCCCCAAATTTGTATCCTCAGACTTCCCCACCCAACACCAACCTGTAGCTGGGGATGTATGGTGCCAGCCAGGGCCCCATCCTCCGTGAGGGGAAAGTTTACCCTGTCCAAGGTCTTGTATATTTCCATGTCAAAGGCAGGAAAGGCCGTGCCTGTGGCGGAGACTGGGTGTCAGAGCCTGTGCCTCACTCCCAGTTCCTTGGTGCCAGCTCTCACCTCTGGACCTGTTTCCCACAAACATTGCGGGGTCTCACCCTGGTTGAAGAGTTCGATAAAGTCCATGGCAGAGATCACCAGGGCTCTCATCTGGGAGTAAATGTCGGCCCGCAGCACCCCCTGAGGCTGGGGGCCCAGCTCCAGGGCTGGGGACAGGGAGGGGAAGGGTCAAGCTGGCATTCCAGGGGGTTGCGGGCACCAGGCCTCAGAACCTCCCCACCTGCCACCCGCTCTCTGGGAGGCCCCTCCCCTAACTCCGCCCCCGACCCCACCCCTCATCCGGCCCCTCCCCTCTTCCCTGCTGGCCCCGCCCACTTCTCCAGAGCTCTTGGCCCACTCAGTCCATTCTTGGCCACTGAGTCCAAGCCCAAAGACTCCTTCCTGGAAAACAGGTACTGAAAGACGCAGCAGGACAGGTCAGGATTCTGCAGCTGCGGGTGAGGCAGGCAGGTCAGTGCTCCAGGCCTACTTTAAAGGGGAAACTGAGGCAGGGAAGAGAAGTGTGCAGGAAGCCCAGGTTGCCATCCACTCTGGCCCCCTCTCTAATGGGAATTCCAGAAGGCCAGGCAGAGGTAGCACTGCCATTGCCCCTCCCCTACTCCTCTCTCCACCCTCTGGGAACTGTGTCAGGGAACCCCGGCCACCTTTAGGTAGTGGCACAAGTGCAGGGTAAAGATGCTATAGGAGCTTTCCAAGATGAGGCAGGCGCCCATGTTGGCCGTGGTGTTGTGCAGGTCGAGGAGAAAGTCGAAGGCCTGGTCTGAAGATTTGGGCCCCACCAGCTGGTTCAGCTCTCGGGCTCTTCTCACCTCATATGGATCATCCGGGGTGGCCTTGGAACTGTGGGGGTAGGAACAAGGGACACCAGCCCCCAGTGTGTCAATGGGTCTCCAGTAGTTTAAATGTAGGAGGGTCAGCCTCACACTGCTGGCGAGAGGCCCTTCCTTCAGCTCGTGTGGCTGTGCCTGCTCTGTGCACCGTGGTCATTGGCTCCCCACTTCCCCATAAGGTCCCAGCCCTGAGCTCAACCCTGCCTGCCTGCTGTCATTCCAGACACACTTCCCAGACACCATGCTGGTCTCACTGTCAGGCCTTTGCACTGGAAATCCCTTCTCTCCTTGTCTCACCTGGCTAACTTCTACTCATCTTTTGGGGCTTGGCTGAGGCACCCACCTCCTCCCTGACTGCTCTTGGCCAGGTTGGATCCTTTTTTTTTTGGTGGTACTGGGGTTTGAACTCAGGGCTTCCTGCTTGCAAGCAAGTGCTCTACCACTTGAGCCACTCCACCAACCTTTTTGTATGTGTGTTGGGTATTTTGGAGATAGGGTCTCATGAACTATTTGCCTGGGGCTGGCTTTGAATTGCAATCCTCCTGATCTCTGCCTCCTGAGTAGCTAGGATTACTGGTGTGAGCCATCCGCACCAGCTCAGTTTGGATGCTTTATGTAACCCTACACACCTGCATTTGCCTGCTGGTTTCTTCCTCTGTGTCCCAATAAGCTGAGACTATACCTTGGTCTTATTTTCCAGTCTCTCACTCCAGCTGGCCAGAGCCTGGCCTGGGGCTCAGTGAACACCCATGATAAAGAGGCATGAACAGTAGTTGGGGCACAGGACAGGTAAACCTGGCCTGTGAGGCTGATCTGAAGGAAGCTCTGGATCTGGGATACCCAGAGGGCCCCTGGTCCAGCTTGCAGTCAGAAAGGGCTTCCTGGAGGTGGTGACATTGATGTGGATTTCTCTAAGGGGCAGAGGTTAGTGAGAGCAAAGGGGAGGCTTTTGGTGAAGATACAGCACCTGCTATGGGCTGGGTGAACTGGCACTCACTTGAGTATGGTGCTGGTGAAGGCGCGGTTGAGGTCATAGTCAATGTAGCGACAACAGGTAGCTACAGCTTCAGGGTTGGCCAGGACAGGCATGGCAGAGAAGCTGGGTCTCTGTAGCTCCCTTGGGTCCTGTAGCCAGTGCTGGACCAGGTAGACACCAGACATCTCATTGCCGTGGGTGCCCCCAGTCACAACCACACGGCGCAGAGGCTTCTGGGACATAGGTGATGAGTACATTCCAGTGAGGCCTGTGGTACCTGGCAGATGGACACACACAGAAGACCTGGCACAGAAGCAGTACCCAGAGCCAGGGTGGTGTCTGTGAGCTCCCTGGAACCCAGGAGTCCAAGCTGGCAGGGTGGCTGCTTGTCAAGTTGGATGGTGGCACCAACTGTGTCCCACACCCCTGGAGGCCCAGATCAAGGTACCCCTGGCCTAAACTTTGTCCCACATGGTACCTGAACCCTTCTCTGGAACCTTCCTGAGTGAGCGTTGCCCTTCCCGCCTTTCTTTAAGGAGCTGGTTTTCTTTCTCCTTCTGGGGGAAGTTTCTTTCTCCTGTACTGAGAAGAGGGGTCCAGACCTTCAGAGGCAGGGACTCACCCAGGCACATTCTCCTAAGAGAAGGACTGTGCTTCCATTTTCCAGAAGGAAAGCCAAGGTCCAGCACAAGGAGTGAAGAGTGTTGCACCAGTTAGCTGTGGACTGTCTGGGTTCTGTGACCCCTATGTCCTCCTGTCCCTCTGTGTGCTCCTCTGAGCTGGCGTGGGATCTTACCTGCCTGGACCAGGGGCTATAGTGTCAGCTTCCTAGGCTGGCAGTATTTATGGGCCTGGAGAGCCCTCAGCAGGAAGTGTTTGTGCCGAGTTGGCAGAGAGCAGAGGGCGGGGATGGGGGGAACGGGCTGAGGTCCATGCAGCCAAAGGTCACAGTGCTGGGGTCTCCCCCCTTGCCAAGATCCACCCCATGCTGCCACCATCTAATGGTCCAGGTGCTGCAGGCAGGCTCTTGTTCTTACCCTCTGTCCCCACCTCCCAGGACCACTAAGGACTCCTGCTGGGGAGCTGCACATGGCATTGGAAAATTCCTTGACCTGGGACAATGACCGTCCCATGAAAGGCTTTGGCTTTTCTCACTGCCAAATACCAGTGGTTCACTGCACAGGTGCCTAGCCATGGGTGGACAGAGCCTGGAGTCCAGCCCAGGAGCCCCTGGGTCGCCAAGGGCTGAATCCTCCTGGACAGGCCCCTTTCTTAGGGCGATTGAGAGGTGGGTCAGCAGTGGGTTGGTCACCTGGATGAGAAGGTCCCCTTCCCTCTACTACCTCAGTCTCCACAATGTCCATCTGCCACAAACCAGCTGGCTGGGGTCCTTCTGGTGTAGACATGGGGTGGGGATGGGGGGGCAGGAGAAGCTCCTCCAGTTATTCTGGGCCCTTGGTGGCTATTTGTAATTCTAGTAAGTAGTGCAAGTGGCACTCTCTAGTGTAACAACCCTAGGTCAGGTGGAGGCTCTTTGACAGCTGGAGCTGCACTGGGCTGCCTGGAGGGATGGGGTTGGAGCCCAGGATGCTGACCACCTGAAGTGGGGTATGAGTTACTTCTCTTGCAGCCCAGTTCCAGTCAGCAGTATCAGCTCATGTAGTGACAAGCAAATGTAACAGCTTCAACTCTGGTCACTGTCACCACCACTGCCACTGCTCCTGTGCTGTTTACCATCATTGCAGGCCAATGGTCACTGATGTTAGTTCTGTTCTCACTGCTACAGGTGGGCTGTACTGATGCTGCTCCTGCTGACGTGCCATCCCATCATGGGAACCACTCTGCTGCCACTTTTGCCACAACTTCCTCTGCCACCAGGAGCCTGATCAGCTTCAATTGGCTAACGGTGCTTATGCTGAGAGCCACTATTGTCACAGGAGAGGCTCTGCTGCTAATTTCTGCCAGGATAGCCTCAGCTGCCCTCCTGGTTTCCTTGCGTCTCTGATGCTCCTTCTTTTCTTTTCTTTCTTTCTTTTTGGTGGGACTGGGATTTGAACCCATGGCCTCACACTTGCACTCTACAGCTTGAGCTATTACACCTCCACTCCATTTTGCTCTGGTTATTTTGGAGGTGGGGTCTTGCAAACTATTTGTCTGGGCTGGCCTCAAATGAACCAAAATCGTCGCCCCCCCCCCCATCTCAACCTTCCAAGTAGCCTGGCTCCTTTTCTTCCTGTTACCAACTTGGTCTCTCTACTAATGACAAGAATCAAGTGTAGGCAAGGTAGAGCACTGGAGAGGTCTTTATTGCACCTGCTGCTGCCATACCAGGGCCAGGTCTCCAGGCTGCTCACAAAGCAAGCTGAACAGCCTGCTTATGTAGCCAGAGGGGAAGTGACAAGGATGTCTACACCAGTCATGGAAATCCCCTCATATAAATGAAGACCTGTGTTTACACAATTATGGCGCAGTCTCCATCACCAGTCATGGCATTCCTTATGCAAATGAAGGTCTGTGTTCATACTAGTCACAGCACAGTCTCCATCACTAGTAATGGCATTGAAGACTTGTATTTGTACCAGTCACAGGTCTTCTGCTGGGCCATCAGGAAGTGCTCCCCCTCTGGCCTGGGTGGAAATGGCCAGAGGGTTATCTAGAGCTTGCCAAGGCTTGTGGCAGCAAAAAAAAAAAAAAAAGTCCAGTGTAAGCTGCTTGCTGGGCAGTTCCCTCTGGAACTGATTTGGTTTCAAAGTGCCCAGGGCTGATATGAAGGCAATATGGCCATCTGGCTGGGAGTCCTTTGCTCAAGGCAGCTGACCCCAGGAAAGGGTCTAGCAGCTGTCCACAAGCCCCCAACATCCCAGCACGTTTAAAGGAAAAATAAACTCTCAAAATGGGGCTTACAACAAAGGCTTATTATTAGCAGTGACTCAATAGTGTTTATCAGTGTTCTGTCCCAGTGCCCTAGGGAGAGGCGGGCTCCTACCACCTGTTTGGGCACACCTGATGAGAGGTGCACTGAGTGCTCTAACATCAGGGGATCTGTGGGGAAAAAGTGAGCTGGGGCTTGGTTTAAATTGCCTTAGTGAGTGCAGGAGGTGGTATTAACTTTAGGCAGTTGGGCAGGGAGCCCTTGAGCTTCATTTCCAGAAAGGAAGGGACCTGTGTAAGCAGCACTCAGGGGCATATGCTGTTTTTCTTCAGGTTAATATTCCACAAAGAGCAAAGAGCCCATATCTGACTGTAGGGAACAAAGGCAGGAATGGTCCCGAGAGCCACACAAAGAAAAAAGTAAGTTAGTCATATGCGATCCATGCACCCTAGCCACCACACAGCAGACCCCGATCGCACAAGAAGACTCCGGTTTCATTAGGATAAGTGCTCCCTTTGTTTTGGACACCTGGTACATCCAGTCATTCCTGCTGTTACACTGCTTTGACACTATCAGTTGGACCCAGAGATACTAAGTCTGGACAATTTAGTAAATTTGGGTCACTGTGTTGTGAATGTCTGTTTTTCTTGAGCAACCCTTTTATAAAAGGAGGGGTTTCATCAGATGCTTCTTTTGAGCTGGTATCCTGCCTTAAGATAAGTTTTTCTTTCTTTGCAACCAAGTCTCTTATCACAGGAGTCACTGGATCAGAGTCTTTCTTTCAGGTAATCCTTACTCAGTTCCCAGAGCATAGTGACCACAGTAACCGTGTGGGCCTGCAGGCCAGGGCAGAGGGAGAAAGCTGACTTTTTTACTGTAGGTTATAGCTCAGTGGAGGGGGTGGGGTGTTGGTGAAGCTTACAGCAAAGAAAGTAGTGCCTATGTGTTTTAAATCAGACTGTTACTAATATGAAGTTTAACTAGGAATTCCTGGCTCCTGCTTCCCATCCCTCCTTTCCCCTTATCTATCCTGCCTTGGACCCACTGTATATATATGGAAACCGAGACTCAGGCAGACACCTAAGGGCACCCTGAGTGTTGGAGGCAGAGCCAGAGTATCCAATCTGACCCCTTCCTGTCCCTGCTGTCTCTTCAGGGGGACTCGAGAAAGAGAAAAGTGAATTCTGCATCCACCCTTGGGGCTGGCCCTCCCACTGGGTTCAGCTATCCGCTGGCAGGAGCCAACGAGGGTCCAGAGGTCACTGAGAACAGAGGCAGGGTCCACCCACTGAACCGTGAATGGTCTGGTTACCCATTGCATACTGTATGCCAGGGGTGGGGACCTTAAAGTTTGGTGAGCCAGCCTGGAGGGTCTGGTGTCCTGGCCCCTCTGTGCTAGTCTTCCTCAAATCCTCTTGGATCACACTAAATTCGTGTGGCCTGGGGTGCTCTCCACTTTCCTGCCTTCCTCCTCCCTAGGGCCTCCTGGGGTTTGTGGGACCATGCCCCCATCAGGGCAACTGTTCCTTGGAGGGTAGCCTGAGGGGTGAGTGGAGGGTGAAGCTGGGCACCAAAGGCTCTTAAAAGCTTCCTGTAGGGGACACCCCTTTCTGGGGGCTGGGGTCTCTGCAGAGGGAGGAAAGAGGCCCATGCTGACGGTCTCTGGACCCTTCATTAGCAAGAGCCCTGGAGGGCAACCGACTGAGGCTCTAGGAGCTGGAGTAAATTGGCAAGGCTGTCCCCCTACAGGCAAGCCTGTCTGCCTCCCTCTCAGACCCTACTCTGCACTAACCAGGAGTCTCCAGGCCTGCTGTATGAGTCTGAAGCCTTCATCTTCATTCTGAAGGCTCACACAGGCTGCTGGGGTCCTATTGACTCATGCACGGCCCCTTGGGAAGAAAGGACCTGTTCAGCAAACCTGGCTGTTTTGGTGGGGACTGGGGACCAGGGCACTTCCTGCCAGGAGGTCTGAATCCCCAACTCTAGCGAGGGAAGGGTAGGGAATGCTTCACTTCCTTTGACTGGGGTCCAGCTTTCTCATATCTGTGGGTTTATAGACTAGAAGGGGGGCTAGGAGCCGATGCAGAAGCCCTCAGAAACAGCAGTCCCCCAGTCCAGGCAGAGTGTGTGTGTGTGTGTGTGTGTGTGTGTGTGTGTGTGTGTGCAAATGCGTGTCCAGGCACAGCAGAAAGGAAAATCTGGAAGCAGGCCTGCTGAGCTACACAATTTAGCCCCAGCAGGGAGAGTGGCCTCCCTGATTTTATCTCTTACCTATCCCTGACATGCTGTGTGACCTGGAGACAGTCAGGGGCCTCTCTGGGCCTCAGTTCCTAAGTGGGAAATGGTGGGGAGGTCCTTTTCCAGCCTGGAGCAACTATGAGGAGCAGACAGCAAGGGGCAGATCTGGCCTGGAAAATGGGTGCACGCAGAGCACCCCAGGATGAGTGAGGGTGAGGACGGTGGCACCGTGGGTATCAATGGATCCAATGTAGGTATCAATTTGCTCCAGTTAGGGAAACTGAGTCCCAGAGCCACAACCAACCCATGAGTTTATAGTGCTTGATCCAGGAGGGCCTTGTGGTCTGGGAGCCCTTTCCGAGGGCCACTGACCCGGTGGCTTTGGAGCCCTGCCTGTCTGTCCACCCTGCTGCTAAGGCCCTGACTCACTCTTCCAGCCAGTCTTTCACACCACAAGGCCCTTGGTGCTGTCTTGGTCAAGGTCCCAACAGCTCCAGGTCCTTAAGAGAAGCAGTAGCAGTTAGACTCCTCCACTGGGGTCTCTAGATAGCTTCTAGCTGCAGGAGGCCCGAGGCTCAGTCCTGGGTCCCACCTCTGTCCACTCCCTCTCAAATGACACCCCATCTACCTGTCGGTGACTCCCAAAGTCACAACCCAGATACAAGTGTGTGCACAGCTGCTCACCCGACTTCCTCCCCAGGACAGAAGCTCACACGAACACATCAAAAGCCAGCTCAGGGAAGACTGTGGGGCTGTTGTATAGGGTGTGTGTTTGGTCTACGGGGGCTGCTGAGGGGTTGGGGGGTGCTCAACAGTTCTGTGTTTCTTCAGGGGCACTCTGGCCGCTGTGTGGAAGCCAGCCCCGAGGAATGAGTCAGGTCAGACCAATGGGAATGTGGCAGGGTCCAGGCAGGTGACAATGGCCCTGCCTTGGGTGAGAAGTAACGAGATTCAAGACATGCCTCCTATGCAGGTAGATGAAGGGTACAGAATGGGCTGATGATTGGGGCATCTGGAAAGGTCCTTGGAGGGTGGGGTGGCAGATGGGGAAAGGACTGGCCTGGGGTAGAGGGGTCCACTGATGGGAGTTTAATGTGAGCATGTTGAGGTGGCTGGGTGGGCTGGATTAGGAGCCCTCGAAGTCAGGCTTTGACAGTCCACCAGCATCGCTAATTCTCAGGACCGTGTCTTGAGGATGCCGAGGTGGGGATGGCTTGGCCCCTTCCTCAGAGCTCTTATGGCTTGGCTGAGGAGAAGGATCAGGAAGACAAGGTGGCAAGACAAGACAGTGCTGTCTCTCACTGTCCCTCACACATACCGCACACCTGCGTCATTGATTCATTCACAGGCATCCAGGGTGCCAGAGAGTGCCTGCTTTATCTGGGTACTGTGGATGCCTCAGCAAGCCACACCCTATTTCAACTTCCCCTGATCTGTCTAGTGAACAGACCCTTTGTTGGCTGTGGGGGAGCCGGATTTCAGTCCATGGCACTCGGGCACAAGGGGAGTGGCATTTGTTCACAAGGGGCTCCAAGGTCCACGTGCAGAGCTGCAAGAAACGGACTCCCCACCCTCCGTCTCCTGAATGATATCAGGCAAGAGTTGGATCTCTGTGCTGCTTGACACGAGTACCTCCATCTTTGTCATGGCTGCATCAGCTCTAGGATGGGTGCTAAGGCAAGGGGACTGCTGCCCTTGTCACCACTCAGATGTCTCTTCTAGTACCTTCCCCACAGCGAGATCTGGTGTCCCAAAGCCCGTTTACACACCAGGTCTGAAGTCCCCTGCCCTCTCTGCTTTTCCACACTCTCACTGCAGCCTGTCCCTCCATTTCCCACCCCAGGGCCACCTTGCCTACTCCTTCCAGCTTGGTGTCCTGAGGTCTGGCAAGAGGGGGACTCACCCCTGTTGTCATTTTTCTCACTGTCCACTCTGGACTGTGGCCAATGACTACAGCCAGCTTTGCTGGCTGAATATGACCCCTGATTCCCCTGGGACCCTGGGACCAATCTCAAACCAGCTACCAGGACCCATCCATCCTCACTTCTGTATCTTTATTCATCAGCAAGTCCCGTTAAGCATCCCTCTGAGTCCACCATGTATCTCAACAATTCCCCCCAGGGAGTTGGAAGTCCATTCTTCCTTTAATTCCCACTAACTCAGTTTTCCCATGGATCTCAGGGGTAAGGAGCTCACTGAAACAAGTGGCTCTTAGGGTAAGGACTGGCGAAGGAGCAGAAGGCTGGTCCCAGGGGAGTAGACGTGCCGTCCACCCGTTCCCCACATTTATTGGTAAATCCCACCATCCCTCAGGTCCATTCCTGCTTTTCCATGTGAACTCAGTGCATCCAAGTCTGGGCCCCAGACCTCAGTTTTAATATGTCAGATGAAGTCACCAGATATTCTGCTGGCCCTGACCTTCTGGGTTGTGGCCCACACATGCAGACATGATTAACCAACCATGCACTCATTGGTACTGATTCTCACACAGTGTTCAAATCCTCATAGACGACATACTTCAGGCATCTACCAACAATTAGTCAGATCAAGGTTCAAGATCAGATCACTTCGGGTCAGACGTACCCATCCTTCAGGTAGAGCGGCAATTGCGGTGTTTGGAGGAGGTTCTATTTGTAGATCTGGCAAAAGGAGCCCCATTTAGCTGCAAAATCTGCCCAACCTTGGGGAGAAAGGCTCTCTGTCACCAGATCCATTTAAGTAGAGGTCAGAATCCTGCAGAGAGGAATTGGTGTGGAAAAGGACTAGAACAGCCACCCAAAGGTCCTTCCTAGCTGGAGGTCTACTCAAAAAGGCCCCAGGGGTGGGATCTTTGCATTCTGGGTTGGACGCCTGCCTTTTGGGGACCATCGAGTAGGTGAGCAACAGTTCAGGGTCTGGGCAGCCACGGGAAGCAGGATGGAGGAGTTGGGGTGGGTGTTGGAGGCTGCAGGGAATTCACAGAATGGTGCAGCTCTGGGAGCCCATGGCCCAGCTTATCAGCTGCTGTCTCCAGGGAGTATAGGGTGGGTACCGGATTTCTTTTAACTTCTCCAGGCCTGAGTAGGTGAGCAGACAGGAGCGGTGATGAGAGAAGGTGTCAAAGGAGAACTTGCCGTGGTACCTGCCCATCCCGCTGTTGCCTGCATGGACAAATAGAGTGAGGGTCTGAGCCTGCACCCCATCCCCCTTTGCATACCCAGGAGCAGTCACTGTTGGGCCAGAAGCCCACAGCTTGCAGGGAGCTCAGCAAGGGCCAAGCCATTCTAAGAACCATTTTACAGATAGGGAAACAGAGGCCTTGAGAGGAACTGGACAAAGGATGAGGGGGTTTACATCTATAACCCTAGCTACTCTGGAGATTGGGAGGCTCACAGTTCAAGGCCATCCCAGGCAAAAAGTTCTCAAGAACTCATGTCAACCAATTAAGAAATGAGCATGAAGGGGCAGGTCTGTCATCCCAGCTACATGGGGAGCATAAATAGGAGGATCATGGGACTGGAGGCATGCCTCAAGAGGTGGAGCACTTGCCTAGCAAGTGTAAAGCCCTGTGTTCAAACTTTAGTATTCCCCCTCAAAAAAAAAAAAAAAAAAAAAGAAGGATCGCAGCCCAGGCCAGCCTGGGCATAAATGTGAGACCCTATCTCAAAAATAACCAGAGTTAAAAGGACTGGGGACTTAGCTCATGTGGTAGAGCTTTTATCTAGCAAGTGCAAAGCTCTGAGTTCAAACTCTAGGACAGCCAAAAAAAAAAAAAGAAAAAAAGTTGAGCACTTGCTGGTCTGGGGTACCAAGCCAACCTTCCTGGGGTGGTGGATTGAGTGGTGGGGGAGAGCAGGGACTCACCAACTCCCCCCAGTGGCAGGGATGGTAAAGTCAGGTAGATGAAGCCTTCGTTGCCTGCAAAGGTGCCACTGCTGGTGCGCTCCAGCACCTGGTTCACTACCTGGGGGAGGTGGAGAGCAGCAGGGTGGTGGGCTCCTGTAGTCTGGGACAAGGGCTGGAGCCCCAACCTCCCCACTGAGGAGCAGAGGGGCTCCTGAATCTGCATGCCTTGCCCAGCTCTCCCTCTGCTTCTCATCATGTCATCTGAGCGCCCACTAGGGGGCACTGGACGGCTTTCAGGGATGGTTAGGGAAGACACTGGTAGTTAGGACCAAACAGCAGCCCAGGGACCCTGAGGCAGGGTTAGGGTTAGGACATTGTAGGAATGCACGGAGGTCCCATGGTGACCAACCTGGCCTGTGCTGTCCCCCAACCTCATCTGGGGCTCTGCTCACCATGGGGAACAGGACTCCTAGCACACCTGTCCCTGAAAGTAGAGGCTGCCAGACTGTTACAGACAGCTGGCCAGCCACACGCCTGGCAGGGTTGACTCTGCTTAAGACACCTCTACCAGGTGTCTTTGTACAGCATGCTGTGGCTTGGGTCAGTCATCCTTAAAGCATCTGCTGCTCTTAAGTACCCCCACCCCACCCAGGGGATGTGACCACTTCACACCAGTTTCAACCCCTGTCACCACCAGCCTCGCAGGCCCACCTGGCTGCAGTTGGAGAAGGCGTACAGGGCCAGCGGCTTCTCCCGCCGGTTGATGAAGTCAATGGCCTCGTCCAGGCTCCTCACGGTCACCAGGGGCAGGATGGGCCCGAAAATCTCCTCCTGCATCACTGGTTCCGTCTCCTGCACGTCCACCAGCACCGTGGGCGCTGTGGGCACAGGGGACAGCTCAGTTCCCAAGCTGTAGCCAGGATGCCGCGGGCAGGAGCTCTGACAGGGCCAGGACCCAGGTTCCAGGCCAGGAGTTCCGGGGTCTGACCTCCTGGAATCTGGACTCAGGATCTGAGGGTCTGGGGTCCTGGCCTCAAGGGACAGCAGAGGTGGGACAATTTTAAACCACCTGGGGTCTGACCTCAGCCGGACCAGCGTGTAGAATCCAGGCATCACTGGCTCAGAACCACAGTGACGTGGAGCGTTTGTGCTCTGGAATCGTGACACTGGGAGTCACGGACCCGGCCAGGGCCCCTCGGCAAGAAGGGGCTCAGCCCAGATGGGCTGTGAAAGGCAAGAAGGGAGCTCACCGATGTAGCGGTCGCTCTCATCGCTCTGGCCACCGATGGCCACGCGGCCACAGCCCAGCAGTCCCTGGAGTCGCTTGAAATGTTTCTGGTTGATGATGCGGCCCAGGTTGGGGGAGCTCTGGGGGTCGTCTCCATAGAAACGGGTGATGGCGCTCTGCAGGGCGGGCAGCAGCCGCTCCTGCATCTCAGGGCTGCACAGGATGTAATCGGGGGCCACGCAGGTCTGGCCGGTGTTGAAATAGCGGAAGAAGGCCACACGGTTGGCCACAGTCTGGGGGTCACAGTTGTCATCCACATAGCATGGGTTCTTGCCGCCCAGCTCCAGGGTGACAGGTGTGAGGTGCTTGGTGGCTGCGGTCATGACGATCTTGCCTACATGAGGGCTTCCTGGGGGCATGGAAGGTTACTAGAGTGGCTCTTCAGTCATCCTGTCCAGGTGATGGCCTCACCTGGGGGCCCTGCTCCTCCCTTAACAGGCGGTGGAGTCAGCTAGAGCCAGTCCTTCCTGACCTCTCCTTGCCACTCTGCCACCATGTAATCTGGGACCCTGTTCATCCCCACCTAGAACAGTCCCCAAGAGTCCCCAAGGGACTCAGAAAGGCAGGTGTTAAAGTAGTGGAACCAGGCCACGGGATTAGCCATGGTCTGGGGGTCACAGCTGTCATCCACATAACGGGTTCTTGCTGCCCAGCTCCAGGGTAGCAGGTGTGAGGTGCTTGGTAGTGGAACCCATGGCGATCTTGCCTACCCAAGGGCTTTCTGAGACATGACCCGTAGAGCCCATCCTCACTTGCCCTTGGTCAGATGGTCCAAACGCCTGACTTTGGCTGCATCTCTTTCCACAGTCCAAGTGTTGGCCTGCTCCACCTAGAGGGGTCTGTCTTCACTGTGGTCACCCTAGGATCCAATCTCTGAGATTCCCAGGGGGCCTGGCCAGCCTGCCCCAGCTGATTGGGACAACTCTGGCTTCAATTTGATCCCTGCCCTTGAATGTAGCCCCCTCCATTGCCTTTCCACTATGTTCTCTGCTGTCCTCTGTCCCTAAGATCCTGGCCAGGGCTGCCCTTACCTGTGAAGAAGATATAGTCAAATTTGTGTTTCAGCAGCTGTCCAGTCTCTTGGGGCCCACCCAGCACCACAGCAAAGCAGCTCTGCGAGGAGGGACAGGCAACTCAGGGGGTAGGCCAGGGGACAGTGGAACCTCCCCAGTGGTAGGGACAGGGGTGTGAGAATGCCAGGTGCTAATTGACAGGGCCCTCCGCACCTTGTCCAGGTATTGTGGCAGCAGTGTGACTAGCACTTTCTCTGTGCTCTTGCTTATTTCTGATGGTTTCAGCACCACGCAGTTCCCTGCAGGACAGAGAGGGAAGTGGTTCAGGGGACGCTGTCCTCACCCGTAGGACTCTGGAGGTCCTTGCGGGAAGGGATGTAGGCTGGGAGTTCAGGGAACCAGGACTCTGTATTCACCTGCCGCGATGGCCCCCACCAAGGGCACCAGAATGAGGTTCACGGGGTAGTTCCAGGGGGCAATGATGAGCACCAGGCCATAGGGCTCTTTCCGGATGAAGGTCGAGTCCAGCTGTGTAATCTGGGGCATAGGACTGATAGTGAGACGCTGTTGAAGACCACCCCAACCCCACGCCCCTACCTGTATGCCCGGGTCCTCAGCTCCCTGGGAGAGGGCGTCCTAAGTGGGAAGACTGGCTTTCCCTGGTCTCAGGGTCAGGAAGAGTCCAGGCCAGGGCTGCCCCGTGCCCAGTCCCCCTCCCCCTCCCACCACCAGGGCTCACCAAGTTGTTGCCCGCAGGTTCGTCTTTCATCCAGGCCTGCAGGCTCTTGAGGGCCAGGTCCACCTCGTTCTGGCACAGCAAGAGCTCGGAGATTTCTGATTCGAAGGCCGACTGTGGGGGAGGCGGTGTGGGGGAGTTCAAAGTCATGACCAAGCTGAGGAGTCTGTTGAGGGAGGGCATGAGGGTGTCCCCACAAGCATATGAAGATGATCAGAGGACAGCATGGTGGTCCTGTGGGAACTGCACACAGGCTGGTTGCCCAGACTCTGAACTCTGGCTACCTGGGCTCCAATTCTATGGTCTGTCATTGCCTGGCCTTTTGACCTCGGGCCAGTGACTTTACACGAGTGCTTCTGTTTCCCCCTTGATAAACTGGCAACAGCAATCAAACCTGCCTCACAGGGTGGCTGTGTGTGTTTCTGAGTCAGTGTCACACTGTGCCTGTCACACACTACATACCAGGGAAGGATCTGTTGAATAAACAGGAAAAAGTTGGGCACACAGCTGGTCAGATCAGATGTCAAGACCCTCCTCCTTAGGGGAAAAGGATGCTACAGAGGATGCAGCCCTACCTAGGAAGGATGCAGCAGCCCCAAGGCTGGACCTTTCTACCCTCACCTTGTGCAGGTCCTGGGCCAGTGCGTCCTTCAGCAGCTGCCTGTTGTCCTGCAGGAAGCGGCTCAGGCCCTTCAGCTGCTCAACCCGGAACTCGGCCGGCCTCGTCCGCCCCGCGTTGAAGGCCTCCCGCAGCCGCCGCAGTGTGTCCTCGACGGGGTCCATCCTGCCGGACAGGACAGCGTGAGCCGGGTGGCCAGGGTTGTCCCCATGTTTTTCGGGGATGCCCTCCAGCCACCCTGGGTCCTGTAGAAGCCCCAGTGGGGCCAGGTGCAAATGTTACATGGATCCTGTGTTTCTGAGAGCATCTGAATGTACAGGTGCCTGCTTTTGTGTGTGTGCAGCTGTGCGTGCATGAGCACCTGTGTGTGTATGAGCACCTGTGTGTGTGTGTGTGTGTGCATGAGTGTCTGTGGGTGTCTGTGGGTGTGTCTATGTGGACATCTTTGTGTCCTTGTGTCTTTGATGTGTCTGTGTGTCTATGGGGGTGTGAGAATTTTCCTTGGACTTAAGCCACATGCACCACGGCCATTCCCAAGAGCCCTGCCTCAGAGCCACACTGGTGAGCAGGAATAATCCCCACCAGGTGCCCTGGAGGCCGTGCTCCCATTAGCACACAGCTCTCCCAGGGCCTCAGCAGGTCACCATTTGAGTCAATGAAGCCTCAGCATCCACTGTGGACTGCGACCTCTGTGGACACAGTCCTCTGTGGTTAGTGTCCTTATGGACAGAGCCTGGTGCACTGACTGTCATGACCACTCTTCTCGGGTGCAAGGGGCAAGTTGAGCAGCCAGTGCCTGGCTTGGGGGAGCTGTCCCAGCTGGGGATGCAGGGAGGCAGGAACTGATGCTAGACGTGTTCCAGAAACACCCCCTTCCCCATCATGGCATGACCATCATTCCTGGCATGGGGCCTCCACAGTCACCTGAAGGAGGACACGGTAGGTGTCAGTGAAGTCTGCCCCCAAAGAAGCTCACTTCCCCTCTTTGCTAGATGGGAACCCAGGCCCACCTTTCCCGCAACCAGGGTTGCGGTGGCCCCACGTAGACCCGTGCCCAAGAAGCAGCTGGGCCTGGTGGGGCTGCTTGATTGTAGTCTCCTCCCCCAATCTGGGAGCTGGCACAGTTGGCCTTCAGCATTCCCAGGCCCCAGGTTCCAAGGCTCTGCCCCAGACTCCTGCCTGGAGTGCCAACAGCAGCCCCCACCAGCATCCCTGCCTGGTGCTCAATAGCTCCTGGTCACATCAGTCCTGCTCTAATTTCTTCCACAGCTCCCTAGTGTCTTCATGGAGCTGAATACCTCAGAGTCTGGGATGGGCTATGATCTACTGATGTCCATCCCAGAACCCTGGCCTCAGCATAGTCACGTCTTTCCTCAGTGATGCAGGGGCACAGGGAACCCCTGTGTACACCTGGTGAAATAATCCAGGACCAGCAGCGTCTGCCTGACAGATGAAAAGACAGACAGGGGATGAAGCCACAGAGCATCCCCAGATTGGGGAGTCGGGGTGAGGGGGGAAGACTGGAATGCTGGTTTCTGTCTCTCGTACAACATGCGATTTTGCCTCCTCCACCCCTGAAGGTGAGTGACACTCAGGGCTGGTGGAGCTGGGGGGAGTGGGGCTGGCTAAGGACTGCTGGATATTTATCCCACAGGCCCTGGCTGGACCCGAACCACACTGATAACCACACCAGACCCTTCTGGTGTTGCCTAATGATAAAATACATTCCAAGAAACGAGCCATTTGGCAACTTGGTCCCATCTGAGCATCAAAGAATGTACTTCTCCAACGCCAGATAGTAGAGCCCCCCCACCAAACACACACGCACTCAGCTATACTATAATCTCATTGGGTTACTGTTACTGTCACTGACTGACTGAAACGTCAGTCACACAGTACACGAGTAATTTTCATTACAGAGGGCCAATGTGCTGCAGGCTCCTTCCAGAGGCCGGCTGGAGCTCTACCTGCAGTGAAGATGCAAGAGGGGCCTCTCGGACAGACGGTGGGGATTCTGGATGAGGGACCAGCATGTGCAAAGACCTGGTGGGGCAGAGTTTCAGAAACAAGATGCAGCTGGGCCAGTTGACAGCCTGATGGGAACTGTCACACAGAGGGCTGTGCCTTATTCCAAGGGCAAAAAATACACTGTGGCACAAAGGCTGGAAAGAAGGCAAAGCTGGCACAAAGCAGCGAGTGCTTTGCCCTCATCATCTCATTTAAGCCTTTCGGGTGCTATTAGCACCCATTGTAAGAATGTGGCAACTGAGGCACAGAGGCCAGCTGAGCAGCCCCCTCACAGCTGCTGAACGAGGGGTCCAGTACTGGCCCTTGAGGGCCCACATCCCTCCCACTCCCACCTGTGCCTGGAGTACTTTATTACCTCCTCATCTTTCTACACCCTCCAGACTTTCTTCGAGAACATCCTACTTTTAGAACCAGCAATGAACAGGGAATGTGGCTTTTTAAACGTGAAACCAGAGACTCAGCATTGGCCTCACCTCCCAGGAAGTTCCCTCTTTCCTGACTCCCTGATCACAGCCCTGCCACATTCTCATCTGTCCAACAGAGCTGCCTTCTCCCCTAGCCCCGGGTACTCCAGAGAGGATCTGGGCTGTCCCCACCCCTGGCTTCCAGGGTGCTTCCCAGGAGGCTGTCTGTCACAAGGAGGAGAGCCACAGAAGGACAACCGATCTGAGGCCATGCAGCACAGACAGGGCAGGACAAAGCCATGCCTCTCTCTTGAGCCCCCACATCTGGCTGCTGCATTGCAGTCCCAGGCCCCTTGGTGGTCTCGCCCCCTGGACTGCTGGCCCTGCCCCTCTCCTGTGACCCCAACCTCTGGCCCCCTCCCAGGGCCTGTTGTCCTAAGGCCTCTCTGCCCCTGGCCCCTGCAGCCCCACGTACCCCAGTGTAGGCTCCGAGCCTGGACCCTTGGCTGACATTACGCGTCTAGATGTGGACTCTGCTCCTCCGTCTCGCTCCTGCGTCTGCCTCTGCCACTCCTCCCAGGTGGCTCCAAGACCCCACTAGACTTCCTTGCCCACGCCTGGCAATGGAGTGATGCCGCCCGGGGCAACCTGACAGCTGGGTGGGGCGCTGCCTCCCGGTTCTCAGGCTTACCCCTTTCCCAATGTCTCCCTGGCATAGCTGGCCTGAAACAGGTCGGGCAGGATGTGCTAGCTTGCTTTGTGGGCCTGTACCTGCAGGAACGGCTGGCAGGGACTTACCTGGCAAAAAGAAAAGTTCTGGAAGGCGGGTGTTCCAGAAGAAGGAGGCCCCTGCACTAAGTCCTTATGTCTGTCCCCCACCACAGTCAGGGTGTCCCTGTCCAGATTAGCAACTGTGGCTCCTTCATTCTCACGTTCATGTGACCATTTGGCGTACTTGAGGCAGAGGAGGGGCTGAGAGGCTGTGGGCAAGGGGCTGTGTCCTGGGTAGAACATCATTTGTTTGTTTATTCTCCTGATTACTGTGTGACTGCAGGAGAGCTGCTTAATCTCTCTGAACCTGTTTGAAGTTACAATAGCATGTAATGTCATGAGTTTCCAGAGAATCTCGTGAGGAGAGAACAGGAGGATCACAACTCCTGACACAAAACCAGTGCTGCCATGAGGGTGGTTACTAATATTTCCATGAGTATTTATTGAGCACTTTCTGCATTCTGGGAAGATGACTGATCTCAGGCCCTGCCACTGTCCATCGCTGGTGGCCTAACCCTATTCTCTCCCTCCTTAAGCCAGACACTAAGAACACCTCCTCACTGAAGGCTGTAGAGAGTTTCTTGGCACAGTATGCAAGCCAGGGGCCTAGCTGGATGTCTGGGACAACACTTGACTGTGACTGGGACTACGCCATTGAAAACCACAGCCTACAACAAACCTCTGGTGGCTTCAGATGTAAATTCCAATGTGAGCCCACTAAGTGACTAGGCCAGAGAGACACAGGGCTGACCAGACCCATCTAAGAGCAGCAGATGGGGCATAGCCACCGAGGAGCTCCCCAGCGTGGAGCTGGGCCTCCAACAGGTGGGTTGCATGTCTGTGAATCCTAGCTCAGCAAAGCTGTATTTTAAAGAAAACTGAATCAAGAAGCCTGCATAGCCTGTAAAATAAAATAAAATAAAATATTGACCAACCTCATAGCCATCAGTTGTTAACATATAAAATAAAATCATCACAAGAAAACGATTCCTGTCCTTTGTATTGTTTTCCCATGGCTGCTGTAACAAATGATCACAAATGACATGGCTTGAAAACAAATTTATTCTCTCGCAATCCTGAAGATGGAAGTCCACAACCAAGGTGTTGGCAGGGCCCTGCTCCCTCTGAAAGTTGCAGGGGTGGGGATCAGGGGTGCCCTTCCTGCTTTTTCCAGGTGGCTGCCCAGACACCCTTGGCTTGTATCCACATCACTCTTATCTCTGCCTCCATCTGCACGTGGCCTTCATCTTAGGGCTCATCTACTCCTCTTACCAAAATTCAGTCCCTGAACTTGGCGCCAACGCCAAATAACAAAGCAGGATTTTTGAAGAAAAGGAAAGCAACATTTATTGATTCACAGGCAAAAGAGGACAGCAGAAGGCTGACTTCTCACCTTCAGGGAGGAATTTAGGGTTTTTAAAGGAAAGTCTAGGATCCCTGAGTACAGGTACCTCTTGATTCACTGGTGCCAGGCTTCCATACTAGTGCCAGTATTGCTGATTGAAAATTTCCTGGTTCCTGTGGTCAGTGAGATAACAGTTTGGGGCAGAGGAGTTTTAATCTTGAATTCCAAGTGCATGGGGAAATGGGAGTGAAATGAGCAACTGAGCAGTGCAGGATCTAGTAAGGCGAGTCAGTCACCAAAACTACATCTGGGAGCACATTTGGGCACCCCACTAGTGTCCCACCTCTCTTTCCGAGGACCCTTGTGAATGAATGACCATCTCGTCAGGATCCTTACCTTCATCATGCCTGCAAGCACCCTTTTTCTACACAAAGTCATGTTCACAGGTCGCAGAGGTTAGGAGCAAAAGCCTTGGATTCAGATGTCCACGAATATCCACTAAGCACCTGCTAAGTGGTCCTATCTCTTCCTCAGAGTGCCCAGTGCAGAGGGGAGGTGACAACCAGACAAGATGGTCACATCTTGGCAATGGAGCTAGACAGGCTGAGGCAGGCTCTGAGCTGAGTTCCTTGGGGTGATAATGAAACAGACACTTGCAGGTGCAGGAAGAGAGTTGTGGGAACAGGGCCCGTGCTAAGAGCAAAGGTCCTTGGGAAAGAGGAAGCCAGTATGGCTGCCCTGTAGTAAGCCGGGATACGGTAGGGGACAGGCCAGGAGAACCTTGTCCGTGGGACAAGGCAGTGGAATTCTATCCTTATGACAAAGGGAAGCCATAGGGGGTCTCAAGCAGGTGGCACCATCTGAGTACCTCATTTGAATGACCTTGCTGGGGCCAGCAGAAAGCAGGGGCAGGGAGATGGGGGAGCCCACTGGGTCTGTCCAGGCCAGAGAATGGCCCCTGGTAAGCGCGTTGGCTGTTCAGAGGGTGGGCGCGGGCCCATGCAGAGAGCCTTCCTGGGAGAACTCAAGGGTTATCCTGGACTCGGGGCTGGGATTGGGGGTCAAGGAGAGGGAGCACTGGCGGGGGGCGCTGTTCAGGTTTCCGCTGAAGCTAAGGGTGGGTGGAGGGAAGCTGCTTTCTGAGGTACAGGCTCTGTGCTGTAGGAGGAGAACCCCGAGTCCTGTTTGGAGAGAGGTGTCAGCGGGGAAGGGACCGTATTTCCAGATACTGTCAGATGTCCCCTGGAAGGCACCATCTCTTCGGGGGCGGAGAGTCACTGACCTCCACGACTCTTCCAAGGCCTTCTGTGACTAAATGGACACAGGCAGTGGTGTGATGGCTGGCGGAGTGGTCCGGGGTGTGTCTGGGCACTGATGGGGACAAACCCGAGGGTCATGCTAGGTTGTGGTAGGTTGAGTGTGTAGACACAGGCAGGACTTGCAGAGTGGGGAGGGAGGGTGAGGTGGCTCTCCCCTGGGGGGTTTCATTCATGTTCTCCATGAAGTAACCACTACCTGGGGGTTGGGGAGGTCAGTGGCAGGTTATGTCAGGGCGCAGTCAGCTCTGGCTGAGGTTTGGCTATGACCCCCCCCCCCAGTGAGAACTAACAGGTGGCTATGGGCTGAATTGTGTCCCCTGCATCCCTATGTTGAAGCCCTAAACCCCAATGTGATGGTATTTGGAAGTGACCCATTGGTTTATTGTTTATTTGGTTCGTGTTTTTTCATTTTTATTTTTGGTGGGACTGGGGTTTGAACTCAGGGCTTCCTACTTGCAAAGTAGATGCTCTACTGTGTGAGCTATACCTCCAGTCCATTTTGTCCTGGTTATTTTGGAGATGGGGCTCTCATGAAGTCTTTGCCTGGGCTGGCCTTGAACTGTGACCCTCCTGATCTCTGCCTACTGAGTAGCTAGGGTTACAGGCGCCTGGCATTTCTACTTTTTTTATAAGTGCACTGAGTTAGATATGTACTCCAGAAAGGCGTGCCTGTGTCCTGACCCCTGGAATCTGTGACTGTGACCTTATTGGGAGGAAAGGGTCTTTGCAAAGGGAACAAAATAAAAGTTTTGAAATGATGTCATGCTGGATTGTCCAGGCCGGTCCTCAGTGTAGTGATAAGTGTCTCAAAGATAAAGGAAGAGAGATTTGAGACAGACGAGGACAAAGTAGGTGAAGATGAGGTTGCAGACATACAAAGCACAAGCTAGGAACACTTGGAGCCCCATAAGCAGAAAGAAGTGAGCGATGGATCCTTCCAGAGCCTTTGGAGGGAACCTGGCCCCCCATGCCTTGATTTCAGACCTCTGGCCTCCAGAAGTGTGAGGGAAGAAACTTGCATTGTCTTAAACCCCAAGTTTATAGATGTTTGTTACCGTGTCCCCAGGAACTCATAGGAGGAGGAGAAAAAGGTATCTCGCAATCCTTTAATTTACATCTCACCAATTACTATTGAGGTCAGTCATCTCAAGCTTCTTATTGGCTCAGTGTTTTGCTCAATTTTCCTGTTGTATTATTCTTCTGTCTCTTATTATTTGTAAGGATTCTTATATGTGTGTTCTCATAGACTAAGTGTTCTTCCATCCTGGCTAATATGAGTAACCGTCACTTCTTTTTAAACCGTTGTACACGCTCATGGGGTGAGGGGTCACAATTTGCCACATGTACACAGTGGTAATGATCGAATCAGGGCAGTTCATACTTGCTCTTAAACATTTTTTAAAATTCTAGTGACACTTAGTAATTGTGCTTATTTGTGCAGTAAGGGTGACATTTCAATACATGAATATGGCACATACTGATCAAATCAGGGAGTTAACATTGCTGTCTCCTTGTCGTTCCTTGTCTGGAGCCACTGAGTGCCTCTTCTAGTTATTAATAAGACACATACTTGGCTATTGTGAGCCGTGGTCACCCCACTGTGACGCAGAACACTGTGTACTGCCAACTGTGACTGCTGTTATTGCCCCTCCAGCAGTGTTAGCATCCTAGACACTTACTGAGGTCCAATCAGATATGCTTCCAGTTCTGATGGTGCCTAATCCACAGCAATGCCCTGTTTCCTTAAACCCTCCCCAATCCCCTGCAGGAACACAAATGCTGTAAGCCTCTACTAACTCCTCATTGACACACCCCAAGGTTCCCCATGGACTGCATCCTCCCCCACACAGTGAACAACAACCCAACTTGCTCAAAGGTTAGTGTGCTCCCTGTGGTCTTTAGTTGGAGGATATTATATAGTCAGATTTTTGAGATTTGTGCTTTTTAAACCATGTTTAAGAAGTACTTTTCTGAACTGGACACTGGTGGCTCACTCCTATAATCCTAACAACTCAGGAGGCTGAGGTCAGGAGGTTCGCAGTTCAAAGGCAAATAGTTGTCAAGACCCTATCTCATAAAAACCCATCAGAAAAAAAGAAGGGGTAGGGGCTGGTGGAGTGGCTGAAATGGTAGGAATACCTGCCTAGCAAGTGTGAGGCCCTGAGTTTAAACCCCAGTACTGCAAAAATAAATAAATAAATCAAAATAAAATAAAGAAGTATTTTTCTGGGCTGAGTGTGCTGGTCCATACCTGTAATCTTAGCTACAAGGGAGGCATAAATTGGAGGATCACAGTTCCAGCTGACCTGGGCATGAAAGTGAGACTCTATGCAAAAAATAAAGCAGAAAGGAAGAAGCTGGAGTGTGGCTCAAGTGGTCGAGCTCCTGCCTTGTAAGTGGGGAGCCCTGGGTTCAAACTCCAGTACCACAAGAAAAAAAAAAAAAAAAAGCACGCCTGTGCTCTCAGCTAGGAGAAGGAGGTAGGAAGACCATGGTCCAAAGCTAGCTGTAGCAAAGTTAGTGCAAGATCCTATTGGAAAAACTAACAGCAAAAGGAGTAGAGGCATGGCTCAAACAGTAGAGCGCCTGCCTAGCGAGCGTGAGGCCCTGTGTTCAAACCCCAGTACCTCATCAAAAAAAAAGCACCACAATGAGATGCTGTTTCACACCCACTAAGATGGATAAAATTTGAAGGAAAAAAAAAGTGTTGGTGAGCTTGTGGAAGCCATGGAACGCAATGGAACCCTCGTACGCTGTGATGGAAATGTACAATTGTGTGCCTGCTTTGGTGGCTAAGCATAGAGAAAAACCCCCATAAAATTACCATGTGACACAATAACTCTAATTCTAGGTGCATACCCAGAAGAATTGAAAACAGTTGTTACCGGAGTTGGGATGAGGGGGTTCCCACAGCTTCCTAGTTTCCATGCAAAATCACAGGTACTTGAGATCCACATGTGAAAAGGAGTTCAAGATGTCGCACAGGATGAAAGATCAGGCAAGGATTTATTTTAGTTTAACAGATAGAAGTAGTGACAAATTTAAAGGCAGCAAAAAAGCACCTCCTGCTAGAAGTGCAGGAATGGGGGACAAACTCAGTTTCTGCATGCTCTGAGCTGGGGAAAGACACATCAAGTTAAGTCCACCAACTGCAGTCATTAGACAACAATTCCTGGTGCCAACGATGGGTGGAGATGAGATCTAGGTCTACTGCAAACACAAGGATACTGGGTGAGCTTTAGGACTTCCCTTTGCCAGACATGCCTTTCATTCTGTCTGTCCCTCTACTCATCCAAGGATCCTGGCAGCTCGCGGACATCTCCAAGAGGAAGGCAGGTGCAGGCAGCCCCTTTTCTCTCTGTTCTTGAAAAGGAGATGGGAGGGCCTAGCTGCTCTGGCTTTTTACTTCCTTGTTCCAATATCTGAGTTTGGCCCTTTAAATATTTAATAAGATAATATAATTTCCCTGCCTCCTCACCTATCTGTCCTGCCTCATTTGCACACGAATGCTCACACCAAATGTGGAGAACCCCCAAATGTGTATCACCAATGCAATGGGTAAAAAAAATGCACTATACCCATTAAATGGAATTTTGGTTAGCCATAAAAAGGAATGAAGTTTTACTGTGAATCTAAAGCAGCCATAAAAAGTAGTACATTTATTTTATTTTTATGGTGCTGGGGTTTGAACTCAGGGCCTACACCTTGAACCACTCCAGCAGCCCTTTTTCATGATGGGTTTTTCCAAGATAGGGTCTCATGAATATTTGAACCACGATCCTCCGGATCTCTGCCTCCTGAGTAGCTAGGATTACAGGCATGAGCCACCGGTGCCTGGCTAAAAATAGTCCATTTAAAAATACTGATAAAGTGCTGATTCATGCTGCAAATCTTGGACCTTGAAAATATTATGCTAGACAAAGTAGCCAGTCACAGAAGGTCACACATTATATGAGCCCTTTTATATAACATATTTAGCGTAGGGCAATCATGGTGACAAAAAGCAGACGGACAGTTGCCTGGGAGTAGGGAGGGATGGGGAGAAAGAATGGGGGGGATTGCTTAATGGGGACCAGTGCTTTGGTAACAAACTAGGTGGTGGCAGTTGCAGTTGTTATGTCTGCACTATGTGCCGGTGAATTCTAACCTCAATCTGATAATGGTTCACTTCCACAAAAACAAGAGACTTCTCCGCTGTGGTAGTGTACGTCTGGAATCCCAGCGCTCAGGAGGGTGAGGTGGGAGGATCACAGGTTAAAAAAAAAAAAAAGCTTGGGGAGCATAGCAAGATGCTGTCTCAAAAAAATAAGCTAAACTAAGCCGGGCACTGGGCGCTCATGCCTGTAATCCTAGCTACTTGGAAGCAGAGATCAGGAGGATTGCAGTTTGAAGCCAGCCCTCGGCAAATATTTCAAGAGACCCAATCTCAAAAAAAACCATCACAAAAAAAAAGGCTGGTGGAGTGGTTCAAGGTGTACTCCCTGAGTTCAAACCCCAGTACCACAAATCACTCAATCAATAAATCAATCAATTAAAGTCTGTGACTCCATGTTACTCATAGTCTTTCTGTTTCTTCTTGCTGCTGTGCTCTGATGAAGCCAGCTACCACCTTGTCTATGGAAAGGCAATGTGGCAGAGAGCTAAAAGTGACCTCTGGCCAGCTCCGGCCTGGTGGGGAACCAAGGCCCAAGACCCAACAGCCGGTGAGGAACTGAGTGCTGCCAGCAACCATGTGAGCAAGCTTAGAAATGGGTCATCTCTTTGAGCCTTGAGCTGACCTTATAACCTCGGTACTCATTAACTGTGACAGGCATTCCTGTTCAAGAGGGAGGAACGAGAGACAACTGGACTCACTGGTCCAAAGCCATTCTGAAATCCAGCCAGGGACACCATGGAAGTCCTTTGATTAGACCTCTGGTTCTGGACTCTGCTCTCTGGGTTTTGGTTCTGTCCTCTGAGCCATCCTTCTCTTTTTATAAAAAACACCCTGTATTTGCCACAGCTGAATAGCTTTCTGGCCTACTTGTACCCAGGATGGAATGAGAGACCTAGTGTCCACTTTTCTCTTTGTATTGTCTGTGTCATTTCAGTTCAAACTGGTAACTTCTCTCAAAAGCTTTGTGGGAATTCAGCATATCTCATTGGGGTTAACTCATGGGATGAAAATTACACCCACAAATCTTTTTGAAGTGAGCCCTTTTCTACCTGGGTGCCGATGCGAAGGTCCAGGGTCCATGGGATTATCTGTGAGGCAACCCGTAATCACACTGAGGCTGCCTGCAGATGGCTGCAGGCCCTTCTGACACCTTGGCAATGGTTTAAAGGTTACAACTTGGATGTCATCTCTTGAACCCCATTTTTTCCTGATGGTGCTCAAAAGCCATTTCTTAATTTAAGCATCCTTTGCTATCTGTAACTGTTAATACCATGAAGCCCTGACGCTGTTATTTAATAAGTCATCTCTCTTCTTGCATTTTACTCTAAGTAGCAAGAAGAAACCAGGCACCACCATTGGCACTCTGTCAGAAATGCCCTTCTAAAGATGTCCAAGTTCACGGTGCACATGCAGCACGGCCTGGATGGCCCTACTTTCTTTCACTCCCAGAAGCCTGTCCTTCCTTCCGTTTTTTCTTTTTGTTTTTTCTTTTTTTGAGGCAGGGTCTCATCATATAGCCAGGCTGGCCTAGAACTCACAAACTTCCTGCTTCCACTTCCCCAGTGCTGGGACTGCCAGTGTGAGCCGCACACCTGGCCTCTTCGTTTCCATTTGAAAGTCACTTTGTCATTTGTTATGGCAGCAGCCCATATCCAGGTGCCAACATCTGTGTTAGTTTGGTGTTGTGTAACTACTTGCACCAAAGGTGAGTGGGCTGATGCAACTGCCATTGAACACTCTCTGGGTCAGGAGTCTGGCTACAGCCAGGCTGCATCCTACAGTACTAGTCCTTCACAGCTGCGGTCCAGGTGCTCTGCATGACTCTGAGTCTCTACGAAGAAGTCCAGGTTGCCTGCCACGCAAAAGCCAATACTCGGGACCCAAGAGCTGGTGGAAAGGAATCAGTTTTATTAAGGTCTGGCCCCAAAGAAGATGGAGAGGCTAGTGACCTCAAAGCTTCATCTTAAGGGAGCTCGGGGACACAAAGGGCTTTTACAGGAAGGGAAAGGAAGAGCAGGGAAGGAGGCTTTGTGCTGAGTGGGGTCTTCATCCCGCAGGGTGTGTGTCTCCTTTTTATTCTTTTGAACATTGAAATAGACCTGGACCTCTTGGGGGTAACTCATATAGTTCTTTTTGGACTGACAGATTACTTTTTTTTTGCAAGCTAAAGCTCACATTACATGCTTCATGTCAGTTTGATGCATAGAACTAACAACTAAGGAGGGAGCCAGGCATGGTGGCACACACCTGTAATCCCAGTGCTTGGGAGGCTGGGACAGGAGGATCATGAGTTCTAGGTGAGCCTGGGTTACACAGTGAGTTCCGAGTAAGCCAGAGCTACATTAGTAAGATCCTGTCTCAAAAAAATGAAGACAAAAATAACTAAAGAGGGGCACTTCCTTCCCTCCCCTTACTGCCTCTCCTCTCCCCTTTCCAGCAACTGTGAGGAAAAAGTTGGGATGTAGAGGTTGTGACTGGAAAGGCCACACGGCTATTTACCCCCGTCCTGGTGTCCAGCAAGGGGATTCAGGCAAGACATGGAAATGCAGTGAAAGGGACGGTAAGGCTTAGTAGAAAAGGACACTTTCTGCTGGGCACCGTGGCTCACGCCTGTAATCCTAGCTACTCACAAGGCAGAGATCAGGAGGATGGCAGTTCAAAGCCAGCCCTGGGGAAACTGAGAGATCCTATCTAAAAAAAAAAAAAAAAAAAAAATCACAAAAAAGGGCTGGTGGAGTGGCTCAAAGTGAAGGCCCTGAGTTCAAGCCCCAGTACCCCCCAAACACACACACACAAAAACTAAAGCAAAAAAGGGGCCAGGGATGTGGCTCAAATGATAGAGTGCCTGCTAGAAAGTGTAAAGCCTTGAGTTCAAATTCCCAGGACCATCCCCCCAAAAAAAGAAAGGAAGGAAGAAAGGGAGGGAGAAAAGAAAAAGGTAAAGGTAAAAATCACTTAGGTAAAGAAAACAATTGTTATGACTCAAATCCAGTCCTTCCAAATAAAAATATTTAGGGTAAAATTCAGTTTATTACTGGGTACAAAAGTGCACACCTATAGTCACAGCTACTTGGGAAGCTGAAGCAGGAGATTCGCTTGATTCTAGGCCTACCTGGGCAACACAGTGAGACCCTGCCTCAAAAAGAAAAAACAAAAAACCAGTTTATCACAAGGTCACATTAAAAAGGGGAAGGAGAATGGCTGGCTTTATATCTGAGAGCCTGGCCAGATACAACAGGTTACCCAGAATGATATCAAGGCCCTAATGACACCCTCACCAACTGGGCTCTAGAAATTTTCTCTCACCTGCACAGAGTCAACTAAGTTACCAGAATAGAACCACATCTATAAAACCTCCCAAAGAAGGGATTCAATAGTCCAGTGATTGTTTTCTGCAGTGGTTCATTTTGGCTTACATTAAGCCACAATAGAGGCTGGGTGTCATTAGGCAAGCTTGTAATCCCAATTACTTGGGAGGCAAAGATTGGGAGGACTGAGGTTCAAGGCCAGCCTGGGCAAAATGTTAGCAAGATTTCTATCTCAACAACAAAAAAAAGCTGAGCATGATGGTGTCTGCCTGGTTCTTAACTATGAAGTAGGTGTTAAGTAGGAGGATCACAGACCAGGCCAGCTTGGGCAAAAACTAGAACCTACCTGAAAAAAAACTAAAGCAAAAAGGGCAGGGGGTGTGACTCAGGTGGAGAACTCCTGCCTAGCAAGCGTGAGCCTAATTAACATAAAAGCCTCTAATTCCAAGCATTGCAAAAATAACAATTCTGTTCACTTGGCCACGGGATAAGGCTTTGCCACAGGCCTTGCTCTCGTGTTCTGTTCTGAGCATCTTTCAATAGCTCCTTCTCTCATCCAAAATTCACTTCCACTCCCGAACAGGCACAGAACATGTGCACTCAGTGCCCTGGGCACCCAGCATCTTGCACAATGCAGCCAGCACTCAGATTGTGCAGACAGGCCTTCCGGGTATGCACTGGTCACGCTCTTTCCATGGATGCCATTGGTGCTCATTAATTTCCAATCCCATTTGCCAGGGCTATTTGGATTTTTGAGCTGACACCTTACTGTTTTCAGACGAGATCGGGCGCGTTCAGGGTGGTATGGCCGTACCTTACTGTTTTCAAATTCACTAAAACCTAGTTAAACAATTTCTTGGAAATCTGCTCTGTTTTCTTTTGAGGTGGAACTGGGGTTTGAACTCAGGGCTTTGAGCTTGCCAGGCCGATGCTTTGTCACTTGAGTCAAGTGCCCTCCCCCACCCTTTTTGCTTTTGTTATTTTTCAGTTTCCTGCCACATGGACTTTGACACAGGACAGCTCACAAAGTGGCAGTCAGTTTCACTAGCAGACTAGTGAAAAAGAGTGTGATGAAATCTTTCCTAACTCACTCTCAGCAGTGACATCTCATGACTTTGACATTAGCTTAACTTTCTATTTCTGTGTTTAAAAATATCCCAATTCAGAAACTTAAGCAATCCCCATTTATTGTTGCACAGGTGATATGGCCAGGAGTCCAGCACCGTATAGTCAGCTGTCTACTCAGGGCCTCACAAGGCCACAGAGTGTAGGCCAAGCTGGGGCTCAAAAATCCTCTTCCATGTTCATTCTGGTGTTGGTAGAGTTTAACTCACTATGGTTGAAGTACCAATATTTCTTTTTTTTTTTTTGGGTACCAGG
This sequence comes from Castor canadensis, assembly GCF_047511655.1. NCBI lineage: Eukaryota > Metazoa > Chordata > Mammalia > Rodentia > Castoridae > Castor > Castor canadensis. The sequence continues at coordinate 204,211,395 of NC_133386.1, forward strand.
GTTTTAACTCGGGGTCTGCATCTTGAGCCATTCCACCAGTTCTCTTTATTTGTGATTTTTTTTTTTTTTAACATAGGGTCTTGTGAACTATTTGCCCGGGCTGGCTTTGAACCATAATCCTCCGGATCTCTGCCTCCTGAGTAGCTAGATTACAGGCATGAGCCACTGGCGTCTGGCTTAAGTTTTTTTCTTTTTTAAGACTCGGGGTGTAACTCATGGTGGAGCACTTGTGTAACACCACAAAAAGAATCCCCAGCACCCCAAAAAGAAAAAGAAAGAACAAGCGCTTTTCTGTGATCCAACTTTATGCGTGGTCTTAACACCGACTCTTGCCTGGTAAGGGCCGTCAACCTTCAGCTGTAAACTCAAGGCCAGGCAGCTACTCCCCAGCAACTGCAGCAGCAGCCCCCCTTTTTCCCCCACCCTTGTTTTCAGTTCCCTCTTCCCTGTTGGCCCAGGAGAGCTAGCTTATTTTCTTGAGTGCTCAGCTATGTGTTTAAAAGGGAATTTGTTTCTAGGCGTTTGGAAGAAGACCCTTTTTCAAGTGATCTTCCCTCTTCTTGAAAAATGGAAAGAGTTGAAATCTTAGACTGGAGTTTCATGGGCTCACACAGTTTTTAGATCTCCACAGTGCACACTGACCAAGTTGATTGACATTGACGCAACAGTGGTGCCCAGGGCAGAGGCTACCACAGTCTCACCTTTCAGTCAGGGTCCAGGAGTGACAGAGACAGGGGAGTGACACCTGGGGACTGCTTTGGGACTATTCATTCTGCCCTCATGGTTCAGTTAGCTCCGCTCGGAAGGGCCAGCCTGCTGGGCTTGCTGCTATGACCTGGGACCTGCTCTGCACATGAATATTTCCTGTGGTGTGGGGCCTATCACTGTACAAACACGGGTTGCCTGTTGTGTCAGCTGGTGACTGTCCTAGGTGTTGCCTGTCACAAGCGAGTGTGTGGGTCTTATCCAAGTGCCTGCAGCAGCCAGGTGGCCTATGGGGTTCTCGTGCAAAAGTGTTGGTAAGAGAAGGGGTCGCTGGAAACCATTCTCCATGCTGCTCTGTGTGCCTGGGCCACTTGAGGTCAGTCCCACACCTTAGCCTTTGGCCTTTAGCACAGTGTAGAAATGACTTTGAACCGTGAGGATGGCAGACATCTCCTCCCCACAGTTTGCCTGGTGAGCCCGCGGCGGGTGGGCAGAGGGGGGTTGGCACACCCTTCCATTAGTACCTGTCCATCCTGGTTCAGATGCTCATTGCCCAGGGCCTGGTTCCCCATCTTTAGCTGGAGTGGCTGGAACCCTGCCAGGAGGCTGTCACCACACCTGCCTCCAGACAGCATTTCCTCCTGAAAAACAGGGCAGAGTGCAAGTGCCTCACTGAGCCTGCTGTCACACCCTGTGACTGTTGCTGGGTCTTCTTGTCATTGAGTGTGAGGCAGGCTGCTTTCTCCATCCCCAAATTTAGAAAACTTAAAATCTCCTGCTGCACACTTGGGAGTTTCTAACAGGGCCTGAAGACCTTGAGTCACCGAGTCACCGTGCTGAGGATCTAACATGACATACAGTCTTCAGAGAAGGAACCTGTGACTCAGGTGGACTGATTCCTTGCAAGGTCACAGAGCCTGGCTCCAGGGACCACTATAGAGGTTCAAGTGAAAGTGAGGGGGAAGGGGCAGAGAGGAGAGAAGTAGAGAAGGGAGCCTTGATCCAGGAAGGGACAAGAGTTCTGCCCTTCAGCCAGGGGCAAGGGACTGTGAGAATGAGAGTGGGTGGCCCCAGCAGAGGGCCTGTGGAGATGCACCTAACCATGCAGGGCTCTTAACAGTGGGGTTTTAGTCTCCCTGTAGGTGGAAGTGGGGCAGGGAGAAAGGGGTCCTTCCCTCAGCCCTTGGGAATGTTAGCTGAGGCTGTAGCCTGGCAGGTCAGTGACCAGGTTTATCTGGGCTGAAACAACTGTTATTTCCCAGGTCCACACAGGCACAGGTGACCCCCAGTGACTCAGAAGTGGACCCTGCCTGGAAGGCATCCCCTGAAGTGCTGTGGGCAGACATACTAGAGGAGACAGAAAGGGCTGAGCTGGAGGGCTGGGGGCTCAGGCTACCTGAAGGGGGGGACCCTGGGGACCCCCCCTTATCACCTGCTCCAGCGACCTGTCTCCTGGAGTGCGACCTGGGAGGGGCGGGCCTCCACCCTCCGCACCCCTACACCCAGAGGTTCTGAGGTGTGAAGCCTTCCCACCGCAGCGCCCCAAGTGCGGGTCAGCGGGGACGCACCCCAGGAGCTTCCCGACCCCTTTCTCCCCCAGGGCCCGAGACTTCCCAGTCAGGACAATACAAAACTCTCTTTATTGCTCATTTTCTATAAAAAGTTGTGCCTTTGGGTGGGTCCTGGGGGTAGGAAGTGCTAAGCGCCAAAGGCCCCCCGCATCATAAGCGGTAGGTGCCATACCGAGAGGGCCGAGGTGGCCCTGCGGGTGTGGTGAGCAGGGAGGGGTCGTCTCTGTCCGGGTTTGGGCCTTGGGCAAGGGCAGGGGTCCTGGATGGAGCTCCACCTCTCCGCGGAGGGGGCTGCGGAGTTCTAGGTGACCCTGGTCTCTGAGAGGGGCGTTCCCGAACAAAGAGGAGGGGACACAGGGTCCTTCCTGCAGATGGCCAGCAAGCAGGGAAGCAGGCCGGCCTCTGGATGGGGGGGTCCCTCACTGCTCCTCCGGCCCGTCACCGCCCTGTGCTTGTTCGTAGGGGCAGGGCCTGCGGCAGGGGCCGGCTGGCTCTGGGCCCGGGCAAGGTCCCGCGGGTGGCGCCTCCTCCGCGCAGTCCCCCCGGCCTCCGGGACGCTCGCCCTCCGCATCGCTCTCGTCCGAGTTGTCCTCTTCCAGGTAGCGGTAGCCACGCACTTTGTGCTGTGGCCGTGGAATGCGTGGCTGGCGAGGGGCCACCCCCTGCCGTAACTTCTGCTCCATCCACAGGTACGAGACCGCCGCCGCCACCAGAGTCACCATCAACACCACCAGCTTCGCCTGAGCACAAGGGCAGGGATGAGGGGACCCGCAGGCTCTGCACCTTCCTTGCCCATTCCCATTCAGATTTGCACCCCACACCACCTCTTCTGGATCCTTATCCTTTCCAGGAGCCTCTTCACCTCCTCGCCCTCAATTCCCCCAGTCCCTCTAGGGCTCAAATCCCAGCACAGCCCCTTACAGTCATTTAGACCTGGGGGCTGTTTCCCTAACCATAAGAGGAGAGACTGTTAGCTCCTTTGCCTCTTAGGGTGAAGGCGAAGATCAGGTCTGCAAACAGGCCTGGCTCTGGACCACAGCTTAGATTTAAACCCTGGGGAGGTGATAAATGCTTCAGAGGTGAAATCCTTAGCCTACAGTCAGAAACAGCTGTGCATGCTAACTAGCTAGTTTTGCATGTGCATTCTCTGCTATTTTCTATTTCATTTCTTAAAAATGTTAGGTTGGGTGCCTGTGTCTCACACCTGCAATCTTCGCTACTTGGGAGGCTGAGATCAGGAGGATCATGGTTCAAGGCCAGACTAGGAAAATAGTTCATGAGACCCGTCTCCAAAATAACCAGAGCAAAATGGATGGAGGTGTGGCTCAAGCAGTAGAGCACCTCACCTGCTTTGCAAGCATAAAATCCTAAGTTCAAACCCCAGTCCCACCAAAATAAATAAAGTGTTAGTGAGGACCTGCCATGGTTGGGGAGTGGCCTGGGTTGGAGGAGTGGCTCAGTGGTGGAGCACTTGCCTAGCAAGGTCCTGTTCCAGCCTTAACACCACAGAAAACAAAACCAAAAACAAGAGAAGAGCCCCCTGTCCTGTGAATCCAGGCCAGCAGCTGGAAAAGAGTGAACAAACAACCCACAGGGCATCTGAGATGCACCCACAAGGAAAGAGTGAACTATGGATCCCTTCAGAGGTGGGTAAACCAAGGCTAGCAGGAGGGAAGGCAGTTACCTCCTGGGTTCTTGGCCCAAGGCCTGGCCCTTGGGACATGGAGTCTTTTAGGAGGATGTGAAGCCAGGGTGCTCAGAAAGTATTTGTTGCCTGGTGGGCATGGGTCTCCCCAATCCCCACCTAGCCTCACCTTCATGGGCAGGCTGGAACCCAGGTACACAGCAAAGATGGCCACGGCCTGCCACCAGTGGTAGATGGTGAAGATGAAGTCCTGCCTCTCCTTGTCTTCATATAGGATTCCTAGGAGTGCTGCAGGGGGCCGGGACAGGGCAGGCAAGGGGCAGGTGTCACCTGGGACCTGGGGCACCTACAGCTCTATTAGACCCGGTACTGGTCCCATCCCAGGACCCTAGAGGGCCCAAGCAGTGCAGTACACTGGTCTTTGTCTGCCTCCTAGTGGAAATCCTGGTTACCACACTTGCCCAGGTGAGCCCTCAGTGCAGATGCAGGTAAGCCTCCACTTAGGACACCTGTGGCCTCAGAAGAAGCGAGCTCTATGTTTAGGTATGTCCTGTCCTGACTCCCTGAAAGGGAGTTCTCAGATTTGAGTGCTCAGGACGAAGGTCTCGGAGAGTGGTGGGAATTCAAATGTCGGCTCTGAGGCTGACAGAGTGGCTCAAGTGGTAGAGCACCAGCTTAGCAAGTGTAAGACCCTGAGTTCAAGTCCCAGTGCTGCCAAAAAAAAAATTGCCAAATGTTGACTCTGTGGGAGATCTGTGCAGGTTACTTGATTCCCCAGTTTTGTTTCCCAGCTGTGAAATGAGCTTACACCTGTTATACATTGAGTTGGGAAATTCAAATGTGAGAAAGCCCACACAGCACCTGGCAGGCTGTGGGAGCCACTTGCTATCAACACCTTTGCCAGGCTCAGGACATGAGCAATAATGTCCTGGGGCCCAGGGGTGACATTCAAAACTAACAGGCCAGTGGCCATCTGGATAGCCCATTGTAGATGTGTATCAACTGCATGTTATGGCCCATGTCTTCCTGAGTACTGTAAGCATCACACGCTGAACCCTGGCCCATCCCTGCCTTCTGCAACTAGGCTTTCTCTCCAGTGCCTCAGCCCAGCAGCCCACACTTAGGGCCTAGACTCTGGTGCTGGGCAGACTGGGTGGAGGCTTCATGCCTGTTTCTGGCTCCTCTCCACAAAAAAGCCTGGATCTGGGTCCAAGAGTGTAGCTCAGTGTTAGAGCACTTGCCTATTCAATCCCCCGGTACTGCACAAGAAAAGGAAAAGGGCCCAGCTGGGTGCTAGTGGCTCACTCCCTACTTGGGAGGCTGAGATCAGGAGGATCGTGGTTGGAGGCCAGCCCAGACAAGAATTTCATGAGATCCCATCTTCAAAATAACTCAAGCAAAATGAACTGGAGGTGTGGCTTAAGTAGTAAAGTGCCTGCTTAGCAAGTGCACTTTTTTTCCCACCAAAAAGGGGAGGGGGAAAAATATGTACCTATACACTAGGGTATGGACAAGGCCACCTGCTGTTTTGCCCATCCCTGGGACAGACCCCCCACATCTGCTCCCAGTGTCATAGAAACTATGTCCTATCTCCTAAAAAAGGTGTCCCTCGTGTGTTTTCACACTGTCCCTAAGGACTGTGCACAGAGCCCTAACTCACCCCATCTAATCCACAAGATCCCACAACAACCCCCCTCAGTGTCCATAGGATCCAACACCTGCCCTGTGGACATACGGGAAATGTCCACAGCATGGAATTCTCATATATTCTTCCCAAGTGGGGAAGCCATCCGTCCCTACAGAGCCCATGAGACTTCCTTTCACTCCTGGACTGTCTATAGACATCCCCACCTTTCTATACCAGACCCAAGAACCCCATGACAGATCACCCGGTGCCCATGGGATCCCATTTTTGTCCCTGAGATGCCAATGCCCCAGCCACCCAGAGTAGGCCACAGGCCCCTCCCAGGCACCCCAGTGCTCATGGCTGTACTCACTGCTGAGTCCGGTTTTGTTGAGGGCACTGCCTACACCCCAGAGGGCAGCTGCTACATAGAGGATCCAGCTGTGCTGCAGGACCCGAGGTGCAGGGGCCCAGAAAAAGAGGCTGAGGGTGAGCAGCAGGTGCAACCCTGCCCCAGCCACCAGGGGCACTGAACGTGGCAGCCACAGCCCCAGCAGACCCAGGATGGAGGCTGCAGAGGCACCCAGGCCGTAAGCTATGAGGAGGTAAGCCAGCCGCTCCAGCCCCACTGAGCACACGCCATAGCCCTGAGGAGACAGAAGGAGAGCACCAGAGATCAGATGGCCTGGTCTTCCCACGAGGTGTCACTTTAGGTCACACCTCGCTGTCTCTGGACCAGGTGGGTGCTAACTCCCTCCAAGGCTGGTAGGAAGAGGGGGAGAAGACAATGTTAATAAGCCTTGGAGTATGTCCCCAGACCCTAAGGGCTATAGCCCACGTGAAACTGAATGCTTTCGACGTCAGAGAGGTTAAAATGACTTGCCTGGGATAAAAGGCAATGGGGACAAGAGCGGAAAGGGGGAGGGAAATATTTGGTACATACTTGTACTAGTCATACGTTCGCTTAAAGGGTATTTTCTGTCTATCTAAAATTCAGATTTAACTGGAAGTCCTGTCTTACTGGCAACCCTATGCAGGCTGTACTTACCAGGGCGAGACCAGTGCAGGCAAACAGCACCTCAAAGCCGCTGTAGATAAAGAAGGGCACGAGGTGGCGCAGGCGGAAGTCACGCACGTGCTTGAAAGGCAGCTGGAAGATGTTGCCCCAGCCCACACTGCGCAGGTCGATCTCCTCCGTGGGTCGGTAAGCCGCACCGCACAGGCCCAGCACCTGAGGACAAGCGCTATGCAGGGCTGACCAGCCAGGTACAGGGACTCCGCCCCCGGGCTTCAGCGGCAACTCAGCCCGAGACCCCGCCCCCAGACACACCCACACGCTCCGCCAGAGGCCCCGCCCCCAGACACAGCCACACGCTCCGCCAGAGGCCCCGCCCCCAGACACACCCACACGCTCCGCCAGAGGCCCCGCCCCCAGATACACCCACGCTCAGCCAGAAGCCCCGCCCCAGACACACCCACACGCTCCGCCAGAGGCCCCGCCCCCAGATACACCCACACGCTCCGCCAGAGGCCCCGCCCCCAGACACACTCACGCTCAGCCAGAAGCCCCGCCCCCAGACACACCCACGCTCAGCCAGAGGCCCCGCCAGACACACCCACAGCCCAAAGCCCCGCCCCCGGACACACCCACAGTCGTAGCTCAAGGCCCCGCCCCCAGGCTTAGCTTCAGCCCAAGGCCCCGCCCAAGACACACCCACAGGCCTGGGCTTTGCTTCTCCGCGGTGCCCTTAGCTGCCTCTCGGCCCAAGGCCACACCTCCACACTCTCACACACCTAGACCTGAACTCAGCCACCTTCCCTGATCTCACCCCCAGCACTTTAGCTCTGCCTTCTTCCACCGCCCACGAGTTTAAGCCACACCTTCCAACCCACAACCCTGGGTCGGGTCTCTGGTCCCCTTACAGGTCACACCAGGCCTCGAGGGCCCATCTTCTCTTGGTCTCCCTTCCCGTGGTCTGCCGGAATCCCAAGTCCAGTTTGGTCCACAGGCATCAGCCACGCTTCCTGAACTCAGCCCTGACTCCTGTCTCAGACAACGTCCAACCTGGAGCCCACTCCGAGGCCGCAACCCTGCCCTGGCCACCCCTCCAGGCTGCTGGCCGCTCACCGGGACGTACCCTTTGCTCCCGATTGCGTCACGCTCAACCTCACAGCCTCTGCCTCCCTCCCTGCCCACCCCCCTCACCCCCGACCCAAGTCCGGGCCGCACCAGCAGCATGGCTAGGAAGGCCACCGCCATGAGCACGCTCTCCACCACAATGAGGTTTCTGCTCCGCGGTAGGGTCCGCAGAACCGTCTTGTTGAAGCCGTTCAGGATGCCGTGGCTTTCAGTGCCTGGGAAGGATGGATGGAGTGTCATGAGGTGGGGAGTAGGACTGACAACCCAACCATAAAGAAATGCAGCAATGGAGGGGGCAGGTGAGGACAGTGCCAGCAAAGGAGGGTTCTTTTGGAGAATAGTTTTGAAGGTTAGAGCCACAGGGGCTGCATGGTGCCTGGGAAGAGAAGCCACTCTTCTGCCTTCCAGCCCTATTGCCCCAGGCTGGGACTCTGGACGACCAGTCCAGCTCCCACCTCCATATACTCACTCTGTATCGACTGAGCTCTGACTGCATGCCTGTCCCCAAGGTGATCTCAGGGCAGTCTGAACCCAGATGGCACCTCCCGCATGTGCCTACCCACCCCCCACCACCATGCTGATGTCTAGCTATGTACTCCTGGGCCCTGGTCCTTTCCCACTAGAGCCACGGGAGGCTGGATTTGCATGCAGCACTGAACCCTGTGAGTGAGGGCCCAGTGTCTGCTGGATGCCTGAATGCGGTAGAGAAGCAGGTTTGGAGACCCCCCGCCCCCAATGAGGACTGACCGCAGCTCTGCACGTTGTACAGCGTGTGGTTCAGGTCATACAGGTAGGAGTTCAGGAAGTAAATCATAGGTAGCTGGGCACAGGCGAAGCTCAACTGTGGACAGGAGAGCAGTTGTGGCCAGACTCAGAGATGGAGTCAGGCAGGAGACCGAGGCAAAGAGCCCTCCCATCTCTAGGGACAGCCTGGTGTGTGGGGGGATGCCCAAGGTGAGGAGAGGTCCTCCTGGGCAACACTGTAGACAGGGAGATGGCTAGAGGTGATTGGCTCAGGAAAGGAAGGTGGGGCTGGAGCACACCCCCACCCCAATGTCCCACCTGGCACTCACATGGAAGAAGCTATAGAAGATGACTTGGAAGACCAGGAGATAGGGAGCGTGCGAACCCCGTGGCGGGCGCTGCTGAGGCCCGTGCTCATCCTGCTCCTTGTAGTGGGAATACTCGTAGTACTTCTGTGCCATCCTGGACCAGAGGAGTGAAGGCTCTCCCCAGTCCACCTCTGCTACTCCTAACTTCCTGCACCCAGAGCTACGGCTTGGCCCACCCCAGTGGGAAAACTGAGGCCCAAAGTCCCCTAGCTGAGGTTAGCAATGCAGCAGAGGCCCAACCAGGTCTCCACCCTCCCACCCTGCTGCCCACTAGGCTTACCTAGTGATGTAGTTACCCAGGGAGGCCCAAAGAGGCACAATGGCCAGGCCCAGGGCCACAGCAGAGGGCACAAGTGTGTAGTAACGCTCCCAGTAGTTGGTGGAGACAAAGAGGGCATAGACACCCACAGCCAGGAACATCATCCATTTGGTGCCAAAAAACCTGCAGCAGTGGGAGGGATGCTGGCACCACAGGCCCACCGGACAGCCTTGGCTACAACCCCAGCTCCCAGATCCCAAGGCTGTATGAACTGGGGAGAGTCCTGGCGGGGAACGAGAGCCTGAAGATACAATTCAGAGATGCAGACTGACTGAGTGGCCTCACTTTCCACAACTGTAACATGGCATAAGCCCAATCCACAGGTCACTGACCAGGGGCACACCCAGCCCTCACTCCTCTCCTGGGCTCTCGGGCTCTCCAAGCTTATCTCCTTCCAAGCTTATGTGCTGTGACTGAAGGGCCCAGGGTCACATCCAAGGGGCTTGACTACTCTGGGTCTGGGAACAAGTCAAAGTGACAATGGAAGGGGCTTGATGAGTGACTGGATTAAGAACCAATCACACCCTAGAGGCCAATCAGGCTAAAAACCACTCCTGGCATCTTTGGGTGTTCTGTGTCTGTGCTCATTAGATCCTTTCTCTCTTGACTTCTAGGAAACTTGAAACTTAAACAGCACTGGCTTTTTGATACTTTCTCTTCTGTTGCAGGGCCCTGGTTCTTCTATTATCCTTATTTTGTCATATAATAATAGGTAGGCAGCCTCCTGTGGTCTATTTGGGGGAGGGTAGGTCACAAAAATTGCACCGCACATTTCAATGGAGCAAAAAAGCAAAATTGCCAGTGCTCATTCATTGCTGGTGGGGATGTGGTTTAAATACTGACTCATATAGCCAGTGGTCATGCAAATGGCAGAACCCTTGGAAAAGCAACCTGGTGGTTTTGGCAGCCATGAGCTTGTGGGTCACCATTATCCTAGGGAAAAAAAATTATTTTTAATTTAACTTTATATTTTTGGTTTTGGTAAGGATGGAGCCCAGGGCCTTGAATATTTCAGGCAAGTGCTCTACCACTGAACCAGCCCCATTTTTTAAATTTTAAAAAGGAAGGAAAGCCAGGCACAGTGGTTCACACCTGTAGTCCCAACTATTCAGGAGACTGAGGTGGGAGAATGGTATGAGCCCAGAAATTTGAGACCAGCCTAGGCAACATAGTAAGACTTCATCTCAAAAAAAAAAAAAAATTTAAGTTTAGATAAATAAAAAGAAGCAAAGAGTGGCAAGCAAAGACAAGCAGTGACAACTTGGTGCCCTGGTTCAGTGCCCCCATCTCTGCTAAAGGTGTGACCCTGACAAAATGTCTAACCATAAAGACTGTAGAAGAAGCTAAGATACATCCACCGCAAAGAAGAAAGAAAGCAGAAGTGAGCCTTGCACACATGGCTCCTGAGCAAAGGCATGGACTTGACCCACATGTGTGTATCAAGTCCCTTTGCTGAAGGGCTTAGGGGAGTTCTTTTTTCTGATTTTAGTTATAATGATGTAATGCTGTATGTGCAGCTATGATAAAGAAAATTTTTTAAAAATTGCAGGAACAAGCCGGGTGCTGGTGGCTCACACCTGTAACCCTAGCTACTCAGGAGGCAGAGATCAGAAGGATCTCGGTTCAAAGCCAGCCCAGGCAAATAGTTTGTGAGACCCTATCTCGAGAAAACCCTTCACAAAAATAAGGCTGGTGGAGTGGCTCAAGGTGTAGGCCCTGAGTTGAAGCCCCAGTACCACAAAAAAAAAAAAAAAAAAAAAATCGTGGGAACTAAAACCCATCCAATTTGTCCCCCAGTCTCTGGATCCCATCAGGGAGGAGGATGTGGAGGAGGGAGGGAATTTTTGCACTGGTTATGAGTCCAGACCAGTGTCCTGAGGTGCAGGTCTAGAGTGGACACTTTCACCTGAGAACCTGCCCGGCCATGTGTCTTTCTGTGAGAAATTACCCCTGGACACCACCGGTCAACAGTGATTGGGCCAGGAGTGGCTGCTTGGGTTTTGCTGGCTGATAGATTCCCTCCCAGGGCTCCAGAGTCCCAACCCAGAAGGTCACAGTGGGTCTGGGCTGCCAGGGAGGCCACCAGGAGGATGTCATGGGGCACAGGAGCCTGTGTGAGTCTCTTGCTTGGAACCAAGTGTGCCAGGGACCCAAGCTTTCCTTTTCTCTCCCTACCCGGTTTCTCCTGTTCACTCTCACTTTCCCAGGCAGGGCAAGGTCCTTCCCCAGCAATCTCCTCCGCCCCTGAAAACACCAGGACAGCATCCTCGGGAGGTTAGGTGAGAGCCCTGCCCTGGGGGCCCACCGCTAGCACCTGATGAGCACAGGCGTGTAGAGCAGGGCGGCGATGGGAGTCGCGTTGATACCCGTGAGCATCTTGCTGTCGATGTCGGGCAGTCCCATGTTTCCGTACTTCACCTCGCGGTAGGTCTCATCATAGTGCAGGATCAGCTGCATTTGCAGGAGGCCTGGGGACATGGGCGCCATGGAGGGAGCGGCCCGGCTCTGGGTGCAACCAAGCTAGAGGCAGGACGCAAGCCTCACAGGGAGAAGTCACCCACTGCAGCGTCCCTCAGGACAGGGGAGCGGGGCGCCCACCCCCACCCATCCCCATGAAGGCTCAGGCTGGGACCTGGTGACACTGTCTACCGCATCCCCCCACCTCCCTTCCCCATGGAAGGGGGGGGGTGGCCGCTGCAGCTGCAGCCTCGAGGGCGGGAAGTGAAAGGGGAACGAGGCCGGCTGCCGCAAGGTTTCTCTTTCCCGGCCCGGGCGCGGGGACAGCCAGGGCCCGCGCGTCGCCCGTCCCTCCCGGCGGTACCCAGGTAGACGCCATAGGTGAGCGTGCCGCCCGCGCTGGCCGCCAGCACGTTCTTGAGGACGCCGAGGCGCTTGCGGCGGTAGTAGCGGCGCTCCTCCTCCTCCTCGTTGTAGTTGGGGTACGCGCCCACCAGCTCGTCCAGCTGCGGTGGACACGCACGCACTCGCACCCGCTCGCCACCCCCGGGGCCAGCCGCCCCGATCCCCGCCCGCCCTCGCTCCGCGGGGACACCCGGCCCCCTCGCGATCCCGGTTCCCGCTCACCGGGGCGTCGGGCCCGTCGGGGGCCCCGAACCCGTCCTCATCGCCCTGCGGCCCTGCGGCCCCCGCCACCGGGTACAGCGGCGGCTCTGCCTCCATGGCCAGACCCCGATGGAGGACTCGCGGCGCGGCCACCCTGCAGCCGGCCGGGACTTCCTCACGCGGGGACCGCCCCGCTCCGGGACCGCCCCGCCCCGCCCCGCCCCGCCCCGCCCCGCGGGCGCCTCCCCCGGACGCGCGTACGTGTGCGTGTCCAACGCGTGCACGGTGTCCGTGTGCCGCCTCTGCGATGTGCGCTCAGCCGCTTCCTGACTAACTTTACGAACGAGTTCCACTTTCCTCTCTGCCTCCTGTTTCCTCACCTACAAGAGGGGACACTGGGCACTACTCCCCAGGGCTAAGGCAGAATTACTGAGTTGATACAAAGCCCCCTCAGTGTCGTCTTTGTCACCCCCCCCAGCTCCACGACCAACACCCCACTCCATGTTTACAGGGCACCCGCTGGCCACACCTCCCACCACAGACTCCACAGAGCCAGCCTCCCACACCCGCTCCAGCTTCTGTTTGCCATCTACGCATGGGAGCTTGGGAGGGTCACTTGGGAAGCCAAGATGGTGGCACACAGCACTGACGTTGTGAACCCACTACCGCTGAAGGGTCCAGAGCCTCCTGTGCCACCCTGAGCCCAGGAAACCCTCGCCAGCCTGGCTGTCCACCTGGATAGAGCCATCTGGGAAACTTTTGGAAATATCCAGTTCCCCTGCCTGCCTTCTGGTTGGAGTGCCCCCCACCCCCAGCTCTCAGAATAAGGTGTATTGCTTGCCCTGTATCCCTCATGCAGAGAGGATTGTTGAGGTGCATACTAAGTGGTCAATAAGTGACGGGGTGGATGGACAAGTTAATAGATGTCACACACTGTGCCATGCCATAGATAGTGTGTGTATACACGCACATTGGCAAACCCTGACAAAACAGAGCCTGAGGCCACAAAGGGGCGCGCACGCACACACACGCGCACACGCACACACCACTATGATAAAGCTGTTGTATATGCCCCTCTGCAAATGTAACCTTGCACGAAGACATCTGCCTGGCCATCACCTATTCAACCTTGGGTAGACGCCATTGATCCCTAGCAACCAAGGGTTATTATTTTAAAGCAATTTATGCAATCCTCCGTTTTACCTGTTAAGCCCTTACTTTCCTTTACTTCCTGAATACACTTATGACCTTCCCAAATACGATCATTGAATATGTTCAGGTTCATACCAGGAAGGAAACTGTTGGGCCAGGATCCTCTGGGAGGATCAGCTTTGGGCATCAGCTTTGGAAGCCTCCCCTCCCTACACACACCCTGTTATCCCCTCACCTCCAGAATGGCGAGAAGCATAAAGGATTCTGCCCACTGAGTTTTGGGTGAGGGGACAGGCTAGAGGGCAGCAGGCAGGTCCACAAGAGTGCCAGAGTAGAAGAGGGGACATAGAGTGACTTCCACAGAGGCCAAGAAGCTCCTAGACTCTGCACGTGGAGCCAGGGCCACAAATGGTGGCTGCTTCACTGGGTGAGCCAGAGGAAAAGTGCGTGTGTTTCGAGACCGTCACGTGTTCCCATGCTCTGAGCACAGGGGTGCTCTGTGAGATCCCAGATCTCATGGAGTAGGACTCATGACCTTTCTGTAGAGGAAGCAGGGTACTGGAAGGGCAGAAACCCAAACCCGGGTCCAAGGCCACCTGAAGGGTGAAGCTCTGGGGGGAGGGGGGCTTGCTGAACATCGGATACTCGGGGAATCCCAGAAACCCTGGGGTTTGCATGTCTCACCACAAAGGACCCTGTATCTGGCAGAGTCCCCAGAGAAACAGAAGAGTAGGACATTTCATTAGTGGTTTCACATGCATTGCTCCTGAGACCCGCTAATCTAGGGAACGTGGTAAATCAGATTAATTTTAAGGAACTTGCCTGTGCAATTGTGGAGGCTAGCAAGGCCCAAATCTGCAGCCTGGACCCCCAGTGAGGAGTTAGGATTACAGTCTGGAGGGTGTCCAAAGGCAGAATTCCTTCTTGGCCATTTTTTTGTGGTCCTGGGATTTGAACGCAGGGCCTTGTGCAGGTTAGGCAAGCATTCTACCAGTTGTGCCATACCTCCAACCCTTTTGCTTTAGATTTTTTTCAGATAGGGTCTTAAGCTTTTATCTAGACTGGTCTTGGACTTGTATCCTCCTACCTCCACCTCCTGAGTAGCTGGGATTGCAGGTATGAGCCACCACACCTGACTCTTTTGGTCCTTTTTTCTATGAAGGCCTTCAAATTGGATAAGGCCCATCTACCTTATGGAGGGTCATTTGCTTTACTCAAAATCTGGTGATATAAATCACCAGCAATGCATGGACACATGCCTACAAGTGATGTTACCCTAAAGTTCAAGGTCCCAGATTTACTGTGCACCCCAGGCTGACCTATGTAGTTATCTGTTTACTTATTTATTGGTGGTACTGGGATTTGAACTAAGGACCTTGTGCTTACTAGGCAGGTGCTCTACCACTTGAGCCATGCTGCCACAGCCCTGATCTCAGAATTTTTAAATTTAAAACCCTTGTTACTTGTGGACACCCTCTATGGTCTGTTTATCACTTTTAATTTTAAATTGCTATATTAAAATGAATTCCTTTCATTTTTTAAATAAAAACACTGACAAAGATTACAAGTACAAGCCAGGTGTGGTGAGGCATGCCTGGAATCCCTGCACTTGGGAGGCGGCAACAAAAGGATTGTGAGTTCAAGGTCAGCCTGGGCTATATAGTGATTTCAAGATCAGCCTGGGATGCATAGCAAGACCCTGTCTCAAAAAAAACAGGAAGGAAGGGAAGGAGGAAGGAAGGAAGGGAGTGAGGGAGGGAGGGAGGGAAGGTGGGAGGAAGGGAAGAAAGTAAGAAAGGAAGGAAGGGAGGGAGGGAGGAAGGAAGGGAGGGAGGGAGGAAGAGAGGGAGGGAGGGAGGTAAGGAAGGGAGAAAAGGAAGGAAGGAAGGAGGAGGGAGGGAAGGAGGGAGGAATGGGGGTGGGGGAGGGAAGAGATGACAGGTACATATGTCCAGGTTTAGTAAGGGGCAGTTCCGTTATGGTCACACACAGAGACATGCTGTGCATCCTGAAACCCACTAATCTGGGGAACATGGTGGGTCAGGAAGAACACCTATCTGTGGGGCAGTGGGGAGGTGGCTTTGGGGTCAAGAGCTTCTAGGCATCAGGGTTTTTCACCCTTTGGCTCTGGATTTGGTGTCTGAGGAGCTAGCAGAAGGCAACAGCCATCCTATTGTCCCCACCCCATTGTGGGACTTTGGAGGCATTTAAGGAAGGTTTGACTCCTTCATGGTCCCAGCATCTGAAGAGTGGCTCACCATGATTCAAGATTTCCCTGGGGGACCCTGACTCTTGGGTCTCCCTTTGTCTCTCCAGCCCTGGGGGTGGTGGCCTTGCTGTTGGTGCCATCCCCAGCTGACTGGTCTCTGCTAGCTCTTTTATCCAACTCCCTATGTTCGGTGACTCTGCTCAAAAAACCCTGCGGCGTGACTGAGACACCTCCTCTTTCCAGAAGGCGGCTCTCATGTGACTTGTGAAGCTGCCATCAGGACACCTGAGGCTACCAGAAAAGCTCCATGGGGTCACCCAGATAAACACCCAGTGTGACCTGCAGGCCAGTGACCCCTGCGACCTACAGCCAGGCTGTGACAGCTCACAGTGACACCCAGTAATGAGCAGCTGGACCTCCTCACTCTGTCCAAATAATTTTCTCTATAAGGGTTCCTTTGTTGTTCTGATTTTGACAATGAATTTCCTCACAGAAGAGCAAGCGGGCGTGAATAAATATGGCTCCCAGTTGGAACACCTGGAACGCCTGGAAATGTCTCCCCATATGGGCTCCAATGTAGCAGCATGTCAGGCAGATGCTCCATTGATGTGACACCACGACCCTGGCACTGATGCTGTGAGCAACAATTCTGTAATTAAACTCAGTGGAGACAATGACCTTGAGGTCCCTGAGCCAAGGTAAGCCAAGGACCCTGCCCAGCACTGGCCCAGAAAATGTGGCTGCAGCTGTCGGCTGAGACTGAGATCCTGGGAAAGAGGGGTCACCCAGGCCAAAGATCTAGCGCTCCTACTCCAGGACTCCCGCACCCCAGAAATGCTGCGGCCTGGTTCAGGCCTGGCTAGATGAGTCCCCTTGTGTCCTGGCCAGTCACCACCCCTCTCTGGGCCTGTCCTCTTGGCGGTAGGACATGGATAGTACCCAAGAATTGCATGAGAATCTGTGCGAAGGGCCGGGCGCACAGTAGGTAGCCTAGCAAGGTGCTGAGGGAGTGAACCTGTGTTGCTGCTGCTCACTGAGTGCAGACTATGTCCCAGCCCTGTGGCTTCTTCGCATCTGGGAAGGTCACACTGACCTCCAGGAGCAGGTCCAGGGCCTCCAGGACAAAGTCCAAGACATCCCCTTCCTCAGGAGACCAGGGAAAGGGGCAGGACCCATCCACACATATTGAGCACCTGTTGTGTACCAGGTACCTATCAGGTACTTCCTAGAAACACTTTTTTTCCTCCCTCCTTCTCCCTCTTTTTTTTTTGGTGTTTTGAAGCAGGGCCTGGCTCTGTAGCCTAAGCTTGCCTGAACTCAAAATTCTCCTGCCTCAGCCTCCCGAGTGCTAGGAGTACAGGCATGCACCACGATGCCCAGCTCCAGTCACACACGGCAGCCCTATGAGGCAGGATCAACCCCATTTTACAGCTGAGGGCATTGAGGCCCAGTAATAGGACATGTTTTGCTTAAGGCACTTCACGGGTGGGCTGAGCAGCCTGTCTGCAAGTGAAGGCAGTGAGATGCTCTTAGGTCTGAATGAGCAAAGGAATGAATGAATAAATCCACGTGACCCCATAGCTCAGTTCCAGCCTCCCCTCCCCCTCCCCCCAGAGAGGCTGAAGATGGAAACAATGAGGGTCTTTCTATCTGATCCTCCAAGGCAATCGCCAGCAGGTGGACCGGCTGAAGCAGGTGTGACAAATGGGCCTGGCCCTCCGCCCATGAGGGGAACAGAGGGTCCCAGGCGGGGGTGGGGACTGGGGGAAATCTCCCTGGCCCTGGCAGAGGTGAGAGGAGCCCTGAACTAGGAGACAAATCTGACCTCGGGCCTTCCCACCCCTCAGGCCTCAGCGCCCCCTGCAAATCAACTCCCTGTGCTAGATCACTGGTTGGGAAGGGAAGGGCAGTTTGGATAGAAGGGTTGGCCAAAGATGGGGGGCCATGGCAGAGGACAGTGGGTCTGGAGGGTCTGGGAGTCAGGTAGTGGGACTGGCAGGGACTGGGCAGCCCTTTGTCCTGGAGGGCAGCTCTGGGCCTCCTCAGAAGGACAAGGGGCACTCGGAGTGGTGACGAAATCAGGCCCACTTGACTCTTTTTCCCCTCTCAATCACTTGGGCATGCGTTACTCTCACAAACCCCACAGATGGGACTACAGGCAAGAGAGGGTAACACACCCACCTGACGTCACACAGACGACGGTCAGGTCCAGGAGTCAAAGGCCGGCCACGCTTAACTACCTCTGTGCCAGGCACTGAGCGAAGTGCTTTTTCATGTCGTTAGGTTCACCCATCCACACCCTGATCCCATGCCAGCCCCATTTTCACATGAGAACTCCCAGGTGAAGCAACTGCAGGGAGAAAGAGGTGGGACCTGCAATGGCCTGTCTGACCCAGAGCCTGTGAGCGTGGCTGTATCAGGAGCTTCAAAATCTCTGCCCCCCTAGGACCCCTGCCATACCTGGCTGGCTGGGTCCTAGGCAGAGCCGCCTCCCCACCAGAGTCAGCTCTGAGAGGGACTCTTGGTGGTCCCACCTAGACTGCTGCATTTATCCTGAATTGTTCTCAACAAGGCCATAACTGCCAGGCCCCATGGAGTCTCTGAAGCCTGGGGGAACACTGAGAGAGGGGAGAGGGCAGTCCCTGTTGTCTCCAAAGGGTCTGGTGTCAAGTGCATCCAGTGTCCCACCCTGGGGGAGCCTCACGCCTGGAATGACAAAGACCTTCATCCCAAGCTGAAAGGCCTTCATGGGGACCTCCTCCTAGGTTGTTCCTGTGAGTGTGGGTTCCCTACCAGCCCTCTGGCCAGGGAGAGGGCCCTCAGGAGCCTGTAACACCTCTCCCATCCAACAGGATCTTCCCCAAATAGGCCCCTGATTTGCTGTGTGACCTTAGACTGGTGGCTGCCCCTCTCTGGGCCTAGTTCCTGCCTGATAGCTACAGGCTCAGCCCCAACCCAGCCCCGCCTGACACTGGGCTCTGCCTTTGCTTCTACCTGGCACAGCTCCAGAGAGCAGCAGAGCAGAGCTGTCACATGTTGAACCACGTGACAGCTGGCGGCTGGGGGCTCCATCCCACACAGAGGACCGGGCCTCTGTGGCCCCTGACTCCTGCCCTTACCCCAGCCAGCTAAATCTGGCAGGGCTGCCAGTGCGGGCGTGGGCCAGAAGACCTCTCCTGCCCTCTCAGGTAGGCAGAGGAGATGGGGTGGGGCTGTGATGAGCATCTCCCGGGTGCAAGGTCGGCTCAGAGGCCCTGGCCAGGAGACTCCAGGCAGGCCCAGGGCACCAGTGGAGGGAGACTGTGGCGATGGCCCAAGGCAGAGGCACAAAGGATGTTCCTCCCACACCTGTAACCAACCACCTGCCTGTTTGCCCCCAGCAGCTGCCGGGGATATCCCCCTTTGTGCCGGCTCCCACAGGTGTGCCCAGGGTGAGGCAGGGGCGAGGCACTGCACAGGAGCAGGATCCGAGGGATCACCCAGTGACACGCACCCGTCGCTGCTGTCCTAGAGGGCAAAGGGTGGGGCTCATCCCCAGGGGATGGAAGGACATCTGTGGGTGGTATCTCCCCAGCTCTGGAGCAGCGAGCCCTGCCACTCACCCCACATGATCAAATACTGCCCCTTCCTTCTGGAGCAGCGAGCCCTGCCACTCACCCCACATGATCAAATACTGCCCCTTCCTGGGCCTGTTTCCTCATTAGTAAGGTGTCAGACTCTGTGAATGGATGCTGTGTGGTGGGACATGGTTCTGAGATCAGATTTCTGGACTCCGGCCATCTCTGGATCTGACCTCTTCATTTTACCAATGGGGAAACTGAGACTCAGAAGAGGGGCTGCCTCAAGAGAAGGCTGGGGTGGAAGGCAGGGCCCTTCTAGCTATTCCAGACCACTGGGCCCCACCCCACACTGAAATTCCCAGGGCCACTGCTCTGGGTGCTCCTTCTGCTAGGGCTGGGCTCCTTAGCTCAGCTGTGTGGCCCTTGCTTGGCACTGGCCCTCTCTGGTCCCCGACTCCTTCTCTGTGGTCTGAAAGAGGATCTGGAGGCTCTTGAAGGAGGTGGTGGCTTGTGGCCTCTAGATGGCCCAGTGCCGAGGTCAGGCACAAGGCCAGGGCAACCCGCCCCTGGTGTTGGACATTTTGTAAGGGCAGGGCCCGGAGCAGAGCAGGACAGAGCAGGACGTCAGAAAGGGAGCTTCAAGGGGCCTCAGGTAGGTATCCTGGGGAAGCTGGGGCCATGTGGATCAGTCAGAGCTGAGAACCTGCTCAGCTCTCCTGGGTGGTTGTCTACCCTGGCCAGCCCGGTCACAGAGACAGGGAAAGGAGGGAGGGCAGACTGTCAGATCTGGGGTGCTGGCCGTCTTCCTGGGGCTCTGGAGATTCTGTGAAGTGGCCTGGGAGATAATGTGCTCTCTGGACTCCATGGGGCCCAGTGTCCATTCAGACCACAGCTGTCTCCTAGGCACTGCCAGGGAGACCAGGCTGGTGGGGAAAGGATCTCGGAGGGCCTCCTACTTAGTGATGGACTTTGTCAGGGCCCAGGGAAGGAGGAACTCAGGGACCCGCCCTTCCTGAAGGAGGGACTCTTGTCAGAGGGACTTTTGGGCAGGACAGCCTCTCCGAGGCAGGGGCTGAGCAGCTCAGCCCACAGGCAAAGGGGTGCATTGGTCCCAGTTCTCCAAGGACCCTATGGACGGGAGTGACTGCTGCCTGAGTTCTGAGAGACCTCATGAAATCCAGGCTCAGACTAAATAGCAGAATATCAGAACTGGAGACCCTGGGGTTTCCAGGTCTGTGGGTCTTTGGTGACCCAGCACCCCCAACCTGTGGCAGCCCTGATGGGGGGACCCCCAGGCTCTCAGGCCACACATCCACTCACCTCTGTCAGCTACATTCCTGCCCTCTCCTGGATCTCAGATCGATGTCCTTGTCCTCCCCCCACCCCCGCCCCCAACCCCTCCTCCCCCTAACCGCCTCTGGTGCCCCTGACCTTTGCTTTCTGAGTGAGGATCCTTTAGAAGCACAGTGGCTTAGCGCTCTCAGGGTGCCCTGGATCTGAAGGTCCATGCTTGAATCTTCCCAACAGCACTACGGGTGGCTGCAGGCACTGCCCCATTACACAAGGGGAAAAGTCAGCCACAGGGAGGCCAAGAGTCCTGCCCAAGGTCCTCTATCTAATAAACATAGTTGCTGGGCCCAGGTCATTGGGTCCCCCAGACCATGCCATCTCGGCAAGATGCTCTTAGAAGGCCTGTGGTGTCGATGAGGAAACGGAGGCAGAAAGAATGAGTGAATGGGCAGAGCTTTTCTTCCCTGAATCCAGCAGTGATGGGCTGGGTTGGGAGAACAGGATGTGCCCCTCAGATGAGACCATCAGTGGATGTGCGGAGGGGCACAGGTCAGGGGTTCCCCAGTGGTTAATCCCCATGGGACTTGGAACACCCACCCATCCCTCCCCTCCTCTAGTTCGCAGGTCCTTCCTGCCGCTCTCCACACCAGTACCCATGAGCTCCCACAGCAAGTGCTCTGCTGGCCCACTGCCTTCCTTGGCTCCTGATTATTCTTTTTAGAGGAATCCTCAGACCCATGGCCTTGGGGGAGGTGGCTGGTCCTGCCCTAGTCCCAGGGAAACAGGTCTGGCCTCTTTTCACCATCACTCGTGGAGACCCCTGAGTTGGCCAGCCAGCTCCTGAACCTCAGCAGCTCAGGCAAGGAGTCTTAAACCCGCCTAGTGCAGAACGATGAGGAAATACAGGTTGCTGCAACTGAAACCCAGCAATGCAACTTTACACCCTCACTTGGGAGCTTTTCTGCCCCCAGAAGACAGGCCACTGCCCACCTGCCCCTGGGTCTTCAGCCCAGAAGTGTCCCTTCCCTGTGGGGACTCTGGCTGTCCCTCTCCCCAAGGGATTGGGACTGGACTGCAGCCAGGCTCTGATGCTGCCCTGTTCCTTCCCAGCTGGGGGTCAGAAGTCTGCACTGGGCAGCCTCCTGCCTCTCAGGTTTTCTAGTCTGAGGAAGCAAGGTGGCCT
Organism: Castor canadensis; assembly: GCF_047511655.1. Taxonomy (NCBI): domain Eukaryota; kingdom Metazoa; phylum Chordata; class Mammalia; order Rodentia; family Castoridae; genus Castor; species Castor canadensis. Next base: position 204,232,968 of record NC_133386.1, read on the forward strand.
TAGGCAAGCTCTTGCTCTTTCTGTGTCTTGATCTTATCTCCTTCTATGTGCTGTGTTGAATAATGGACCCCTCTCTGCACTGTTGCAATGTTCAAATGAGTCAGCATACCTACCCAGGATGGGATGCACCCAGGGGAAGAGAACTTGGGGCCCTGCCCAGCCCAAAGCATACACAGGAATCCTGATTCTATGTGTTTACAATGGCTGCCCAGCTCCCCTGTGAAGTCATAACTCAGGTCTGCACTGATGGGCCCTCTCTGGGCACTCCCTGGGGCCTCAGTCCAGAGTGACCTAACCCCCAGGGGTGAGGCCGGGTGGGCAGCCCTGCGATGTGGATCCTGCTGCTCTGGGGGGCTGGGGGGAGTGTTGGCCACCCTGTTGCTAGGTGCAGATGCTGGAATGTTCCATACAGACTGGGCAGCATGCCCCTGCCCACAGGTCACCATGTGGCCTTCGTGCTTCACATTTTTGTGGGCTCTGCAGAGTCTCTAATGAAAAGCAGAGAGGTGGGGTTGGCCTTGGCTTCCATCAGCAGGAGTCTGAAGGTGAGGCAGAAAGAGAAAGGGCAGGGAGAGAGCAAGTGGAGATTTGGTGGCTTCTTAGACTTGGCTGCCATCTATTGAGCTTCCTGGGGACTCTGTGGCCAATGCTTTGAGTAGAATTGTGCCATGTGATCCTCCAGCGGAACCAGTGCGTCCCCCATGTTACAGACAGGAAACTGAGGCAGGGAAGGTGAGGGCCTTGCCCCCAGTCTCACAGCGACAAGAGCAGAGCTGAGGCAGGGCACTCTGTCCCCTTAGTCAGGGACCTGTCCCATGCAGGAGGGGACAGGTCAATGTAGCAACTGGGGTGCCTGAGGGCTCCAGACCCTGGAGCTGGCCAGGTCACCAGCAGGTGGAGCAGGCTTGGCCTAGGGTTGTGGGGTGGGAGTCGGGGGTGGTCTAGACCCTGGCGCAATTGCTTGACAAAGGCTTGAAGTTCTGGAGCACTGATGCTGACCTGGGGTACAGTCCTTATGCACCTAAAGAGGCTGGCCTCCCAGTCCTATGGGAGGGGACAGTGGGGAGGAACTGTCCCCAACTCATGCTCAATCCTGCAGGAGCTCAGAGCTCCTGTAGCATGGAGGACCTCGTGTGTGGCTGTGTCCTATGGTGGGGACGAGGTTCTGTGGAAGTGCTTGGCCCTGTGTTCTTATCCAAGGGACACCCTGTGAATGGGATGTCTGTGAGAGGAGGAGGGACTGCCACAGGCCCACAGTGGCTGAAGGGGGTCCCCAAAGGTGGGGACAACCCTGGCCACCCGGCTCACGCTGTCCTGTCCGGCAGGATGGACCCCGTCGAGGACACACTGCGGCGGCTGCGGGAGGCCTTCAACGCGGGGCGGACGAGGCCGGCCGAGTTCCGGGTTGAGCAGCTGAAGGGCCTGAGCCGCTTCCTGCAGGACAACAGGCAGCTGCTGCAGGACGCACTGGCCCAGGACCTGCACAAGGTGACCAATGGGGAATGGGGTAGGAGCATGCCAGGGGCGGCAATGGTGGTACAGCTGGGACAAAGGGAACAGGCCAACTGCATTCTCCAGGAAGGGGAACTAAAAGCCTGGCTTCTTCTTCCTTGGGCCAGGACCCGTGTCTGCCTTCACCCATCCATTCTGTTCTGCATTCATCAAACAATCATTTACCAAACATCTGCTATGTGCTGGTTGGTTCCAGTCCGGGCTCTGGGGATGCACAAAGAGTAGAGCAAAGTCCTGTGTCTACCGAGCTGACCTTTGGGGGGCACTACACGACAGTACATGCACAGTTACACAGCATGCTGACTGGTAACAAGTGCTGTTGAAACCCTCCCAGTGTGTGTGGGGGGGCAGGACCAGGGTGCTGGATTGTATGTGGGGGTCAGGGACAGTTTCTCTGAGAAGTGGGCATTAAAGCAGAGACATGAAGGAGAAGGAAAGACCCACATGGATGGTGGGGGAAAGTGGCAGAGGTGCAGCCATGCACCTCTGCATGTACAGAGGTGCAGCATGTACAAAGGCCCTGAGGAAGGGCCTGAGGAGCCACAGAAACCAGTGTGTCTGGGAAGAGTGAGACAGAGCAATATGAAAGAGGAGGCCTAGGGAGGTGGACCTCCCCCTGGGCACAGTGCACAGCACAGCCTCTAAACCCTGGAGGCCCCAGAGCTCAGCCCCTACCAGTTCCAGCAGCAGCCATGCAGAGCCCCCAGAAACACACTTCCTGATAGCTAGTTCCCCAGTTCCTCACCTGGTAAGGCCCACCACTTGACGACCCTTCCCTGGGACAGCTGTCTAAAGGGTTGTTTGGACAGGGCCCCTTCCCAGTTTGTTGGGCTCCCTGGAGACCTCTTGTGATGCTCTCCCCAGCCCAGGCACAGGATGGCCACCCAGAGAAGGGGGAGGTGAACCGGCCTGACTAGTCCCTCTTCCCTTTAGCTCAGGTTTCACTTCTGCTTTCCCACAGGACTCTGGGAGCTCTGGACTTACAAAGGGAGTAGTGGCCCAGAAAATTCAATCTGTGCTGCCCTCTGATCTTGGCCAGCCTGCTGTCCCATCTGCCAGGAGTGTGTACATTCTCTCACCTAACCCCACCAGCTCTTCCTGGGACTGTCACACCCAGAGGAGGCTCAGAGAGGGCATGCTGTTGCCCAAAGACACACAGCTAGGAAGGGCAGAGCCAGGGTTTGAACCTGGCTCACAATAGTCTACTCTCCCCAAACCATGTGTCCTGCTGGGTCCAGACTGCTCTGTAAACTGTCCCAAACCTCATTGAGGATCCTGGCAAGGTACCCAGTGTTTGGGGGGCAGTAGGGGAGGTGGGAGCAGGCTGTCAGATTTGCTAGGAAGTTTTCACTGTGGCTGAAGCAGTTTGAACTAGGATTGGCCTCTAGGGGAGCACTGATGGGTATGGTGTCCACCTTCAAGGTCATAGTCCCCTCCACCTTGGCTCTCAGCTCTGGCCCCAGCCTTTTTGCTGGTTTGCTCAGTGACCCTGCTGGGGACATGCCCTTCTCTGGTCTTTATTTGCTTGCCCTCTGGACCATCTTAGTACCTCCTGCATCTGTTGTGTCGCTAACGCAGGAGAGCTTATACTAAAGTGACTGTGACTCAAGCAGACAGCCTGACTCTGGTATCCCTGGCCATGGCTTCCAGCCACCTGCAGCCCACTGGCTGGGTCCCTCCTGGGGCTGGGGGCAGGGAACGCAGCTGACAAAGATCAAGACAGCGTCCCTATTGATTTTGTCCCCTTCTCACTCCTGCCTGGAAACCTAATAGTCCTTGGGCTGTGGACCTTACAGCACTTACCCAGAAAGGGCTTGTCCTGTGTTCCCCACAGACAGACCTCCACACAATCAGTCACACATACATATTCTTGTTAGAAACTATGTCAGATCCTACCCACTGCCTAGCCCAACACCTCAATGCTGCCACACAGGATCAGAGCAAGCCTGCACCAGCCTCAGGGCCTTTGTACCTGCTGGAATCTCTGCCCAGAATATTCTGCTTCCAGGCATCCAGGGCTCAGTCTTCCTTTCTTTAGAACACTGCTCAAATGTCAACTCATGTAGCCAGAGGTGGTGGTGCATGCCTATAATCCCAGCACTCAGGAAGCTGAGGCAGGAGGATTGTTGAATTTGAGGCCAGCCTGGACTACAGAGCAAGACTCTGCCTCAAAAAAAGAAAGAAAGAAAAGAAAAGTCACCCATCCCGGGGGCCCACAGTAATACCTGTGTATAGACCAAAAGTGAACGCACACTCGGGCACACTCCAGCAGTCTTCACCCTTCCCTGTTCTGCTTTCCCCACGGCACTTGTCATGACTCAACGAAGCCATCCATGCTCTCATGATCATGGTGACTGTCCCCTCCGTCAGCCCCTGGGTGGGTTTCTCTGTTGCTCACTCAGAGCTTGGAGTGAGTGAGAGAGTGAGTGAACGAATGAACAAATGAGAAGGGAGCAGGCCCTCCCAGGCACTGGCCACCTGCTGACCTGGGGTCTCCGGGCCTCAGTCCTGAACTTGTCCCTCCCTGCAGTCAGCCTTCGAGTCTGAGGTGTCTGAGATTGTCATCAGCCAGGGTGAAGTGGACTTAGCCCTCAGGAACCTTCAGGCCTGGATGAAAGATGAGAGTGTGTCCAAGAACCTGGTGAGTGGCCTGGGAGGCAGGAGGGCAGGGCTTTGGGGAGTACTAGCTCCCACAGGTGGCCTTTCTGGGCCCCTCACCGTTCACCCTGGCTCCCGCCCAGGCCACACAGCTGGACTCTGCCTTCATCCGGAAGGAGCCTTATGGCTTGGTGCTCATCATTGCCCCCTGGAACTACCCCGTGAACCTCATGCTGGTGCCCCTGGTGGGGGCCATCGCGGCAGGTGAGTGCTCAGCCTCCACCATCCCATGCCCTAGAGGCCTCAGGGCTACCCACAGGGCCAGGGAGAGAGGATCTGGGGAACTGCCACCAGGTGTTCCCATGTGGCCTGCTGTCCAGGGCTTTGTGGCCTTGGCCTGGGATGCCACCTCTGAGCAGATTCTTCATCTGTTAGCTGGTGGGTGAGGCTGGTGCCTGTCCTGCCGGGGTGTGGGGACTGTCTGTAGGCTATGCTCTCTAAGCTCTCTCCCTGCATCGCCTGCAGGAAACTGTGTGGTACTGAAGCCATCAGAGATCAGCAAGAACACTGAGAAGGTCCTGGTTGAAGTGCTGCCCCGCTACCTGGACCAGGTGAGCAGGGCTGTGGTGTGGGGCAGACGAGGACAGGCAGGAATAGGCAGTCCCCCTGGACTAGAGAGACCTGGTTGTGGGAGGGTCTGTGTCCCCACTTCAGGGTTCTGTGGCCTTGGCCAAATCACTGCCCCTCAGCCTCAGTTTCCCTCTGAGGAGTAGCCAGGGCAGGCTGTCCCTGGGGAGCCTTTGTCTGTCTTCAACTGGCCCTGCCTGTCTGGTCCTGGCCTCATCTGCTCTCCTGCCCTGAACCTGCTGGGTTGGGATAGCCTCCTCTGGGAGGTCGTCACTCCTTACCTCACCCCCTCTAACCCTGGGTGAAGCCAGGCAGGGGTGTGGGCTCCAGGTGGGCAGGTCGCCCCAGGGGCTCAGGAATTGGGTTTTAAAGTGAATCCTCTGCTATGGTCTTGCAGAGCTGTTTTGCCGTGGTGCCAGGTGGGCCCCAGGAGACTGGGAAGCTGCTGGAGCACAAGTTTGACTACATTTTCTTCACAGGTGAGGTCACAGGAGGTGGGGTGGCCCGTCTCCAGGATCTTCTTTTTTCCTTTTTTTTTTTTTTGTGGTACTGGGGTTTGAACTCAGGGTCTACACCTTGAACCACTCCACCAGTCCTTTGTTATGAAGGGTTTTTCAAGATAGCGTCTCGCAAACTATTAGCCTGGGCTGGCTTCGAACTGCAGTCCTCCTGATTTCTGCCTCCTGAGTAGCTAGGATTACAGGCGTGAGCCACCAGCATCTGGCTCTCTTGTCCCTCAGGCCAAAAGTGCGGGAGGTATTGAAGGCAGAAGGACAGTCAGGGAGGACCCAGACTAGGCAAGCTCTCATGGGTGCCCTGGGAGTCATTTCTTCCTCTTGACCAGGCTGTGAGCAGCCCTGGGCTCTCAGGACCCTCAGTAAGGAATGGAGTCCTATGCTGGGCTACAGCCCACCTTCCCAACCACAATGTCATTGATCAAGTACCAGCCATTGTTGATCTCTGGCTTTGCTAGGCCCTGGCACCTGACCCTACCAGACCCCAGGCCTTAGATGTGACCCTGCTGGTCTGGTCCCTAGCCTTCTGCTGGTAACACATGTGAGGTGTGATGAAGGGTGCTGAAGACCAAGGTGCCTGCATAGGGCTACCGCATTGACCAGGGTGGGATTTGCACCCAAGCCCTTGGTGAGAACTCGTTCCCAGAGGTCACTTGCCATTACTGTAGCGTGCACCAAGGCTCCGGGTACCACCTGGCTTCAAGTGACCAGGAAGTTTGTGCAGGGACTTCAAGGCTACCTCCTCCCCAGAGGATGAAAGGACCAAGGAGTCAGGAGGCAGCACTTCCAGGGTCTGAGCCTCTTGCTGCTTTGCCTCCAACCTTGCACATGGTCAGAGCAGGGGAGACTCTGACCTTTCGCTTCTGTCTAGACCCAGGCTGGACTCCATGAAAAGCCAGGGAGGGTGACTGTGGAGCAAAGGGGATGAGTCCTGGCTGTGAGGACAGGCCACAGCTCCTGCAGTCCCACAGGCGGGAAGGGCAGGAGGCAGGGGAGACCCTAGCCCACTTCACCCCTCAGTGCTGGTTGGGGCTAGGTCAGGTCCCCCAGGACTAGAGTGCAAAGGCAAGGCTAGACTCCAGAGTTTAGCTTCCACGCCAAGTCCTGGGACAGCCTGCACAGAAGCCAACAGACTGGACAGGGACCTTCCTGATGGCCTCTGACTTCTCCAGGCCTCCATTTCCGGATCTGTAAAATGGGAGCACTCTCCAAGTCTCAGGTCTGTCCAGAGGCTGAGTGCAAATGGCCCTGGGGAAGTCTCTGTTCCCGCTCTCCATCAGGGTATGCTGCTTAGCACACAGACCACGTGCCTCACAGGCTGTCTACGTTCAGCTGGGGCTGGAAAGACAGAACCTCTGGAGTTTTTTTAGTGCTGGGGATCAAACTTAGGGTCTTGTGCATGCTAAGCAAGCAATCTTCCACTGAGCTACATACCAAGCCCTTGTGTTTTTTTTGAGACAGGGCTTACTATACAGCCCAGGCTGGCCTTGAACTTATGATCCTCCTGCCTCCGCCTCCCAAGAGCTAGGATCACAGGAGAGTGCCTCCATGCCTGGCAGACCTTCTGGAGATTTTAGTTAAGGAGGGCAGAGAACAAGCAAGAAATGGGATGAGAATTATGAGCAGGGAAGTGGTGGGGAGGCCAGAGGCAAAGGCAGAGGAAGCTGAGAACCTGGGGAGGGACCTCTAGATTCAGAACTTGGGGAAGGAATGTGGGAGACAGAGACCAAAATAATTGTCAGGCAGGCTTAGAACTGGACTCTGGCCTCGGACGAAAAAGGGTCTTTGAATGTTCTACAGAACTGGGAGGGGAGCATTTTACAGTCATCTGCAAGGTAGGCCAGGGACAGAAGCAGAGTCAGGTAGAGCCCCAAGGGGCTCTGCTCAGGAAGGGAATGGGGGTCTGTTGGGTGTGTAGAACCAATCTTGCCTTTCTGAGTCCCTTGGGGACTCTTGGGGACTGCTCTAGGTGGGGATGAACAGGGTCCCAGACTACATGGTGGCAGAGTGGCAAGGAGAGGTCAGGAAGGACTGGCTCTAGCTGACTCCACCGCCTCTTAAGGGAGGAGCAGGGCCCCCAGGTGAGGCCATCACCTGGACAGGATGACTGAAGAGCCACTCTAGTAACCTTCCATGCCCCCAGGAAGCCCTCATGTAGGCAAGATCGTCATGACCGCAGCCGCCAAGCACCTCACACCTGTCACCCTGGAGCTGGGCGGCAAGAACCCATGCTATGTGGATGACAACTGTGACCCCCAGACTGTGGCCAACCGTGTGGCCTTCTTCCGCTATTTCAACACCGGCCAGACCTGCGTGGCCCCCGATTACATCCTGTGCAGCCCTGAGATGCAGGAGCGGCTGCTGCCCGCCCTGCAGAGCGCCATCACCCGTTTCTATGGAGACGACCCCCAGAGCTCCCCCAACCTGGGCCGCATCATCAACCAGAAACATTTCAAGCGACTCCAGGGACTGCTGGGCTGTGGCCGCGTGGCCATCGGTGGCCAGAGCGATGAGAGCGACCGCTACATCGGTGAGCTCCCTTCTTGCCTTTCACAGCCCATCTGGGCTGAGCCCCTTCTTGCCGAGGGGCCCTGGCCGGGTCCGTGACTCCCAGTGTCACGATTCCAGAGCACAAACGCTCCACGTCACTGTGGTTCTGAGCCAGTGATGCCTGGATTCTACACGCTGGTCCGGCTGAGGTCAGACCCCAGGTGGTTTAAAATTCTGTCCCACCTCTGCTGTCCCTTGAGGCCAGGACCCCAGACCCTCAGATCCTGAGTCCAGATTCCGGGAGGTCACACCCTGGGACTCCTGGCCTGGAACCTGGGTCCTGGCCCTGTCAGAGCTCCTGCCCGCGGTGTCCTGGCTACAGCTTGGGAACTGAGCTGTCCCCTGTGCCCACAGCGCCCACGGTGCTGGTGGACGTGCAGGAGACGGAACCAGTGATGCAGGAGGAGATTTTCGGGCCCATCCTGCCCCTGGTGACCGTGAGGAGCCTGGATGAGGCCATTGACTTCATCAACCGGCGGGAGAAGCCGCTGGCCCTGTACGCCTTCTCCAACTGCAGCCAGGTGGGCCTGCGAGGCTGGGAAGGGTGGGGCCAAGTACCAGTGGGCCATGGGAGAGGTGGCAGCGGGAAGGATGTAGCCTTCCTGGACTGCAGGGATGGTGGCCGCTTGGCTGTGTCCCTGCTCTCCCTTGAGCGGTTGAATTCCGCACCCCCCCCCACCCTATCTGAGCCATGCTTTCCTGGGTCTTCAGGGGACAGTTCCACAGAGACTTCTCCAGGGCCCAGTGTCCCCTCTGAGTCAGCCTTCACATGTATTCTTCACCACACATCTGGGCCTGGTGGCCAGCACACCACATACTGGGGAAGGGCCCAGGCTGCAGGAAGACTGGAGCAGGCAGGTTCCAGGACCTGAACCTTCTTAGACTGGGCATGAGGGCACAGGAGTAGTGTCCCCAGCCTAGGATGGGATGGGAGGCACCAACATTCCCCACCAGCCTCGTTGGCTCCTCTTATCCAGCGCTCCTAAGATTCTCCCAATGTTTTTTTAAATACAGCTTTTATTTGGAATTGCCTTTAGATTTACAGAAAAGCTGCAGGCAGTGGAGTCTCCTTGTGCCCCACACCCAGTCCTTGGCTTGACCGAACTGAGAAAATGACAGGGGACCTGCTATAACCACACTCCCCAGTCCTTCCCATTGGCCAGCTCCCCACAAACCTCCTCTTTCTGCTCCAAGACCCAGCATTGCATTAACTAAGCCTCAGCTCTGTAATGTCCCCAGTTTGAGGCTGTCTGGCTCATGACTCCATAAGCGATAGGGGTTTTTGGAGAGAATGCCACAGTGGCAAAGCTGTCTCTAGGATGCCAGACCCACACACGGCTGGTGAGGGTGGCTGTCACCACTTGGGCAAGGCTGTGTCTGCCAGAGTCCTCCATTGTGAGCTACTGTTGAGCCCTTCCTTGAGTCTTTTGATCCTGTCTGCAGAAGAAGGCCATCCACACATGTCATCCGGGCCACCTGGAAGGGTTTGTCTCTTGAATTGTTCATTTAAGTCAGAGTGGCCTCAAGACATTTTATTCTGTGGGCCACATGCTTTGTCCCAGGCTGTGGTCTGTGCCAACTTCCTCTTTGGTTCTACCAAGAGCTCTGAGCTCATCTTGGACCTTCCCTGACCCAGCTCTAGAACAGGCTCTTTCTCGGCGGAGCCGTTCATCAGGATCTTTAAAAACGCAAAAGGCAGTGGGCTCAGCTGGCCTTCGCTCTGATGGCTCAGCGCTGGTCCTGGAATGCGGAGTGTGCCTGTCCTTGCTGGTCAGCAAGCCCTTGGTGCCCTCCATTGGCCTGTTTTGGGGGTCGATGGCTGACCCCCGGTGGGAGTCCCTCCACCACCATGAGAGTCGGGGTCTAGTCAGTGTGCACAGATCCGTTCCCTTTTGTCCTACAAATAGCCTCCTAGACAGAAGAGGGAGGGCCTTCAGAAAGTCAAGAGGGCCAAGCCATGTTTCTGAATACCAGTCTGGCTGCATATTGTGACCTGCTGGCTTGTGCTCAAACCACGGCACCCCCTACTGCCTAGCACCCTCCTCACCTGAACGACCCCCAACCAGAGACTCAGCAGGCACATTGTGCCCCTCCTTGAGGTCATCTCCCTGACTCCCCAGCACCTCACTGCTGCCAGTGCACTTTGCACATCAGCAGGTGACACTAGGCCTGAGAGTCTGTGTCCCAGCACCCTGGCTGGGCTACTCCCAGGAGAGACTTGTGACAAGGTCCTCGTGATTGAGTTCAGCTCACACCCTCCTGCTCCCTCTCAGGTGGTCAGAGAGGTGCTGGCACGGACCAGCAGCGGGGGCTTCTGTGGGAACGACGGCTTCATGCACATGACCCTGGCCAGCCTGCCGTTCGGAGGTGTAGGTAGGTGCCTGAGCCCTGCCCTCCTTTTTGTTCCACTGCATGGTCAACAGTGCTACTTGGCTACTTTCTCCACAAAATGCTCAGCCCACCCTCAGCCCAGGGGCAGGAAAAGACCCTGTCCCACCCAGGCCTGAGCAGAACCTTCCAGACCTATCTGCACTTACAAGTGTGGGTGGACAAACACTTGTAATTTTGGTAGTGGATTTTTTTTTTTTTTTTAACACAGCTGTAGCCACCCCTCCACCATACTCCTTGCCTTTTTCCTGACAGTACAAAATGGAGTCTGCCTGTCCATCCACCCACACAGCAACCAGTGCCTTTCACTCTATGGCACACAGCTATGCACTGCTCCTTCATCCCTCCCATGCCTCTGTGGTCTTCCCCCCACCTCCACCCCTCCCCTTAGAACCTTTGTTTCTAGGAGACAGGAGTGAGGACACCCCTCCCCCCAACACACAAGGTGTGAAGCCCTGGCCTCCGAGTTAGGAAACCCCAAGGCTAATCCCCATTAGTCCTGTAGGGTGTGTGACTTGGGGCAGTCACTTTCTCTCTCTGAACTTTCCCAGTGATAGGGCAGGCTGGAGCAGGTGAGTTGCAGTCCCTCTGTCTGGGCATATTCTACACCAGAGTGAGTGACAATAGGACCTGGCAGGCTGCCCCATGTGGGGCCTGGACCCTTCCTAAAGGGTGCAGTGACACGGCAGCACGCAGAGGGCTGGAGACCACTGCTGTGGCAGCACAGGCCTGGCCAGGGTGGGAACACAGTGTCCCAGCTCTGGACTCCCCCCTCTGGCCTCCTCAAGCCAGACCTGCCCTTGCCTGCCTCACTGCCCCGGCAGATGTGGGATCTGGGTCTCTCTGTTATCAGACACAATCCTGCTGCTCCAGTGAGGACCACAGGCCTGGAATCATGGCAGGCTCTTCCTGGGCTGGCTGAAGGGTCCTGCTCCAGCCTCCTCCCCTGGCTTCCTGTCTGCTTCCCCAGCCACCTAGGCCTGGCCCTAACATGCTATATGCCACCTTTACGGCTATCTCTTGAGTTGTCCCCATGCCTGAGTCCCTCTTGCCCCCATGCCCCCAGCCTCTCTCACTCCAGGAAGCCCACGTTCACTTTACCAGGGCAATGTCCCCTGGACTTTCCTGGCTTGTGTCTTTGTCAGCCTCCCTTCCTAGACACTGAGAACTCCTAATGACACAGCACTTTTGGAGTCTACAGGTCTGACCACTCACCTAGTTCCTGTACAAACTTTTCACAAAAAACTGAAGCATTCACTTGCCCAAGGTGGTACAGCTTTTCAAAGCAGAGCTGGGACTCAACCCTGGGCAGTCTGGCTCCAGAATCTGTGCCCTGTCTGCCTATCCTACCCCAGGATTTGGTGTTCCCAGAACCTCTTAAGATAGTGCCAGTGCCAGGCTTGGGGCTCAGTCCTTCACCCACACTGCCTTATGATTAGCCCACTGGACAGATGGGGAAACTGAAGCTCAGAACCCAGGTCTGCCTGAAACCCCTTGGCTGGCCACTGAGGGCCTGACCCTGTGTTCTGTGCTATTGTACAGGTGCCAGTGGAATAGGCAGGTACCATGGCAAGTTCTCCTTTGACACCTTCTCCCATCAGCGTGCCTGCCTGCTGCGCAGCCCAGGAATGGAGAAGATCAATGACATCCGCTACCCACCCTACTCACCACGCAACCTGAGGCTGCTGCTGCTGGCCATGGAGGACTGCAGCTGCCGTTGCACACTGCTCTGAGACCCTCAGGTGCTCTGCCTGCCATGTAGCTGCTGCAGAGGTGGCCTGGGGTACAGGGCACCAGGAGACTAGCTCAGACTAGAGCTGCCCTCCCCCCTCAGAGGCTTCCCTTTAAGGTTTGCTCCCCAGTGAGATGGCTGAGGGTGGGAGCATGGGAAAAGGTGTGGGAACCCACCCCTTCCCCATGCTAGTCACCATAGCTGGGGAAGAGGGCAGACACAGCACTTCTGAGCCACCTGCCTTCTTGTGGAGGGTGCAGCTGTGGAGCCCTGGGACCTCTGTGATCTGCTATCCCTGCATTCTCTGAGCCTCAGTCTCCCATCTGTACAGTGGAGATGATGAACAATTGATACCTCTAGAGATTGTTAGGAGAATTAAACTAAGGAGTTACTAGCCCCAATCTCCAGGTGTCCTGCGTTTTCTGTTGGGGTGTGATGGGGCTGCCTCTCTCTTCTCTGTCCTGCCAGGTAAGGCTCAGACCTCTCTGCACACTGGATCTGCAGCATTACCCAGGGGACTCCTACTCCTTTCCTGAGGCCTCATCTTCGAGGTTTCCATTCACTCGGCAGCCAAAGCCAACATCCTGGCCTCCCACTTGGCACCCCAAGCCCTGGTGATTCTGTAAGCCCCAGGATAGCTCCCATTCATACCCAAATCAGGATGCCAGGGCCAGGCCTGCTGCGGGCCATCGCCCACCCTCCCCCAGTCGGGGATCTTTCCTCAGTTCACCTACGGACCCTCCCAAGCTGGACCATGTCACTCCTCTGCCTGAGACCCCTTCGTGGCTCCCTGTGGTCCACAAGTCCCGCTTCTGCAACAGTCCCGGACACGGGTCTACCTTCGCTCACTCTGTCCTCTTCACACGCTGGACCTGCCCCATTTTTACCGTCAGCTTAGGCACAATCACCTCCAGGAAGCCTTCCCTGACCACCACCCGGACAACACACGCAGCCTGCCTCAGGGGCGTCTCAGTGTACGCAGCCCCTGCGGGTCCCTCTACTACAGAACGCCAAGAAAGGCCCTTAGTGAGAGGACAGTCAGGACTCGCGAGCCACACGGATGCAGATGCAGAATGAAGTGCTAGTGATGGATCCTCTCTACGGGGCTGCTGTGAGGACCAGATGAAGCAGCGCGGCTGAGGTGTCCGCGCGTTGCTGCTGGGGTTCTCATCGCTGTTGCGGTTATTATCGCAGCCACATTGAGCTGGCTGGACGCCAGCTCCCACCGCGACCCAGAACCACTTCTTAGCCACGCCCCGGATGTCCCGCCTCCAACTGCTCCGAGGTCCTCCCTTATTGGCCTCTTCGAACCAACATGGCGGCGCACTACAAAACCTCAAGGGCCTGCTGCTTTAGCAGCCAACCAGACGAAAAATGTTTATAGATCCCGCCTCTTTTAGGAGCAACATTGACCAATCAGAACACACCATGGAGGGTCACCACGGAAAAGGCGAACCCAGCCGGCCCAATGGCAGTGTTCCGGAGTTAGGATCCGCCTCTCGGTTGACCCGCCCGCTCGGCCAGAGAAGGAGCGTTTCAAGGTGGGTGTTCAGGGCACTGCAGTTTAAGATTGGGCCTGAGCAGCGCGACGTCAGGGGCGAATCTGATGTTCTCCCTGACCCTGTAACCTCTGCGCTGAGGCTCGTATTTCGGCTGGCTGTGGACCTGCGGCCTCTGCGTCCTTCTATCTGTAGTGGGCTGATAGGGAAGGACGCCAACCCTCACAAGGCGCATGCGCCGTCCTCCCCTCCCGCGTCCGTAGGGTCAGAGGTCACGGGGAATGTCGGAGAAGGTGGTGGGTTGGGCGCCGGAAGCTGAAGTCTGGTCTTCAACTGGGTCCGCTAGAGGTCACCGTCTTGGTGGGGGTGGGGGTGTCTTCTGGGCCCTGTGCCATCCCATTGGCGTGTGCGAATGCCCTAATTCTCAGGATCTCCCTGGTCTGCAGGTGAGAAAACTGACCAGTTCACGTCACTTGCCCAAGGTCACTACAGACTGGGAGCAGGACTGTCCTAGGACGACCTTGAAGTGGGGAAAGGAATTTGACCCTGAGGATTGCTTAAACTCTAAGAGTATTCAGCAGTGGAGGGCGAGGTTCTGGCCCTGGTCCCGCTCTGTGTGGCTTTGGGTCAGTCACTTGATAAAGTGACAGTGGGTGTGACCCCTCACACAGCACCTGGCACAAAGTTAGCTCTTGATAGGTGCTGGTGGTGTGGCTTCAGAGACGGGGAAGATGCGGGGAGGGGAGAGATGGATTCTGACGAGATGAGACAAGAAATTTGGGATCCACCTGCACTCTCAGCCCAGCTGGGTCAGGCTGGAGGGCTGTGTGGTGCTGTGCCCCCGGGAACAGATAGACCATCTCTCCTTTTGACAGGAGTGGGGTATGAAGAGGGCACAAGATGGCCGGGTGGCTCTGGGCCATCTGGGGTGCTGCTAAGGGCTCCTGCAGTGCCAGAAGTTCTCCACCTCACACCTTCTTTTTTTGTTCCCAGATGCGCTGCCTGACCACAACCATGCTGCTGAGGGCTCTGGCCCATCCTGCACGCACAGGTAGGACCCAGGAGCCTTTCCTGGGGTGGGGGAGCCCAGTCTCCTGGCATGAGGTCATAGCCACAGAGCATCACTCCTCTCCTTATAGGATATCCCAGTGGCCGGAGTCTCCACAGCAGTGCAGTGACAGCGACCTATAGTGAGTACCATGGTGGCCTCTAGGTTAGACTTTCCTGATTGTTGTCCAGGCAGAGGTCCCTCTTGAGCCTCACTCTAAAAAGGAGGGTGAAGATTGAGATTAAATGTGATTCACAGGGCAGAATCCAGCATTGCAGGGAGGGTGTGTGTGTCAGTGCTTCTCCTCTGAGTGTGATGGGGAGGGAGCTGCCAGGTGTGAGCCATGGATGCCTGAGCCTCTTCATCTGGGCCTTTGCCCCACTCAAGGGGCCTCCTTAAAGCCTTGCTTGGGGTCCCCTACGGTCAGAGGACTAACCACATATGGAGAGAAGTAAGCAAGGCTTGCCCAGGCCAAAGGCCGGCCTCCCAGGGCCCTCACTGAGCCTGGGGAAAGGTTTGGGGATAGGCAAGCCCTGGGGAGCCCAGCTGCTGCATCTATCCCTGCTGAACTGAGTTGTTTGACCTCTTGCCATGGCCTCCCTGCAGAGTACGTAAACATTCAGGAGGAAGGGATGGACATGAGGTCATTGACCGACCAGGCAGCTCGAACCCTGATGTGGACTGAACTCATTAGAGGTAGGTCTCTGTGGGAAGGGCCAGGGTAGGTTGGGGGCAGGGTGCAGGCTCAGATGTGCTGAGGAGGAAGGCGGTCTACCCACCAGAGACCTGTGCTGCCCACAGGCCTGGGCATGACCCTGAGCTACTTGTTCCGGGAGCCGGCCACCATCAACTACCCATTTGAGAAGGGCCCGCTGAGCCCACGCTTCCGTGGGGAGCATGCGCTGCGCCGTTACCCATCTGGGGAGGAACGCTGCATCGCCTGCAAGCTCTGCGAGGCCATCTGCCCAGCCCAGGTGAGCCTGCCCCTGAGAGAGGGGACTGGACAGCCCTAGTCCCCAGCTCTGACTCCCCTGCTTGATGTGTGTCCCCAGGAATGTCCCTTTCCCACCTTAAGTCTCCTTCCCTACCTTGTGGGAGGGACCCATGAGGCCTCAGTGGCTGAGTGCTGAGTCTGTGAGTCAGTAGGCACTAGCCTCCAGTCTGAGCAGGCAGTGTGGCACACGTACATCCTGCCCTGGGGGGTCGCTCTGTCATGTGAAGCTTGGGCCCAGGAACTATGGGGTGACCTCAGAGGTGTCACTTTTCTCTCGATGTAGCAGAAGTTTCAGGAGCTCTATCTGTGTGTTCATCCCAGGCTGGACCTGAAGGTACACAGCTGAGGCCCCTGTCCCTGACAGCTGATCCTTGGAGGCCTGGTTTTTGGTTTGTCAGTGGGTTTTGTACAGACCACCTGCAATCAGGTCTCTTGGTGTTGGAACAGAAAGATGCACCTGTGGCTCTGGTCTATCCCTTGTGTGCCGAGCAGGAGCCCTGAGAGGCCCAGGCCTTGCCATCCACATGGTGACTTCCGCTAGTGTCTGTGACTCTGGAGCTCCTGGCTGAGCCTAGCTCATCTCCTGGACTATTCCTGGGTCTTCCAGTCCAGGGCTTTACAGTTCTCTAGCTACTGTCTGGGAGTACATGGAAGAACCCCTAACAGTAGCAGTGGTGACAATCCTGACTATGGAGGTCCCAGGACACCCTTTTTTTTCCCCCAGCTGGCACAAGGCTGTCCAGGAACTCATAGTTAAGGATGTGACTTTTGAGTCTGTGTTCTGATCCTTTGCTTTGACCCTCAAATATTCTTATCCACAAAAGGGGGATAAGTAGACCTAAGTCAGAGGGTTGTTCAAATAGTCACTGTGTACTTACCGCAGAGTGAGACCATAGGGCTGCGGTGAACAAAGCAGTAACATCTGTCTCCTCGTGGGAGTGGGGTTTGAGGACAGGAGATGCATCAGGAAGAAAGTCAGATGCTTGGGTAGAAATCTGGTGGGTGGGAGGGGTGGCCCTGGGGAGATGGGACATCTGAGGAGATGGGGCATCCATGTGGACATCAGGGTAGGAGTGGGCTTTGATGTGGCTGGCAGTGTGGCAATAACCTGTGGCTGCTTCCCCCAGGCCATCACCATTGAAGCAGAACCAAGGGCCGATGGTAGCCGCAGGACTACCCGCTATGACATCGACATGACCAAGTGTATCTACTGTGGCTTCTGCCAGGAAGCCTGCCCCGTGGACGCCATAGTGGAGGTGAGGGGGCCCGGTGGGGTTAGCTAGGGCAGAGGCTCATGATAGGAGCCTGATGGACCTGGCTGGACCTCTGCCCTGATCTGCAGGGTCCCAACTTTGAGTTCTCCACGGAGACACATGAGGAGCTGCTGTACAACAAGGAGAAGCTGCTGAACAATGGGGACAAGTGGGAGGCTGAGATCTCTGCCAACATTCAGGCTGACTACCTGTACCGGTGACATGGCTGCCCGGGCTCGGCCTCCACAGCCTCTGCTGCCTGATAAAAAGCTCTCACCCCGATTCTGCCTCCTGTCGTGCATCCAGGCCTGCCAGTGGGTTCCTCTGACTGCACTTGCCATCAGAGCCAGCCCACGGCATCCCCACCACCCATGTGTCTTCCTTGCATCTTCCCCAAGGCGTGGCAGGGCTGGAGGTCATCTTGGCCTATGGGCCCCCATGACTAAGACCCTTTGACTTGGAGCCTCCCAGGGCTTCAGGCTGAAGTACATTAAGGAACTCAGAAAGGCCAGGGTGTCCTTGAGGAAGGGGAAGCCTGCTGTGGGTGACAGTCATGAGGGGGTGACACAGGCCCTGCTGCCCCTGAGCTGGCCTTGCTTCAGCCACATCCCCTTTCCTCCCTAATCTCTCAGCTTCACAACTTCCCACTTCTCGGCAAAAGGGGGGTGATTCCCCGTGGGGCCACATGCCAACCCAGGGCCCGTGTAGTAGCCTTGAATTTGGTGCTAAGCATTGTGCCGAGATTTCATGTTCTTATATGAAGAAGTGGGCTTAGGTGAAGTGGCTTGCTGGAGTCACATAGCAAATATTCAATAACTAACAGGTCTGAGAGACCTTGAGTTCCCTCCTTCATTGTTTCCAAAAAAGTGCTTCTTATAAGACATCAGTCTCCCATGACACATCTTGGAAAGAAGGGGGAGGGTGTTGTATGAACCAGTTAAGTGTGGGGAATGCCCCCAAGTGGCCTCTCTCCTCAGGCAGGCACAGCATGTTAAACATTCAAGGTTCTGAGAAGGCGTGCTGCAAAGAAGCCCAGTCTTCCTCTAGCCCATTCCCAGGGAGCCCCTTTTTCTTATATCCTCTGCTGACACTTGGGGCTACTTCCCAGGCCAGCCTTTGTGATCTGGTGTAGAAGCGGCAGAGGCCCTGCTTGGGCCGCACTGCTGATCCCCTGTGGCCCCCACATCCTATAAAACTGGACACAGGAAAGGCAGAAATGTAGGAACCAGAGGGAAGACTAGAGCCCAGAAAGTGTCTGCCTGTCCGGGCCACTGTTGATACTGGAGGCTGCTGGAGGCAGGACCTCTTCCCAAGGGTGCAGTCCCAAGAGGCAGGCTTAGGAATCTAAACCCCTCTAATTTAGCTTTTCCCAGACATCCCATACTCAGTCATTACTGTATGCGGGTAGATGGAATACTTGGATTGGATGTTGGCCAGGTTACGTCCAGCCGTAACTTGGTTCTTACTGATAACGCTGCGTTTCCTCCTCGGGAGTGCGGCTTTAACGACGGGGTTCCCGTTTCCCTTGCACCACGAAGTATCGACCTGTGGCCCCTCTGGTACTCGGTTTGGTTGCCTTGAGGGTCCCTCCTACTTCAGGTCAGAACAGACCTATGAATCCTAAGCATGTGTCCTCAGTTCCAGGGAGGCTGACCTTGACTGTGACTCAGTTCCCAGGCCTCACTCTAAGGCTGCATTCCCCACTCCCACATCTCAGAGGCTTGTGCTTACTGTATGGAGTTGAAAGATTATCAGAACTGGGGGCCCCTGGTTCTCTGGTCTCCAGTTGGTACAGTCCAGCTTGACCAAAGTGCAGGCAGCTGGATGGTGGGGAGTCCCAGTTTCCAGGCACTGGCCCCAGTGAACCGCATGGAGGTGACAAGGAGTCCCTGCTGTACTCCTGGAGAACTTTCTAGCCTGCTGAGTGCAGAGCTCTGGGCAGCACACAACACACAATGTGGCCTGGCCCTCAATGTCCTGTTGGCATTGAAGAAAGGCCCAGAGAGGGGCAGCCACCCCACACCCAACTCCTACAAGGGCACAGCACTGGCCTGGAGCCCGGTCCGGCTGTGGGTGGCCAGGACGAAGATGTGAGCACCAGGGGAGGGGGAGAGGTCGCAGAGGTGGGGGAGTGTATGGGGGGGACGCAGCAGAGGCAGGCCTTGGACCCCAGGCCCAGCAGCCTGAGTACGTTGGGGGTTCCGTCATCCACAGGGTCACCAAGCCCTCCAGGCGGGAGGGAAGGGGAGACCCAATTCCTAAACTGGGCAGACCCGGGCCGCTGCGGTCAGCATTCACCGCTCTCCTCTCCTGGCCTTGTCTCTGATCTTCAAGCCGCCGGGGGCGGGGCTTGGGGCTAGGGGGCGGGGCCTGGCCGGGATTGGGCGTGGCGTCGCTGGGCCCGCCCCCGGCCCGCCCGCCCGATGGGGCTGGAGTGAGCTGCGCGTGCCGGCGGTGGGGGAGCAGAGCAGGCTACGGAGAGCGGAGCGGCGCGCCCACCGCGGTGAGTGCCCAGCCGGGTCTGCGGAGCCCCGGCTCCGCCCACCACCCCAATAACCCTGCCTCGGGACGGGGTCCTGGCGCCCCACCCAGCTGCGGAAGTGGAGGCAGCTCCAGCGGCCACCCGGCCGGTATCAGGCGGTCGTGGAGGCGGCGGTAAAGGGCCGGAGGAGGGGGTGGCACCCCAACAACTTCTGAGCCCCACTCTGCCAGGCCTTGGCTCAGAGCCTCCCTGCTGCATCTTCTCGGAGGGAGGGACCCATTCCACAGACGAGGAAAGTGAGGCCCAGTCAACCAGGAAGTGGCAGAGCTAGAGGCGAGCCAGAGCCTCTAATCTGGGGAGGGGGCGGCAGGCCCTTTCCTCCTGCCCCGTCCTCATCTTGAGGGGCTAGGGCTGGGAAGAGAGGCGGGGTCTGGAAGAGGGACCAGGAGAGGGCACAGGGATGAAGAGGAATTACAGAAACCAAAGGGAAGACCGAGCCCAGGAAGTGTCTGCCTGTCCGGCCCTGGTCCTGGTGGCTACAGGACAGGATCTCTTTTCAAGAGTGCAGGAGGCCGAGCCACGCCAGGCTGAGGAGTGGCTAGGTCTATGGTGGATGGAGGCACCGCCATTGAGGGCAGTCAGGGGCCAGTCCCAGCTGAGACTTCCAAGCCTATAGCCCTGGATCTGACCCGTGCCTTACAGGGTCATCCTCTGGCCATGTGGTCTTGGACCTCACCCCTCACCTCCCAGCCTTAGTCGACCATTCTCCCTTCCCACTCCCTTTTTTTTGGCGGCCCTGGGGTTTGAACTCAGGGCTTCACACTTGCTACTTGCTAGGCAGGCTCTCCTACCACTTGAGGCCACTCCACCAGTCCTTTTTCTGTGATTTTTTTTTTTTTTGAGATAGGGTCTCCTGAACTATTTGCCCAGGGCTGACTGACTTCAAACCTCAGTCCTCCTGATCTCTGCGTCCTGAATAGCTAGGATTACAGGCGTGAGCTATCGGTGCTCGGCTGCTATTAGGGATTCTTGTGAGGAGGTAGAGGTAAAACAGTTATGTGGGAGCTCTTGTTATTTTTGTCATCTTCCCGCTCCAAGTCCTATTCACCCAAAGAGGAAGTAGACACCCAGAGAGGGCAAGGGACTTGCCCACTGTCACACAGCCTGTCACAACGTGGGCAGGACCCAGAGCCCTGGTCCCTGTAGCCAGAGCCATGTCCTTGGGTGATCGATCCCAGCCCCTCCAGCCCACCCTTTACTGTCCAGAGCCCTGCCTTTCTTCAGCCTCAGGCTGCCCTGAGTTCTCTCCTTTCAGGCTGGGGCTGGGGCGGGGGCTGTGGTTTCCTATTCAGAGTTAAGTAACCAAGCCCCGGGGGAGGAAGTAGCCAGTAGGGTAGGCCAAGACAGCAGGCCAGGCATACTGGCCCTCAACCATGCCTGCCTGTCTCCTCCCCCTGACCTCAGAGCTGAGGACACTGATTCCCACAGAGTGGCCCTGGGCCTAATAGCAGTGGGCGCAGAGCAGGAGGGACCCTGGGAGGGAGTCCTAGCTTTTGGCTCTGCATCTGCAGAGCCTTTTGGAGGCCACTCTGTCCCTGCCCTGCAGCTCTGCCATGCTAAACTCTTCCTGCCGTTTCAGTTTCACAGTTTCGCTTTTGTTGGTTTCAACACCTAGAAGGCTGTCCCTAGTCCCTATCCCTGGGGGCAACAGTGCAGCTAGGTGGCCTGGGCATCAGGGGAAACCTCCCCTACCACCTCCCAGGCAGTCCCTCCACCCTCTCTGAGTCCCGGAAGACTCTGGAGATGCCACCCTCACCCCTTAGCATTCATGTCCCGTAGGGAGACAGGTAGACTTGCTGCTGGGCATCAGTTGTCACAGCATTGGCTCAGGTATGCAAGGCAGGATCAGAATGTCCCTGTGCCACTCGTCCTAGGGATGAGCAGGGTCTAGGGGAAGGGCAGGCCAGAGAGCAGTGAAGCAGAGGCAGTGTCGCTGGGAGCTGCTGGGGTGGGGACAGGGGACAATTGGTGGGGCAATCTCCCAGTCACACTGCTTACTTCCTGTGGACCTTAGCACCCCATTTCCCTTTCCTGAGCCTTAGTTTCCCCATCCGTCAGGTGGGTGGTAGCAGCACCTTCCCAAATTGTGAGTGAAGGTGTTCAGGTCAGGAGCTATCTGTGACTCACCCCTGACCAAGTCCCCTACACCTGCCCCACAGGACCATGGGCTCCATGTTCCGGAGTGAGGAGGTGGCTCTAGTCCAGCTCTTCCTGCCCACAGCTGCCGCCTACACCTGCGTGAGCCAGCTGGGCGAGCTGGGCCTCGTGGAGTTCAGAGACGTGAGTAGGGGCAGGACTTCGCTCTTAGGGCAGTGCTGCTGAGATGCCCACCCTGTAACGGATGTGGGTGAGAGACTGAGGCCTCCTTAGTGCCGGCTCGTGCCCTCCCCTTCATGTGGGCTCCCACCTGTTGGAAGGGGGTGGCTAAGGTCTGAACCCCAGGCCTGGCTCCAGGCTGGAGACCTCCCTGGGACACTGATCCCACCATGTGGCCACCGCAGCTCAATGCATCGGTGAGCGCCTTCCAGAGACGCTTTGTGGTGGATATCCGGCGCTGTGAAGAAGTGGAGAAGACCTTCAGTGAGTTGCTCCCAGATCCTCATACCAGGCAGGCTTCCTGGAGGAGGTGCTGGCCAAGCTAAAGGGAAGAGCCCCGTTACCTAGGTGGAAGGCAGAACAGGGAGGTGCAGGCAGAGCATGGCAAAGCAGGGGATACAATGGGGTGTTCCTGAAGCAGGCCCTGTGTGGGTTGACAGGGGGACCAGGGAAGGGCTGACTTGGAGGACAGCCTGGAACTTTATCCTGTGGGTGCTGGGGCCACAAGAGTTTCAAAGCAGACCAGAGGTGTGGGCAGAGGACGGGGTGGGCACAGGGAGCAATTCCTTTCCAGGTCCAGAGAGGAGGGACCCTTGCCTGGCTGTACCTGGGCAGTTCTTCTCCAGAAGAGCCCAGGGCTGCGACATCAGCCCCTGCCTCTTCCAGGATAGGAAGACAGCAGGTTTTATTTGTGGCATGTCACTCTGACTTGAGCTTAAAGATGACCAACACTGGAGCCTTCATCTCAGGCCCTGCAATACTAGGGCTGGTCTGCCAGGAGACCTCAGTGGGGCTCAGGCCCCGGGTAGCAGTGGTCCAGGAATGAGTTGCAGAGCAGCTTGGACCTAAGCTCAAAAGGAGGGGAGAGAGCCTGGGCATTGGAGGCTTGGCTTAGGATTTTTCTGGGTCTCTGATTCGGTGATGGAGTTTGGGGTGTATTTGGTATCCCCCAGACATCAGCCAGTCCTCAGCTGACGTGGACATTGGCTGGCGTGACCCAGTGTGGCCATTCTGATTCCACCTGCTCTGTGCCCAGCCTTCCTGCAGGAAGAGGTGCACAGGGCCGGCTTGCTGTTGCCCCGGCCCGAGGGGAGGCTTCCCGCGCCCCCACCCCGTGACCTGCTGCGCATCCAGGAGGAGACGGATCGCCTGGCACAAGAGCTGCGGGAAGTGCGTGGCAACCAGCAGGCGCTGCGGGCCCAGCTGCACCAGCTGCAACTCCACTCAGCCGTGCTGGGCCAAAGCCACGGCCCCCTGGTCAGCTCCAGCCTGGGCAGGGACTGGGCGGGGCAGGGAGGGTGTGCCAGGCCCCATCTGGGCTGGGGCTCATCGTGTCTCTCGGCAACCAGCCGGCAGCTGCCCACATAGATGGCCCTTCCTCGGAGAGAACCCCACTGCTTCTGTCCCCTGGGGGATCACACCAGGATCTGAGGGTCAAGTGAGTGAGCGGCAGATTCTTGTTCTTTCCCATAGGACCCAGGGTTGGGGACAGACCTACTTAAGTTCTTTGTCCTATGCTCTTTCCTTACCGTAACCCTGCCCTCATCTTGCCTCCCCCTGAGGTCTAGAACTTTCCACAGTTCTGAGCCCCTGCCCCTTCTCCTGGGGGTCTCCTGCCTTTTCCAGCTGGGGTGGCCTGGCTGGGCGAGGCGGGGTGGGAGGTTCGAGCCCCCCTCCAGCTCCTGGCTGGCAGCTTTCTGGCAGGTGCTGTGGAGCCCTACAAAGCTGTGGCCCTGGAACGCCTGCTCTGGCGAGCCTGCCGCGGCTTCCTCATTGCCAGCTTCAGGGAGACTGAGCGGCAGCTGGAGGACCCTGTGACGGTGAGCCGGTGGGGACCAAGCTGGGGGCATTCTGGGTGGAGCCAAGGCTCCAGGGTAAACTGAGCCTGGCTCTGACAGGGTGAGCCTACAACATGGATGACCTTCGTCATCTCCTACTGGGGTGAGCAGATAGGACAGAAGATCCGCAAGATCACGGACTGGTGAGCCACCCATGGTGCCACCCTGCTGTCCTGCCCTTGGTCACCAGGCCTCAGGGGTGTTCAGAGCCCTCCCTAGCCTGGTTCTGGGTACTTGCTGGCCCTGTGTGCCTCAGGCCCGAAGATGTCCCTCCACCAAATCCATCCTGCCCCCATTCCGACAGACTGACCCACACATCCTGCGTTGCCCTTCCAGCTTCCACTGCCATGTCTTCCCGTTCCTGGAGCAAGAGGAGGCCCGGCACGGGGCCCTGCAGCAGCTGCAGCAGCAGAGCCAGGAGTTGCAGGAGGTGGTCGCCCCCTCAAGTGGAACCCCCGCCTGCCCCTTCCCTGCCCCTGCTGACCGGCCTGTCTGCTCCAGGTCCTGAGGGAGACTGAGTGGTTCCTGAGCCAGGTGCTGGGCCGGGTGCAGCTGCTGCTGCCACCATGGCAGGTGCAGATCCACAAGATGAAGGCCGTGTACCTGATGCTCAACCAGTGCAGCGTGAGCACCACGCACAAGTGCCTCATCGCCGAGGTGTGGTGCGCCACCCGCGACCTGCCCACCCTACAGCAGGCGCTGCAGGACAGCTCGGTGAGCCCCACTCCTCGCTCTCCCCTCCTCCCGGCACGCATGTGCCTCCTGCTGCCTGGCTTCGTACCTCACACTGCCAGTGCTTGCCTTTGCCCTGGGGTGAGGTGGGGGAGCTCCCTCTGCTAGCAGCTGCCTTCTCCAATGTCCCCCAGATGGCTCCACTCCCTGCCTCCCCCCAACCACCTCCTTTGACTTCCCATAGCCCCTGCAGGCTGCATAAAGCAATTATAGTCCGAAACCTAGATCAAGGGCTGGCAGAGTGGCTCAAGTGGTAGAGCGCCTGTCTAGCAAGCATGAGGCCCTGAGCTCAAACCCCAGTGCCACCAAAAAAGAAAAAGAAATGTAGGTCAAAGCTGGGGCCTCTAGTCACTGGCCACATGCCCTGCGCCTGTCAGGAGCCCTGGCCTCTGATCAGAGGGTCTGATGGTGCTGTAGGGTTCGTGGGTGGGGTGTGTGTAACACACACACACTGGTGTGGAGCAGTGCTCGTGGGTGGGGCTGGGCTTGCTCCCCTGCGCCCCGCTGAGATGGGCACACTTTTTCTCAAGCAATATCCAGCCAGTCCCAGTGAAATCTGTTCTCCCTAAGTACCCCTGACTTGGTGCTGCCCAGGCTCCCCTCTGGCCCCTGTGCCCGCCCAGTGAGTCCCCTCAGTGCATGTGGCTGAGGAGTCCAGGGTTGCTGAAGGCCCCCTCCCCCAGCCTCGGCCTCTCTCTCTCCACCTGGGCACCCCAGAGTGAGGCGGGAGTGAGCGCTGTGGCTCACCGCATCCCCTGCCGGGAACTTCCTCCAACCCTCATCCGCACCAATCGCTTCACGGCCAGCTTCCAGGGCATTGTGGAGGCCTACGGCGTGGGCCGCTACCAGGAGGTCAACCCTGGTGAGAGCTGGGCCTGCCCTGGGGGTGTCTGTCAGGGCCCTGGAGGAGCTCTGCTGCCATGGGGTGCAAGCCTGGGGTGTGAGGGGGTCCCCACGCTGCCCTGCCATGCTCTCTCTCAAGAGGCTGCTGTGATCCATCCTGGAATACGGTTTTACATTTGCTCTGAGCCAACGGCCCCTTGTTAATTCACAGGGGACCCAGCTGGGGTCTATGCAGTGAATGGAGGCTTGGCACAGGGAATGCCTTGGCTAAAGCCCAGCCCACTTGTTTTGATTAGTTTCTTAGTTTCTCTGGGCCTCAGTCTCCTTGTCTGTAAAATGGTTACAACACTGTTGAAAAGGCTAATATTCATCAGAGACTCCAAACCAGCAAGCTGCTGTGACTTCTTTGGCCACACTGTCTTTTTAAGAAGTTGCAATTAATGATGTGTCAAGTTCTCTCTGATAGGGACATCCTGGTGTAAGTGGTCTATAAGGTTAAGGGAGGTACTCCCAGGAGAGACATGTAAAGGATAGCAGTGGTGGAGAAGCAGGCAGGGAGTGGAGAAGCTGAGCCTGGGTGCCTTCTCTCCTGCATGCTGCTTTCCATGGCAGCTGAATGCACTGTGGCCAGTGCCACCAGAAGAGTGGAGGGACCCAGTGTCCCTAGTGCTACTGGGTGGGGTCCTGGCCCATAGTGTGACTGTGACTATTGGAGCCTCTCTGGGGTAGGGCCCTGCCTCACCCAGATGAGCAACAGGGCTCTCTGGCCGCCAGGAGGCAGCAGCAGGACGTAAGGATGAAGGACAAGGATGAGGATGAAGTCCGAGTCATGGGGCCCAGGCTAGGGCCACGTGGTTCTGGGGTACAGTCCCTTAGGGCCAGCATCCCCGGGCTTGGTCCTGTCCCTGTCTGTTCACCTTTTCATGGCTCCTCCACCCCAGCTAGGATAGCCTGTACCCACCAAATGCCAGCAGTATGGTGCCAGCTCTCAAAGCAGTGGCCTTGGGGAAAGATTAGTTTGCCAAAGTTGCCAAAACAAAGCACTGCAGACAGACGGTAGAGATGGTGTCACAATTCTGAAGACCGGAAGTACCAGATCAAGGTGCTGGTTCCTCCTGAGGACTGTCAGGGAGAATGTCTCTCCCTTTCTCTCTCTCTCTCTCTCTCTCTCTCTCTCTCTCTCTCTCTCTCTCTCTAGCATCAAGGTTTGAACTCAGGGCCTCATGCTTGCTAGGCAGACACTCTTTCTGCTTGAACCCCTCTGCCAGCCCAAAAATCTCTTCTAGCCTCTCTCCTGGGCTTGTAGATGGCTGTGTCCATGCTTCCTACTTCTACCTCTGTGTCCATTTTTCCTCTTCTTTATAAGGACATAGGTCATATTGGATTAGAGTCCACCTTATGGCCTCAATTGTCCTGATCACCTCGGTAAAGACCCCCTTTCCTGGAAGGTCACATTCTGTGGGACTGGGTGTTGGGATACCAGCTCACAAGTCATCCCCTAACAGGGCACGTATGTTGGAATCCTCTCCAACCCATGCCAAAATTCTCCCCGTTCTACTGAAGGAAAGCGGACTTCCGGATTAAGTGACCAGCTCTACCTTCTGTAACTTGCCTGGTGCCTGCCAGGACTGCCCCTGTGGTTCTGCTTAAAACTGTTCTTAAACATAACAAGAGAAGCCAGCTGTGGTGGCTTTTGCCTGTATCTACTCGGGAGGGTGAGGCAGGAAGACCACTTCGAGGAGTTCAAGACCAGCCTGGGCAAAATAGCAAGACTCCCAACTCGAAACATAAGTAAAATAAATGAGAAGTGATAACTAGAAGTGATTTCTATGGCGAGCCTAGGTTCTACCAGATCCTGCCAATGGCCACTCAGTTATTACAACCCTGCAAAGTGACACTAAAGTCATCTCCATTTCACAGAGGGGGAAATGGGCTCAGAGGAGTTACTTAAGTAGCAAGCCCAAGGTCACCCAGCAGCTCAGTGGTAGGCTCTACAATGCCAGGAAGTTCTTCCCTGGCAAACACCCCTTAGGTTCCTGGAGTCCCAGAGGCTGGGTTGGGGGCCTCGGTGGCAACTTGAACAAGGAGGCACAAGCCAGGTCCTCCAGGGGGCCCTGGCTGACTGCGTCCCCTCTGTCCGCAGCACCCTATACCATCATCACCTTCCCGTTCCTCTTCGCTGTGATGTTTGGCGACGTGGGCCATGGCCTGCTCATGTTCCTCTTCGCCTTGGCCATGGTGCTGGCTGAGGACCGGCCGGCTGTGAAGGCCGCACAGAATGAGGTTTGGGCTGTGGGCACTGGGCAGGGATGGGCTGCAGGGGCGGGGCAGCCCCTCACCACACCGGCCCCCCAGATCTGGCAGACCTTCTTTGGGGGCCGCTACCTCCTGCTCCTGATGGGCCTGTTCTCCGTCTACACCGGCTTCATCTACAATGAGTGCTTCAGCCGCGCCACCGTCATCTTCCCCTCGGGTTGGAGTGTGGCTGCCATGGCCAACCAGTCAGGATGGAAGTGAGCCCCCTTCCCTCCCTGCCGCACCTGTCCCATGGCCCCCAGCCTGCCCCATGGGCCTGACCACTGCCCACTGTTACTACAGTGACACGTACCTGTCTCAGAACCCATTGTTCACCCTGAATCCCAATGTCACCGGCGTCTTCCTGGGGCCCTATCCCTTTGGCATCGACCCGGTGAGTCCTGTGCCTGCGGATGGTGGAGGCAGGTGGGAGGGCTGGCCAGGGCTCCCCCATTCAGCAACTGACATCCAGCGCCTCATTTGAGCCAGGCCCTGGCTGGCTACAGGGGAAAGTGCCCTAGAGGCACTTGATGGCAGTGCTAGGCCTGCCACTGTCACCCAGGTAAGCAGAGAGGCAGTCCCCACATGTGCTAAACCCCATAGGTGAAGTGACTTTATGTCTGGTTCACGTGACAACTGCCTGGGTGCCATCAGCATCCCATGGTGCAGATGAGCAAAGTGAGATCCCAGGCCACCAGCCCAAGTCACATAGCTGGGAAGAACGAGGGCTTTAGCCCAAGTCACCTGATGACCCATGCTCTCAACCACCACTCCTGCTGCCCCCTCGGTGGTGACAGAGGGCACTGTGGCAGCTCCCAAGGGGGCCAGCATGAGGATGAGAGCTGGGCTTCCTGGCAGCAGTAGCCAGGGATCCTAAGTGCTTGGCCCTTGTTCCACCCCAGATCTGGAGCCTGGCCACCAACCATTTGAGCTTCCTCAACTCCTTCAAGATGAAGATGTCTGTCATCCTGGGGGTCACCCACATGGCCTTTGGGGTGTTCCTCGGAGTCTTCAACCACGTGTGAGGATTGGGCTGCCAGTGGGCATGGGTGACTGTGTATGGCAGGGGGCCTGTGTGACCCACCTGCTCCCCTCAGGCACTTTGGCCAGGCTCACCGGCTGCTGCTGGAGACCCTACCCGAGCTCGTCTTCCTCCTGGGCCTCTTCGGTTACCTCGTCTTTCTGGTCGTCTACAAGTGGCTGAGTGTCTCGCCCGCCAATGCCAGCTCGGCTCCGAGCATCCTCATCCATTTCATCAACATGTTCCTCTTCTCACACAGTGCCACCAACCAGCCGCTCTTCCCCCGGCAGGTGGGCTGGGCAGGGGTGGCAGCGCCCCTCCTGGGAACCCAGCAGTCACTGGCCACTTAGCTGCCTGACAAACAGGGAGGCAGGCCTGGCGGTTGGAGACGACAGCCTAAAGCTCTGAGTGGGCCTCAGTAGGTGTTGCAGGCCTGAGGTCCCTCTCTCAGGGGTTCTTGTCACTTAAGGACACTGGGGTTGGGGGACTGAAGCTGTCAGGCCCTTAACTGATGTGACCAAGCTCCTGAGCAACTCACCATGTGCACTGCAAGGCCCTAACTCACTCTCTCGCCTGCAGGAAGTGGTACAGTACATACTGGTGGTCCTGGCCTTGGCCACGGTGCCTGTTCTGCTGCTGGGTACACCCTTGTACCTGCTGCACCGGCACCGCCGCCGCCCCCACTCATGGAGAAGGCCCGAGGGCCAACAGGTAGAGACCAAGAGCTCGTGGCAGGAGGACTGTGTGGGAGGAGAGGCTGTGTCAGGTGTCCCCAACCCTGGCTTCCCTGCAGGCTTCTGGGTGTCTGAGCAGGCTGCTCGGTGGGCCGTCGGGGGGCTGCTGATGCTGCTTGTTCCCTGCCTTCCCAGGATAAGGGCAGTGCCAGGCTTCTGGACTCTCCTGAGGCCTCCACCTCCGAGAATGGCTGTGGCTTTGATGAGGAGAAGACAGGGTGTTTGGAGGACAAGGAAGACGAGGTAGGTGCAGCACCTCCGTGAGGGGGTTGGGGTTTCCCAGCCCCTGCTGGTCCCTCACTGCCGCCCACCTGCCCTCAGTTTGTCCCCTCCGAGGTCTTCATGCACCAGGCCATCCACACCATCGAGTTCTGCCTGGGCTGCATCTCTAACACAGCCTCTTACCTGCGCCTCTGGGCCCTGAGCCTGGCCCACGCCCGTGAGTGACCTCCCCGAGGAGTGGGCAGCATGGGTGACCTGGACCCTGGCTCTCGCTTGCACATAGCTGCAAGCTGAGTGACCTGGGCAAGTCCTTTCTCTCTGGGCCTCGGTATCCCCTTCTGTTCTGTAAAATAAGGCTGTTAAAGGGGTCCCTCAGCAGACCCATACCCATAGGCAGGGAGGGCTTCAGACTGCTCAGGGAGCTGGCGGGCACCCCTGCCCTTGGCTGCACTGTCCCCTCCTTTTCCTGTAGAGTTGTCCGAGGTCCTGTGGTCCATGGTGATGCATGTGGGCCTGGTCATGGGCCAGAAGGTGGGTGTGGCGGCTGTGGTGCTCGTCCCCATTTTTGCCGCCTTCGCTGTGATGACGGTGGCCATCCTGCTGGTGATGGAGGGTCTCTCTGCCTTCCTGCACGCGCTGCGGCTGCACTGGTGAGCGCCCACCTGGCTGGCCTGGGCAGTGGGGGACAAATGGGCTCCGCTCACCAGCCTCCCCTTCTCGCCCCCAGGGTGGAGTTCCAGAACAAGTTCTATGCAGGCACTGGCTACAAGCTGAGCCCCTTCACCTTCTCCGTGGAAGATGAGTAGCGCCCATCGTGGGTTGTGTCTATCCCATCCTTACCTCCCTGAGGCAGGGAGGAATAAAGAGCTGGCAGGCCAGGAACTGGGTTTTGGTCCTCTTTGGGACACCACAGCTAGGCTGAAGCCAGGATGGGCAGGGCCTGGGTTTCGGGCTTCTGGTTGGCTGGCCCCTGCCAGTCCCTGTGCTGGTGTTCCCTAGCCCTCTTTCCTAGCTGAGGCAGGAGGGGGGTGGGAGGTACTGGCCTGGGACCTGGGCCTTGAAAAGTCGGGGTGAGGTCCCATGAGCAGTAACTGAGTGACTCAGTCTTGGGGTGAGGTTGGGCAGCACGAGGGCGGAGAAGGGATTTTTGCAGCGTCTTCTAGCGTGGAGTGAGTGAGTGGATTCCAGCCGGCTCCAGGGCATGAGCGATCCCTGTATGCAGACTGACTATCTGGGATACTCTGGATTGTGGTAGCTGCTCCATGGGCCTCTGGTTGGTGTTCCAAACCTGGGACTGGAGCCCCATGGTTTTGAGTTGCTCTGAAATAGAGTAGCCTGGGAATTGCCCTGGGACCTGACAGTCAGAACAGCGGTCAAGTTGATTCTAAAGCCTTGTCTCCCCATCCTGAGGCTCTGAGTCGTTTCCTGCCCCCCAGTCCTTCCCTGCCCAAGGCAAGACCGTCCCACCACAGCTCTGAGGTGGAGCCAGTGGATCTCAGAAGCCTTAATTTTTCCACCCAAAAAACTACAAAGTGGTTCTTCCAGCTTGAGGTCCCAGGAACAATGGCCACTTGGAGGCCAGAGCTGCCCTGGGCACAGTGAGCAAGGTGGCCTGGCCCATAGTAATGGCTCTGGCCAGCAGCAGGGAGGGGCCTATTCCTTGCATCCGGGACTGCTCGGTTAAGAACCCCTGGATGCTAGGTTAGGGAATGAAGGGTGCTGAGGCAGCTTCACGTGACTGGTCGTCAGCTCACAGAAACGTGGGTAGTAGAGGCTGGCTTGGCGTAGGTTGAACACAGGCCTCAAGGCTATGGCCAGACCTGGACTAAATCTGGATCCGGAACCCTTACCCTTTCCTGGGGAGAACTGGGCCAACCTTGGTGGGGGGGGGGGGGCGGGTGACAGATGAGCAGATGTCCAGAGCTAGGGGAGGGGATTTCAGGAACACACCAGTGGGCCCCTCCCTGGCTTCGACACCTAGGTATCTGGGCTGGCTGGAGTCCAGTTGCCATGGGCACAGCATACAGTGACACCAGCTGGCACCCCTGGAGTGGGTCATCTGCATTAAGGACTGGGTGTGACCAGACCAGATCAGATCTGACCCCTGCTCACACAAGCAGACGAGTAAGCCAACCAGAATTCTAGGAAAAGCTGTATGCCGTGTGGGCAGGGAGGGTGGGGTTTGCCAGGGTGATTTAAGGAGCAGCACATCCGAGGCACAGAGGTTTAGAAAGGTGTGAGGGCCAACTTTTGAGCTGATGGATGACATGAGAAAGCCTCTCATCTGGGGACCTGACCCAAACACCTCCTGGTGAGGAAACCAAGCCAGCTGGGTGTCTGAGGTAGTGTGGCTGGAGCTGAGCCAATGAGAGGCAGGTGACTTCAGGGCATCTTCATTCTTGGTGCTTAGTGAGCAGTTGTGGGACCTTACACAGGAGAGCACCATCATTTGCATCAATGTGTCTAAATGAGTGAACAGCCCAGAGTTCAAGTCCCTCCTCAGACATAGCCAGACTCCCGGTTTCCTGCTTCTGGTGCTCCTTACATCAGAGTCAGGTTAAACGGTGATGGGCCATCCTGGGGCAAGTGCTGGGTAAGATCTCCTGGAGCTCAAGGGCAGACCCTGAGGCCAGAAGGAAACCAGAATGTGTCGACCCAGAGAACAAAGTGTCACAGGAGGAGGAAGAGGGCAACAGGGCAAGTGCTGCAGGAGCCCTGCTGGGCTTAGACACACGCTGGGCAACAGCTGAGGTTGGGTTTTCATTTTTTTATTTATCTGTACAGTCCCTGGTACCAGAAATATATGCACACACACACACACAAAAAAAAAAATCCAAAAAGCTCAGAGTAAATAAAAAGTCAAAAGAATTTTGTCATTGACATTAGTACATGTGGATTCCACAGTTCCACTTGGCCTGCAAACCCACCCCCCACCCAGGCTGCTGTCTCCCACAGTGACACCAAGGACAGGGAATACTGGCCCTGGGCAGAAGGCTCCGCTGGGGAAGCCACCCATGGTGTGGATCCCAAGCTCCAGGCAGGCAAGAGCAGCTGGAGGAGCTGGGCCACACGGCCATCTCCCTGGAACCCCACACAGCCTGCAGCCAGAGTCGGGAGGGCTGGGTTGGAGGCTCAGGCTGTGACTGAGCACTTGTCACAGGAGGGTGGTGGCCACTGAGCAGCTCCGGGGCAGCCCACCGGCACACAGCTTAAGAGACACAGTGGTTGCTCGCTGCAGAGGCAGCCTGTGGAGCCACTGCACATTACATCCACCCACTCGCGCCTAAGACTGTCCACAACACATCGCCACCTACAGAGAGCCTGGTTACACGTGCTCCGATACGTAAATGAAAAATTTCTAAGCTAACTGCAGGGCCCTGGTGACACTGCCCACCCTTGTTGTGGGCCTTGTGCTGAAAGCCTTAGCCCCAAACACAAACTGCCTCCTCCAGGTGAAAGGCCTGAGATACTGCACCATGGGCTGTATTTCTGCTTCCCAATCGCGGTTCTGAGTCCTAGTGAGATCGTAAAGGAGATAGGAAAGAAATGTTACTCCACTTTAATACAGTCTTTAGTATCATACACATCTGTGCTCAGCAGTGAGACGTCCGAGGCCTTCCTGCCCAGGTGCAGGGTCACAGTGCAGAGGCCCCCTCGGCCGCCTCCCGTGGTCCACTGATGAAGGGGTGGGGTTTTCCAGTCACACCCTGAGCTTCCTCTTCTGATCAAAATAGGCATCGAACCTCGCTTGCGCGTAGTCCTGGGAGACAGTGAAGAGAGGCCTCAGCGTGACTGTTTGCCAGGACCCCGTCCTGCCACCCGCCTGGGACTGAGGGCGCAGAGCAACTCCCAAGGCTTCTCTGTCCATGCTCATGGTACTGTCCTCACCTTTACACTAAAACTGTCGGCTTACAGCTACCTGGCAGCCAAGCTGTCCACTAAGGAAGGACTTCTGGCATTGGGATCTCGCCCTGTGCAAGCAGCCCTGACACCCACCTTCTCTTGCTTCCTCTTTCAAAGCAAAAGGCGCCGGGCCAAGCAAGTATAGCAGAAGGTGACCAGTGAGTTGTCTGGTTTCTTGCTGAGGTCTATAAGTTCCTTAAATATGTTCTAAACAGCTGGGAAATGGTGGCTCACGTCTGTAATCCCAGCTACTTGGGAGGCAGAGATCAGGAGGATCATGGATCAAAGCCAATCTGGGAAAATAGTTCACAAGACCCTATCTTGAAAAAAACCAATACAAAAGAGGGCTGTACTGGTGGAGTGGCTCAAGGTGTAGGCCCTAAGTTCAAATGCCAGTACAACAAAAATAAGTAAATAAAATAAAAACCATATATATATATAAATATATATGTATTACATATATATACACACTATATATTTATATATATAAATATATATATTTTTTCTAAACATAGGTGCTTATATGGGACTTGAGCAGGGCAGATTCTGGTATCTGTGCATGAGGGGTGCTAAAACCAATAACCTACTCAGGCTGAGGGACAGCTGCACTCTCCCCCCTCCCCCTTATTTTTTCAGACTGGGGTTTGAACTCAGGGCTCACATATGCAAAGCAGGCACTCTACTGCTTGAGCCACACCTCTAGTCCTACTATTTTTTTCCCTTACATGGCATTTTATGGAACTTAAGAAATCTTTGCCTGGGTCCCCAAACTTTTCTCCTGTTGTCTTACGGAAAATTCATTAGCTGCTGCTTCAGAGCAGAGATCATCTAGGATCTCTGTATAGTCACATAAATTGTAGGACTGGCACATCAATTTCTACGAGAAGCCTATAGAGATTTTGAGTAGGACTAAGGAGAGAATGCAGATCAGTCTGGGGAGAATGGGCGTCAGTGCTGAGTTCCCGCCCACTGCTTCGTAGTTTTCAGTGTCTCCACTCCGCACATGCTTGAAAACGCATCCCTGGGCTGGGGATGTAGCTCAGTGGTAGAGTGTTCACCCCAGCAGAGAGAGAGAGAGAGAGAGAGAGAGAGAGTGTGTGTGTGTGTGTGTGAACACACGCTAAGCAGTTCGAGTTTTACACCATATTAGCACACTTACACGCATGATCGTTTCTAGAATGTAGAAATGTGACTGCGTTTTGTATACTGATCTTATCCTGCAACCTTGAAAAACCCACTTGTTAAACAGCTAGCTCTGCTGGCCCTTAGTATAGTTTAACGCGCATCTACAAAATAAAGCAGTTTCTTCCTGTCTAGCATCGCATCTCTGTGTCCTGCCCTATACTGCCTGGGAACTCCAGCAGCATGGAGAAGTGACATCAAGCGTCCTGTCTTGCTCTGAGCCTGGTGCTGGCATGGAGGGAGCAGTCATTCTTTACCATCGTCAGGATGTTAGCTGAATCCCAGTATTACAAGCCCTTTATCTGATTCTATTCCTAGAGGATTTTGTTTTGTTTTGTTTGCGGTACTGGGGGTTGAACTCGGCCTCTACCCTATTTCTAGAGACTTTTTATGATGACTGGGTTATTCCTGCATTCACTGAGATGAAGAATTACATTGATTTTTCATTCTTACTTTATATATTGTCCTTTCATGTACGTTAGTGGATTTAATTTTTTGGACTGGGGAAGAACCCAGGTCTCATGCATACCTAGGCAAATGCACTGCCACTTGAGCC
The DNA here is from genome assembly GCF_047511655.1 of Castor canadensis. Lineage (NCBI taxonomy): Eukaryota > Metazoa > Chordata > Mammalia > Rodentia > Castoridae > Castor > Castor canadensis. Next base: position 204,267,868 of record NC_133386.1, read on the forward strand.
ATGTGACGGCCCTTGCCAAAGCTTTTTTTATGTGGCAGTACTGGGATTTGAACTAAGGGCCTCGAGCTTGCTAGGTAGGCGCTTTACCACTCAAACCACTCTGCCAGCCCTTTTTGGTGTTGGGTATTTTTGAGATAGGGTCTCGTGACCCCTTTGCCTGGGCTGGCTCCAAACCGTGATCCTCCTATCTTGTAGCTAGGATTACAGGTGTGAGCCACTGGCATCCACCTACAAAGCCTTGATATGAACTTCTGTGTGATGTGCAAGAAGAGCACCGGTCTGTAGTGTCGAGACATCTGTGTATGGTCGGTACCAGGTTTATGCTGCCTCACCAAATAAGCTGGGGAAAGTCCCCTCCTTCCTTTCTAAAAACTTTTTATAGGACTACTGTTCTTTCTTCCTTAATGTCTGACAATATTCACCAGGGAAGCCATCTGGACCTACAGTGTACTCTATAGGAAGGACTTTTTGTTTTTGGTGGTACTGGAGTTTGAACTCAGGGCCTCATGCCTGTTAGGCAGGCATTCTACCACTTGAGCCACTCCACCAGCCCTTGTGCCTTTTCTTGTTTTCATATTTAGTGTAACCAGAAATTTATAAATTTTACTTTTTCTTCAGTACTAGGGGTCAAACCCAGGGCCTTGCTCATGCTAGGGGAGTGCTCTAACATTAAGCTATGTTCCCAGCCTTTTTTTATTTTGAGACAAGGCCACGATGGTCTTGATCCACACTCCTCTAGACTCCCAGTTCGCTGGGATTGTAAGTGTGCACCACCAAACCTGGAAACATTTCACCAGTCTTTTCAAAAGCCCAGCTTTGAGCTTCATTGATTTTTCTGGTGGTGGTTTTTTTTCTTCTTTTTCATGGTTCTGGGGTTTGAACTCAGGGCTTCAAGCTTGCTAGGCAGATGCTCTACCACTTGAGCCACTCCCCCAGCGCTATTTTCTCTGTTTTTTCAACGTATTTTGTATTTCAATGATTTTCTGCATTCTACTTACTTAGGATTGAATTTGGTCTTTTTCTAGCTCCTTAGGGTAGAAGCTTAGGTCACTTGAGAAGGTTTGTGAGCTTTTTCTTTCTGGCACTAGCGATTCCTCCTATCTCTACAAACACGGAAGCTGTAAATCTGCATTTCTAAGCCCTGATTCAGCTACCACATCCCACCAATTTTGATATGCTATGTTTATAATAATTCACATTGAAATACTTTCTGATTTTCCCTCTAATTTCCTTCTTTGATCCACAAGTGTAGTTTACTTTCCAATTAACTAGGCATTTTCTAGGTATCTTTTTTGGTTGATTGTAATTCAGTTGTGTTGAGGAGATAACCTTTGCTATTTTGATCTGTTGAAATTTATGAAACCAGCATATGCTTGGACCCTATTCACCTGGAAAGAAGATATAGTGTGTGGTTGTTGGGGGCTAGATAAATGGCAGAATGTCACCATCAAGCTGTCCGTCCCTGCCACTGCTTGGTGTCCCTTGCTCTGTTTCTGAGGGGAGGTAACAACTCCTCTTTATGCATTTGCCTTTCTTTTCAGGTGTTGTTTTGTTTTGGTGGCACTAGGGTTTGAACTCAGGACCTTGCACTCGCTTGGCAGGTGCTTTTACTACTTCAGCCCGTCCCCAGCCCTTTTGGTGTTGGTTATTTTTGGGATAGGGTCTTAATTCATGCCCAGGTCAGTCTGGATCGCAATTCTCTTATTTACGCTTCCCCACATAGCTGGCATGACAGGCTGTGCCAACACACCCAGCCACTGGTTGAGATAGAGTCTGGCAAACTTTTGGCCCGGGCTGGCCTCACACTCCGATCTTCCTGATTGCCGTGCCCCAACCTCACTGAAAGATGACCCCCTCAACACAGGGCTGTATCTAAAGATTAAAAATGTGTCTATTTCAAGACAGTTCTTAATGTTAGAATAAATGACAGCCTGACTTGGTTACAAAAGTGCTTGTAAAAAATAGTTCTAATTCAGCTTCCAACTAAAAGTCGGGCATCCCAGGTTGGAATGTGAAATAGTAACATGAATAAAACCTATGTAGCATGGGGGCACCAGTGTCACTTAAAGTCCCTTATGTTAGAAGGGACTGAGGTCGGGCTGAACCTCTAGGTCTTGATTTCCCTATGCCACATCTAGACCTCAAGCCTACACAGCACTTGACTGAAACTGGTAGGGGGTGGGGGGGCGCAGGGCAGACCTCAGAGCAAGGTGACTTCAAAAGGCACCTGCAGCATCAGTGAGAGGGGCTCAAAGAGCTACACTGTCCTAGTGCCACCAGGTCATCATGTGGGGATTTGGGGGGACAGATTGGCCTCTGTACGGACTGTCACTTGCAGCCAAGCATTCACAGATACTGTCATTCCCCCGAGAGTAGAAAAGAACTGGCCTTCTCACATACCATGTACCCGAATTCAATGGAGGAAATCTTGGCCTGTACAATAGACCAAAGTCCCCAGAAGAAATGAGAGGCGAGGGCAAACCTGGAATCACAAAAGTGAGAAGCACATGAGCTGTGTGGTGTCAGTCATGACGGGACGAAGTGGTTTCATGCTGTTCCATTGCAACAGACGTCCCATCTGGATACAGACGCTGCCTTGGCCCCTCTGTGGGAGTGCATCTATATTCTACAGGGACTCAGAACAGTGGGAATGCACTCCAGGCCTCTTCCCACCCCTGGCCAGCATACACAGTGGCATTCTCAGGACACAGGTAAAGATGTGGTGGCTGTGCTTTGCTCCTGAACACCTGCTGCCCCCTGCAGGTCAGAGGAAGCTTGTTCCCTTGGGAGAGGTGTTTGAACCCCACCTCATCCCACCAAGTGCAGGGAGTAGACTGAGCGTGGGGCCAGGTCACCATCTCCACCCTTATATGCTCAGTACTAAAGGAAGCATCCCAAAACAGTTTATAAAGAAAAAAGACAAATGTTACCTATTGACTTCAAGCAACATTTCTTCTTCAATAATGGATTGTTCTTCACTACTGAGGTTTTCAAAATCGGTTTGGAATGTAGTCAAGTAACTGGAAATAAAATGGAGCTTGAAAAAGAGATAGCTGAATTAAACCGATGACAGTTAAAGACACACTCCACCAGCAGCCACCAGGGCACTGTGACTGGGCTCCTCCTGCCTCAGAGAAGCCTGCAGAGTCCCAGGTGCCGGGCAGCTCCCTCCCAAGCAGTGACCTGGCATGGCTGATCCCTATTACTGTTGGAGAAAGTAACTCAGGTAGAACCATCTTTTTCTAATGAAATCCAGCTTTTTCACTGATCTCAAAAGCAGGGAACTGACCAGCGCTGCATGCCACTGCCACAAGTATGGCAGGCTTGAGGCTCTAGGGTTCCAGCATTCACCACAGGCGTCCCCTCATTGAGGAAGCTGGACTAGAGCAGGCCAAGTGCCTTCCAACACGGAGGCACTCAGTGAGTTATGCCTTTATGTTAATGAACTGGCAAAGTTTAACTTCAGTCTGGAGGAAAAGTTTAACCTTAAAGTTCCACCAAAGCATTACAAAATAACAAACAGAGTGTATCTCCAAACAGGAAGGGTTACACATTTCAATATCCATGATAGGTTAAAGAAAGAAAAAGACAACACTCCCTCAACAGATGGAGAATGTCCTCATATCCATATAGTGTCTCTGAAACCTTTCAGGAAATGTAGCTAGAAGGGAACTTCTTTAAACTTAACATATTGCTACACAGTTTCAGCAGTTGTATTTCTGCCTTTCAGTAAAATAAAATCTGCCTCTCACCAACAAGCTCCCCTCACTAGCTTGATAGTTCTGACTCCTCGAATTGTTTTGATTTGGTGGTACTGGAGTTTGAACTCAGGGCCCCCAGCCCTCACTACCCCGTTTTTATAGGTCTTAATTTCTCTTCTGCCTGTCACTCTACTTCAGACACCCTATGACTGTGACTGTCTCCTCTGCAGGCCAAGCAGACTGGAGTTAAAACCTTGCCAATTTACTAACATAAATGTGTCTCCCACTCTTCTTTCTCATGGATCCTGGCTGCCTTCCTTTGGACATGTTCAAGTCCACCCCCACCTGCCTTGAAATGTGGCCAGAAGATAGACAGCAGTTAGTTTTGAGCCCTCAGCAAGCCCACATCTGAACGGCCAGCCCTGGAGAACGGGCCTCCTCCTGGAGACGCTTCACCTGGTGCAGGGCTCTGAGTGCCACCAAATACCCTGCAGCAGCTCACACACCTGCCACCATGCAAAGCTGCAAGACGGGGAGCTGAAGTCTAGCACAGCACAGGCTCAGGGGCCGCCCACAGGGCCTCCACCACAGCCTCAGCAGTGGACTGAGAAATGGTAGCGGGAGGTTCCCGTGAGAACTGATTCTCCTGTAACTCAGGTCAGGAAAGGGAACTGCTCACACCACCGGCATTTCCTTCTGCTACTAAATCATGGGCCAAGAGGACTTTTCTTGGCACAGCAGAAAATGAGCAGAGAAGACTACTGACCGCCCCAATCAGAAGCCTAGAAAGAAGAGCAGAGCTGGGCTCTGGGGGAACACTGGAGGAACTACAAGGAGGCTGTGCGCCCCCTGAGGATGAGGCCCAGACAAGTACCAAAAGCTGGACTAGAATGGCAAGTCTGCACCCACATTTAACAGAACAGAACAACTGTTTTTTCTCCCGTACTAGGGACAGAACTCAGGGCCTCTTGCATGGTAGTTAAGCGCGCTGCCTCAGAGCCACATCCCCAGCCTTTTTATTTTATTTTGAGACAGGGTCCAATTAGGTTGTCTTTGTCTCAGCCTTCTGAGTAGTGGGATTACAGGCATGCCCCACTATACCTGACCAAAATAACATTTTTTAACATAAACAAGAGGTTCTGCCTAGCCATGCACAATTCACAAAGAGCATCTTGAGGCTGAGATGTGGGCTTGGTAGTAGAACGCTTGCCTAGCATGGGAGAGGCTCTGGATTCGTCCTTCAGCACCACTAAAAAGTATGAGTAAATACATAAATGGAGGGCATTGTTAAAAATGAACATATAATTAATTCTAACCATATAAAATTGGCTTGTGTATAAAAGTAACTTATCAAATCTGTAAAAACCAATCTCGTACCTGTTGCCTCCTGGTGGGATACTTTCGAATGTTTGCTCTGAAAAAAGGGTACTTTTCATAGGAGTAATCATACATCCATTCACAGAAGTGATTCCCAATGTCGAATCCCCTGAGAAAGAGAGAGAGAGAGGCAGAGAGAGAGGACAATGCAGGAGTGAAGCACACCTCAGGACCTTTAGGCCCCTAAGAAGAAACAAGGCCCTGTGAAAACTGAGCAGGCCCTCGGGTCCCCACCAGACTTCCCAAGTGCACTGAGGTATGGCAGCTTTAACCACAGAGCCAATCAGGTGAGTGTCAGAACCACAGCTAACCGAAGCTAGAAAGAGGTCACCGAAGGCTTCTCAGGTATGATGTGGCTCCTGCAATCAGTGCTGGAGAGACAGGAAAACCATGATGGCAGCCAAAGGGAGGCGCCATGCTGCATGGCGACTGCTGCTGCTTGACCACAGCCCGCAGGACTATGCTGAGGGCCACCAGCACTGCCACTGCTGCCGCGTGAAGGAGGCCTGCAGCTCAGCACACTGTCTCCGGCCACAGTAATTTCACAGAGGGCCACAGCAGAAGCAATAGTAAGAGTTACACACTGTAACCTATTACCTGTAATTATAGCTGCTGTATTCAAAGTCAATGAGCATCAGTTTCTGTTTTTCAGAATTCTCTCGGCCTTCCAGCAATAAGATATTACCTGCAAAAAAACATTTGGATGACAAGACATTTTACAACAGAAGGCTCAAGTCCCTGTACCACAGAGAAGAGTGGTTCTGGTTCTGTTGGGAAGTCCTGAGTGATGGCGGCTCGTGGTCCTGCAGACATCACAGGCACAGACAGAATGCAGATGGGCTGCTGTGGGGGCAGGCCAAAAGGCAGAGGCTCTAGACCCACTCATTCACCCTGGTCCCCCTGGGCACCCAGCTCACTGGAGCAAAGCCAGGCCTCTCACTCCACTGTCTGGGGCGGGACCTCCCCAGTGTTTTGTACAGTGTCACCCTGGAGCTTGATGGACTTAAAACACCACCTGTCCTCCCCCCTCACCTCAGATTCCCAAACCCTGCTGGTGGTAGCACACCATCTGGAGAGGATGCCAAGGCCCAGCTCAGTTACCACGGAGCCCTACTGCTTTGCCTTTGTCCCTGGCCTGATGGTTCCCTCCCAAAACAACGACAGGCAGTGTCCCTAGGAATTCTGGGCAAGAGGTGGTTGGCTGCCAGCACGGCTCTTCAGGCCCATGTTCCTGAGATGCCCCTACAACAACCAGCCTCTCACCACTGTGGAGCAGGGGTAAAGTGGGGGGTAGGGGTAGGGGTGGGGACTGGTGCGCCATTCTTTGCTAACTTTTTGGCCGCTCTCTTGTCCAGGGTTTCTGGTGGGCGGTTCAGCTTCTATGCTTTGTGGCACACTCCCCCTTTTCCAGCAGTAACGACAAGAATTGGATGCCCAAAGTTATAGAACAAAATGACACACAGCTCCCATCTCTGTCCTTTCTACACTTTGCATCACTGAGAACACCAACCTCTTTCCAGATCAGTCTCTGACCTTGCTCTGGTAATGTCTCTGCCATTTCTCATTCTCATTTCTCATCACCACCCTAAGCTACAGCTGAAATTTCTGGACCCTATTCCACTAGAGTTAGCCAACAATGATCAGCTAATTAGTGCAGGGTATTTTGGCTCAAACTAATGACTCATTGGTGATGGGTCTTCACTATTCTAGAACCAAAACAAACTGCTGAGGCAAGAGGATTGCTTCAGCGTAGGAGTTCAGGGCCAGCTTGGGCATCATGGTGAGACCTTGTCTTGAAAACAGAACAAAGCTTCTGAGCCTGGCAAGAAGTGCTGGAGGTGGAATTATAGCCACCTGTGACAAGGCAGACCAGGAGGACAGCAAGGCAAGCCAGGTGATGTCAGCAGCATCAGCAGGAGCTGCACTATAGGTGAGACTTTCTGATGAAATCACATGGGAAAACTTGCTAGGTAAAACTGTGTGACAGTAAAGAATATATTATTGTAATTTTTCTAAACTATAACAACCCAAAGTCATAATGGTGTATGCACTGATACTAAGAGAAAAGGTGGAGTTGGGCATAGTGGTACATGCCTGTAATCTCAACTATGGAAGGTGGAGGCAGGAGGATCTCAAGTTTGAGGTCAGCCTGCACAAAGTTAGTGAGATGTTATCTCAAAAAGAATACACAAACAAAAAAGCTGGGGCATGGTTCAAGCGGTAGAATGCTTGCCTAGCATGCACAAGGCCCTGTGTTCAAACTCTACTACCAAAGAGAGGAAAAGAGAGACAGACAAATGGGGGGGCCTGGTTTGGTAAGCTAGAATGTGTTGCTTGGTGCAGAAGAGAAGAAAGCCTGCATGCCTGAGACAGTGATCTTGGTCTAATACTGCTTCTGCAGGCTAAAGAAGTCATGGTTTTCACCAGACATTCATCGTGAGTTGTTAAACACATGACTTAGGAAGTTTACACCTTCATGTCAACTCCCAAGTTTAGTGATGATTCTTTTAGGTTATTTTTATGTAAACATTTTGATATTTTTAACTGAAATGGATTAATACTGTACATACTTTTCTAAAACCTGCCTTTCTCTCTTAATAAAGACCAGAGATTTTTCCTTGGCATGTACAGAGCCTGATCTACTGCCAGTGTTGTTAACAGTTACACAACACTTCATTGGCTGGCTGTCTCATGCCCTTGTCAGCAAGCTAAGGACACTTATGCACAAACCTTATGGTTAACACACAGTGGCAACTCTTACCTTCTTGACAGTCATTATGACAAAATACAACTGGAGATGGAGTAGATTCCAGCAGTGACCTGAAAAAGGAAGGTCACTATTACCTTTTAAGCTTGTTGAGTGATATGCAAACAGCCAGGTGTCTCAGCACTGTACTGGTCTCCAATGTAATGCATGGTCTCTGTGTGACATTTTTCATTTGAATTCTGAAAGTTATGTGTCGTCATGTGGCAGTAACTCTATTGCAGCCACCCAGAAATCCACACAGGCCTCTCTGCACTCTAAGCTCCCCCAATGCAGGACTCGGCACAACGATCTTCTCCCAGGGCAGCCCCCTCCTCACAGGGCTGGTCCTCATCAGAGGGTCTCCCCTGACCATTCACCAAAAGCAGACCCTCCGTGTGATCTACTTTGGCCTGTGTCCCTCGCAGCACTGGCTGGACCTCCACATTAACTGCCCTGTTCCTTTTCTTTTGTGGTGCTGGGGTGGAACCCTGAGCTCCACTCATGGTAGGCAGGTGCCTTGCCAGAGTTACACCTCCAGCCCTGTTGCTGGACTTCTGCCTTAATAACATAGGCGCTCCTTAAATGTCTTGGTCCTCCTTTCCTCAGGATCAATCATACGTCCGGCACAGGAGATACTCCAGTATCTGAGACACTGATGATGCAAATACTTGTCAGCGTGCATGCAAGTAATCTGCACCCAGCCTCCTGAGTCCCCATGGTGGTCTCCACTCAGAGATCAGTCTTTAGAGTCTTACTGTCCCCTAAAGCCTAGGTTTAACCTTTTTCTCATCCACTTACCCTCCCCCCTCATCCCACAAAAGCTCTCCTGTCCCAGGCAACAAACCACTCTCAGAGTCCGCTTCCTCCTTGGAGCCTTTCTGGACTGCTGACAGAAGTGCCAGCATACACAGATCACACCAGATGTTGAACGCACTCTGTTCCTCAGTAATGTTCACTGACCGCAGTTTGGAGAGTAAGGGGCCTTCACTGTGGGCAATGTGCTCCCTATGTCAGAAGAAGCCAGTACTCACCTCAGGCTCTCCAGTTCCAGGGGCAGGTTGTAACTGAGGAACTTGTGCAGCTGTTTAACTCTGGACTCCCCAGTAAATTTAATTCTCAGCACTTGATTTAGGTACCTGTTAGGGGAGGGGGAGGACAGAGGACCACTGCTCAGTTCACAACATGCACTCAGTTCACAACTAAGCACCATTGCCAGCCCAGGCCCATCCCTTGGAGGCTCTGCTTTCCAGGATGGAGGTAAGGACAGAAGCTGGAGCTACAGTGGCTGGGGAAGCTGGCTTTCCACCCACCCACTTGACATTTTTACAAACAAGTCGTCTTTCTTGGTTAAGGAAGTCAGTTGCTTCATGCAAGAAAGATACTCATGAGACATTATGAATGATGGCCTGAGCACTAGTGAGCCAGAAGGGCACCTGACTACCTGTTCTGCTACTACCACAAGCCACCAGTAAAAAATGAGGCCAAGTGATGTTGTGACCACTTACTTTTCCATTGTCCCAAAAAGCCATTTTGGTTCCTTATTGAATGGCATTTTCATACCGTGAAATGTGGCCATTTTCTCAGCTATTTCTGCAGAAATATCTGGCAAGCTTAATTCTTCAGTGTCTAATCGCCGGCTCTAAAATATAAAAGGGAGTTAAAAATCGCCCTTTACCCAAGTGACTGACAAGTGTGTGACCCATTACACCATGTTAAGGAGAAGTAATTTGTACAGGGCATTTAAGACTTAGCCGGTGTACACTATCCCCTCAGATGGTGACCCTGCAAATATGGTACTTGTATGGTGCCAAGCAGGCTGTCTGTAAGAGAAGTCATTATGCATCCTTTTTACTGTGAGAAAGCCCCTTCTCAAGTTTGAACTAAAAACTCCTTTCCTGTGATGTGTCTACACCTTCTCCAGAGTCAGTGTGCCTGTTCACTCGCCTGGCACAGGCAGTCCTGTCTTCAGCAGCTCAGCATGGGGCGAAGCTCCTAGCTCCCCTCAGCTAAGTGCCCTGCTCTGCCATTTCCAGGGAAGCTGTGAGTTCAGGAGGGGCCACTGCCAGCTGCTCTGTGTTCTCAGCACCTGCCCTGGCATGGAGCAGGCTTTGGAGGGCCACACTGGACAAGGAGACAGTCACTGAGGACAGAGCCAGCCTCTGGACATGGCGATGCCCCTAACGCAGCCTCAGGCCATGACCATTCTGACAGCCAATTCACAGCACCTCAGGGCAGCCCAGTGGTTCATGAGGACTTCCAGCTTCTCCGCACAAGCTGCACCTTTGCAGGACCCTGGGGGAAGTCTCTCTGAAGGTGTGAAGCAGCAAGCATGGGCTAGGAGGGACTGCTCTTCAGTTAAGAGAAACTCTTTTTCTTTTTCTTTTTGATGGTGCAGGGGTTTGAACTCAAGGCTTCCAGCTTGCAGGCATTCTACCACTTGAGCCATGCACGGCTCTAGCCCTCAAATTCTGGCTTTAATACTCACTTCAAAGCCACATGACCAAAGGCAAGTTACTTAATTCTTCTGTGCCTTGTTTGCCATTTCCGGACAATGAGAATGGCATGAGTTGCCACGAGGGTAGAAGAGATGGTGCACCCAACCCAGAGGTGTGCCATGGTTATAGCTAAGCTAGTCACAGAAAGCAAAGGGCTCACTCCTCTCCACTCTGGAACCGTTTCCACAGCATTCTCAATGAGCCACCATGCTGTGACAGGACAGGGACTCAGCTTCCAGCGGCAGGATAGTAAGGACTTATGAAGGCAGCTTACCTGGCTTTCAAAAGTGCCAGTACTGTCACATGCTGCTTAAAAACATGGATGCATCCCCAGAGTGTTTGTTGGGTGATTTCAACCACAGAGTCACAAAAACCTAGATGGTATAGGCTACTATTCATCTAGGTTATATGGTTTAGCCTACTGCTGCTAGGACCATGATGAACCAGTGCTGGGATTACAGACGTGCCACCACATCAGGCTAAAAGACAATTTTTAAACTTGCTTTTTTGGGCCTTGTAAAAACCGTTATGATACTATTTATAGTTGTCTGCATTTGGTTTTATCACTCAATATTATGTTCTTAAGATTCATCCACAGGCTGGTATCATGGCTGAAGATCTAGAGCATCTGAGTTCAAACTCCCGTACGGTAAAAAAGAAACAAAAAACCAATAAACCATATTTCTACTTAAAACCATATGAAATGTTTTATATTGAAAAATTCTTTCCAATATTTATTTCTCATGCCTGACAGATGTTCCTGTTTTTATTGGGAAAATTATAAATAAAAACACACAGGTGCCAGACACCTGGTAAACTGTGGCCCACCAAAGGCACCATGCAGTCACCTAAAGACCCTCAGGGTTGCTCCTCATACAGATAGCACCAGTATTATCCAGGATGCGACACTTGTTTTTACTGGCTGCTGTGAAAAGGGTAGGATTCTATTTGTAGCTTTCTGCAATTTGGTTTTATCAAACCAAATCAGGGGACCCTGGTTCTGGGATCTGGGATTACTCAGAGAAACCCTTCTCCCCAGCTCCTGGTTGGATGCTTATTGAGCGAGCCCTGGCAGGCAGAGCACTCCAGCTAGATGTCCTTGTGCTGGGCCCCACACCCACAGCTATGCAGGACAGCCCTGTGTATGCTGAGCCTCTTGTGGGCAAGACGCCCACAAGGCAGGGCAGAAAGAGAACCTAGTCTTCATTGAGCTTACATTGAGACCAGAATCTTTTATCCCGTCTCTAAACCTGACCAGAGGGGGCACAGAGGCCACGGATCAGCATGGCCAGTCAAACACAAGCCAGCTCCAAGGGCCCAGCCATCCTTTAACGTGCAGGGCAGGGGTGTGTGTGTTGGGGGCGGGGAGGGGTTGACTAGGCACACCACAAGCATTTGAGCAACATTAAAAATGCCTCAGGCCAGCCAAGCAACAGTGGCTCACGCCTCTAATCTTAGCTACTTGGGAGGCTGAGATAAGGAAGACTGCCATTCCGGATCAGCCTGAACAAATACTTTGCGAGACCCAATCTCCAAAATAACCAGAGCAAAGGAACAGAGTGCCTGCTTTGCAAGTGTGAAGCCCTAAGTTTAAACCCCAGTCCCACAAAAACAGGCCAGGCACAGTGAAGCAGAGATCATGGATCAAGGTCAGCCCAGGCAAAAAGTTTGTGAGACCCCATCTCAGTGAAAAAGCTGGGCATGGTGGCCTGTACCTTGCCACCACAACTACATGGGAGGTGCAAGGAGGAGAAATGCCTGGCAAAAAAGGTGAGACCCTATTCAAAAAATAAAGCAAAAAGGACTGGGGGCATGGGGCAAACAGTCAGTGCCTGCCTAGCAAGCATGAGGCTCTGAGTTCAAACTCCAGTACCACCAGTAGTGGTGGTGATGGTGGTGCTCAGGACAAGGAAGGGAAAATAATCCTGAATGCTTGTAAATAGGGGATTTGAATGAGGTCTAGAATCCCCCAAGGAGTCTGACAGGCATGTGAGTATAGGAAAACAGAGCAGGGGAAAGCAGAAGCAAAGGGAGGATGAGTAAGACAAGGGAGCAGAATGGCAATGGCCCTTGAGGACTGGTCCAGAGAAGTGGCAGATGTGTTGGGGCCCAGGTGCTCATCAGCGCTTTCTAGAAAGAAGGCCCCAGAAGAGGAGAGCGCAGGAGCAATAAATGGTGAGTCTCACATACATTTTAATTTGGATGACCTATGTCTTATAAAAGAAAGAGGTTCTGCTGCTGTATACTCAAAAATGTTTTTGGTTTTATTTCTGATTCAGTTGAGTAACACAGGTCACATTTCAGGTTCCTGCTATGATGATGAGACAAGGAATACATCTTCTGCCTGCAGCTCATGTCAATTGACCATTTTGCGCACAGATCTTACCGGGATGAACTGCTCCAGTCGGCCTTGGGGGAAGATACCATAGAGTTTTGGCCCAAGTGATCTCTCTGCGAGAATGGCAAACATAACGCTCTCCAGAACCATGGCCTCAGCCCCCTAAAACAGATGGCAACAAAACAGGTGTTTACTGAGTATGTGCTCTGAGCAGGTGTTTACTGAGTATGTGCTCTGAGCAGGTGTCAGAATTGCTTTCTCAGGGGCAGTTGCGTCTGAGTCTTGCAACTACTCTGTGTTGTGAGCACTAGCACATCATCACCCCTTCATAAACAGGAATGGCGAGGTCTGAAGTCCCCAGCTTCAAGGCTGCAGGATCCATGCTTGCAAGCATCATACTACATGGGTGAGCTTGAAGTTCTAGCTTAATTCAGGTCACTGATTCCAAAAACAGAACAATATCTCTCAGTGCTTTTACTGCTTCTGTTTATTTTGTTGCTCATGGGTGTCACCCTTGGCCTCTTACCAAAGACCACATTAGCGCCCGCTCTGGTGAGAGTGACTCGCCTTCTGGTTAGTAAGAGCGCATGACCAAAGGTCTTCTGCCTGCCGTCTGTGAGTCCTGTAAGTTTGAGAACTACTGATTTAGGTCCAGGGTCTGTGGCATCCCAGGTTTCTGGCTCAGCTCTTACCCTAGCCCCTTTCTCTACTCTAAGACTTGTCTTCTGGCTAAAGTATCTATGAAGCTCCTAGGTTCTACGTCAGTCTTAATAACCATAACCAATGTGGGGTAAATAGAGATTTTGCCCTCAAACTCCATCCTTTTGTCTCAATTCAAATTCATTGGCTAGTCTTTTTTCCTTAAACTGCAAATTATGACTTAAGAGTTTCCAAGAGGACTAAGTAGCCAAGAGGACAAACTCATCAGGCAACAATGGAAGGCTAGAGTTAGTAAGAAGAAAGAAAAAATTACTTCTAAAAGGCTACATACAAGTAAAACATAATTCATCACTTTTGCATTTGCGGGACAGATGGATTTACTGGTAATTCCCACAGTTACAGCCTACCTTCACCTTGGGGGATCAGTCTTTATTTACTAATTTGCAGATGTGTGTATTTGACAATACACATACTGCACTGACTGGATCAAATTAACGAATTTTAGAGCAGGAATTGATTCAATTTTTATTTCTTAAGCCCTTAAAGAATGACAATACCTAATATCTCCGTTTAGTTGGCAAAATGTTTCCCACTGTGCACCTGCCCAGGAGGGACAGTCACTGTGGCCCTGTCTGACCTCTAGTTCAACCTCAGAGTGACTGCCTCCCTGGGTAGAGGGTGGCTCCCTCAAAGGTCTGCCAATCTTCCTCGGCTTCGCTCCATGCTTGCTGCTGCCTTGGGCAGTACGCCTGGTGCTTGGGGACTGTGACACTGCCCGTATTTAAAATAGAAGGTCAAGCAGACCCTGGACATCACAGGACAAGAGGGTGCTGGCCTCAGCCCTACCCCAGGCCATTTGTGGCTTCCAGAGAAGTGGCTTCTCACACTTCCAGAGAGTACAATTAGGACTTCTTTTGTCTGGGCACTCAGAATTTTGTTAGAATTTAAATTCCTTTTCCAACTTGTCACATTGTAGAGTGACTGAGATGAAAGGCACCAGGGTTGGCACAGTGTACAGCACATACACTTATCCAATCCTAGCTATCCCTTAAAGTATGAGATTTCAACTTTTATACATAGGTTTAAATGCTGCTTTTTTATTTTAGTAAGTTCAGCATTTCACACATATTATCCATTCAGAACAGAGGATTCTAGAGTTGACTTTATCTGTGTGTGACAGCACTGTTGCTGGGACTTGGATGGTACACTCTCCAGAATCCTCTGCAGAGCAGTCAGCCTGCGCCCAGCACTTTCAAGTTCTCTTGTCCTTGTTCTGACCATTGTAAACAAAAAACTCGTTGTTATGTAACACTGCAACTTAGTGTTTAGTCATAGCAAGAAGGGAGGGGAATGGTGTGTAGAAGGCAGAACCTGGAGAGGGAGAAAGTGAGCGAGAGTACCAAGGCATAAGGAAGCACAATGGACAGGTTAGGCAGGACTGTCAACTCCCGTGCTGTCCTTATGACCACAGAGTCTCCAAAGCCCTTCCTGGCTGCTGCTGAAAGCAGGGCTTAAAGTGGGTTGAACAGATGCAGTAGTCTACACCTCCACACCAGGCCCTGGCTCAGTCACAAGCTGCTCCTATTTTTTTCAGAAGAAATCAACTCCTCAACTATTTACTTTGGCTTCAGAAATAAAAATTCACTCATGCATTCACTCAAAACACACTTACTGAATGTCTGCTACATATGTGACACTGTGCCAAGCACCCAGGAAACAAAGAACAAGCCCCACAGGTCTACACCTGCACAGAGCTCACATTCTAGAGAGAAACTGACAATAAGTGAGTGAATGCAACTCCAGATGGGGTTGCAGCTATGAAGGGATGGAAGGATGGAGTGACAGCATATGACAGGGTTGACTAAGAGGACAACCCTGAAGTGATGCAGAGGTCAGTCTTATCCTGGGGTTGTGAAGAGAGGTGTAGAGGAGCTGTGAACAGCCCTGGAGTTCATGCACTGAAGGGAGTGGGAGGGCAGTACAGCCGGAACAGGGCAATGGGAGGAAAGAAGAGGACAAAGAAAGAGGAGGAGCAGCCTGTGGAGCAGGCGAGGCTTATGGAAACATCTGGGCAAAGGAATGGAACTCTGAAGTCCTCAACATGTTGAGAATTCTTAAGACTCATGAGCTGGGCGAACTCACCCAGCGACAGAAGAGGAACCAGACCAGGCATGAGAACCCCAACATTTAGTACAATTGCTTCCAAACAGACTGCCACCATAGCAAGAAAGGTGTGCACACAGCAAACCACACACACACACACACACACACACAGCCCCCAAATACTATACAGGTAATACCCTCACAACTGGGCAATGCTCCCTAATATTTTCTACCCCATTTCATTTTAAAAAGCTATAGGCCACGTACAGTTCACATGTGTGGTCCCAGCTACCCAAGAGGCTGATTCAAGAGATCACACAAGACTGGGCAACATGGCAAGACCTTGTCTGAAGAGCACTGACATTCATGTCCCCTTAAAGGCATATAGCCCTCCACTTGAACAACATCCAAATTTGGGCAGCAGCAGGAAGAGGCGGTCCAATGCCTGCTTGGAGGAAGGAGTGACACTGTGACAAATGAGGTCAAATAGCAGAAGAGGAAAGTAGCCACTGGGCCTGGCAACATAGCAGTTGTTGGTAACAAAAACAAGAACAGTTTCAGGAATGACAGGGACAGGTACCACATGGGAACAGGTACAAAAAGAACAGAAGAGGTAGAGGGGCCTGGACAGGGACAGAAGTGATCTTACCTATAAAAGTTTTTTGGCCAGGCTCCAGTGGCTCATGCCTTTAATCCTAGCTACTGGGGAGGCAGAGATTAGGAGGAGCAGGGTTTGAAGCTAGCCCTGGCAAGTAGCTTGCAAGACCCTATCTTGAAAAAACCCATCACAAAAAAGGGGTGACAGAGTGGCTCATGTGGTAGAGCACCTGCCTAACAAACATCAGGGTCTGAGTTCAAACCCCAGCATCCCTAAATAAATTTTCACTTTTTAGAAGAAGTTAAAGTCTAGTAACAGCACTATTATTATGAGCCTCAAAAAAAAAAAAAACACAGCATTTCTGTGGCAGGCTAGCCAAAAGCGCAAATAACCCATTGCAATCACCGGAAACACTGAGCAAATCAAAACCAAGGGACACTCTCCACAGTAATGGAGCAGCACCCTTCACACGTATCCAGGCTACAAATACGGAGAACTGTTATAAGATGAGAAGGACTGAGGAGAAACAGCCAAACGCAGTGTCAGGATCCTGGCTAACTCCTGGGACAGAACATGAGAAAGCATGTAGTGGAAATCTTTTGAATTAAAAAAGGTTTGCAGTTTACTTATTAGGGCGCCAATGCTAAAGCTCTGTTGATCACCGTGCTGTGGTTATGTGAAATGATGGCATAAAGGATACCAGGTAAGGGGTGCGGGAGAACGCTCTATTACTTTTGCAATCTGTTCCATAAGTCTAAAATTTGTTTGAAATAAAAAATTAAGAATAAATTCAGGTTGGTGGAGTGGCTCAAGTGATAGACTGCCTACCTACCAAGAGTGGGGCCTTGAGTTCGTCCCCTACTACTACTAAAATAAATAAATAAATACATACACAAACTGATATAAAAGGTCAAAAACAAGCAATATAAGAAAACGTAATTGTGTATGGTGGAAATAAATTTATATTACCCTTTCTCATGCTTTCAAGACTTCTTTCTGGAAAAGGAGATCAGGGAGCTGCAGGTGTTTGCCCAGACTGATGCCTGAAGCCCTGGGGCTTCTCAAAAAAATGAAATAAAGTAGGATTTTAGTGTGGCTAGTGAGGCCTAACTAGCTCAGCCCTAAGTTCCTTTCACAAAAAATAAATCTTTTTTGAAAAAAAATGGGAATTGGGAAGTAAGAAAGCAGGGACAGATTCACAGACTCAAACAAACTCTGCCTCAAGGAACCCTGCCAGGACTGGAGGAGTGGTTCAGTGACGGCATTGCAGAGGCTCTGGACTCAATCACTAGCACCAAAAATCTTGCCAATAAAAATATATGAAAGATAAGAAAATCAAATACTTACATTTTAAAAAGAAAAAGTAAATCTTATCAGGAAGAGGAACAGGAGATGGAATGGGGGCTAGGAGGGCATAAGCACGGAGTACCCTGCCCCCTAGAGAAGGGAACAATGATGATGATAAGCTAGGAAGTCAGGCCCAAGGAAGAAAGTGAGTGTGGAACACAGGGAAGAACATCCTCTAACAGGGAGGGGCAGTGGCAGAGATGCAGACACAAAGAGCTTAGAGTAGAAGGATAAGGGATGAGAGAGAAGCCACCATTAAAAACAGGTTCTACTGCCCACTTACGGTGAGGGCAGAGGAGGCTGAGAAGAAAACAGAAGGCCTGAAAGAGACCTCTGAATCACAAAGCCAGGCCTCAGGAGAAACTCCATGGGTTCCCGAGCAGGGCTTACGCCCCTAGGGCTGTGCACTTGGGCCCTAAAAGGAAAGCCACCCATGTAAAGTTCTATAACATCCAGCGCCCAGGAGGCAGGTAGAGGAAGCAGCTGAGAACATGTGAATGGCAAGGCTCTTGGGCCACAGCTGGGCAGGACAAGGTGGCGGGAGGGACGGAGGGTGAGAGGGGAGGACTGACAGAGCGAGAGAAAATGGAGGTCGAAGAGGTCAACAGAAGTGGACTATATGAAGTCAGTAGCAGAGGGGACACAATTCCTGGAGATAAAATCAGGGTACACCCTGGGAGAGGATGATGGGAGAGGACATCAGGAAAGGACTAGAGGAATGGAGGAAAGGTTGGTAGGGATGAGGAGGCTGAAAACAGGCCAGAGAATGATGGCAGGAACCAGAATGGACTCAAGCAGAGCTGCACACTGAAGTCTTCACAGAATGAGGGCAAGTGACAGGGTGGGCAGCCCAGGGACTGGGGCCACATGGAGAGGTACAGTGCAAAGCACGCACCTCCGAGAACCTGGGGTTTCTGATGGGGGAGAAATGGTTGGAAGAAGGATAAGGAGGAGTTGCCCCACGTGTGGCCGAAGGAACCTGTGGAGGGGGCTGTGAGGGAAGGTCCTGTGGGCCAGGGAGGCTCAGGAGCACTGTGCAGAAGCTGCAGGGGTCTGTAGACCAAGACAAAGGGGCTCAACAAGGGGTCAAAACTAGCTCCTCCACTTTCACTCTGACTGCCTGCACTGACTAAAGGATCACAGGAAGAATCAGACTCCCTGTGGGAGGAAGGGGAGATGTGGCAGTGACTGATGGTGTCAAGGGCAGGGCTCAGATGGGACAGGTGCACCTGAGATGTCCGGTGGCACTGCTGCAACCAGCCCCATGCTACAGGGCAGTCACTGCAGGTGCAGTGAGACAGCAGGAGGCAGCAATAGCACACTCAAGTTTAGACTCTCAAGATGGCAGAGGCACAGTCCTGCCATACCAATGAGCTTATGAACATGCACAAGCTTACCTCTAAGCCTACACGCACAGGAGAACGCTCAAGGTGCCATTCTCAAGGGTGGATCCTGTGTGCTGCATGTGTGCATCTCAGAGAGCAGTGTCATTTTAGCTGCGTCTGACTCCAGGAAGCCTTTCCAATCTGGTCATCATGCATAGGATCTACACCACTGCTTCCCCAGAGGAATAGAGTGGCCACGCTAAAACAACCGGGCAGTGACCAGCTTCCAGGTAAGAGGCGAGGGAACAGCCACAGGAGATGAGAGATGCTGCGGCAGAAGCCAGGTGCCTTCATGTCAACTATGAGAAATGTTGCTCAAAACTCCATCTCTCAGCAATGCAAACACTTTAGAAAACACTGCCATAAAGACAACTTCACTATCTAACCCTGCAGGAGGTTAGGAAGCCCCACTGCTTGCTCAGCCTCAGGGAAGCGCCTCCCATTTACCCAGAGCTCTTCCTCTTAGAAAGACAGATTAGGAGTTTCCAAGGGCAGAGAAGAGGCCCTGCCAAACAGCAGCACAGCCAAGCTGGCTGCCAGCAGCTTCCATCTCATGCAGATGCAGAACGGTCTGAGTTACTTACTTGAAATTCATTTTCGTTCTGAGCTTGTTCGGATCCCTCTTTATTACAGGACCTCTATGAATGAGAAAAAGCAAACACTTCCGGTGAGATGGGGAACACTGAGCAGCACTAACTCTGCAACCAGCAGAACATCAGGGTTCACAAAACCTCACAGATCTTTAACAAGGGCTTCTTGGCCCCCATGTGACTGGCGTGGTCTAAAAGCACCAGCAGCCTCCAGCACTGGTGTCAACGCCTTACAGAGTGCTTCATCTCTTTGCAAGAAAAGGGATGTGCTGCTGAGAGTAATCAGCTGCGCGTCGCCCAGCCGTCCCCATGTACCTTTGACAATTTCATTGTTAGAGGAAAGTCACTACAGTGCGCTCTTCCAACCGGGCCTTCTAAAGACAAGTGCAGGCCGAGGATCTCACCAATTTAGCTACCTGGTTCTCTCAAGTCAACCTGCAAGGACAGGAGTGTCAACAAGCCTATGTATGGCCATGGTTGGCACAGAATGCGGACAGAAAAAAGTACTGTGCAGGCAGGCAAACTGGCACAGGCTCTGTGTACTTGCCTCTCTCCAGACTAGCCCTCCACTTCAGCCAGTCACAACTCAATCTGAATTGCTCCTCCAGCAAAAAGAGGACTGCAAATTTAATAAAGGCCCTAAAATGACCTGATTTCATCATATATTAAGGGTTGCTTTTATCACTTTCCTCAATGAAATTGCAAATTATTGGTAACCAGGACTCTCATAATTACAACATACTAGGTTGTCAACTACCATAAGCAACACTCAGACCACATTCTTCAGGGCACAGGTCATGTATTTCCAAGCCACCCCCACCCACGTGCTTTAAACCCCTCACACTGTCTTTAATAAGGGGAAAGGGAAAAGGGAAAAGGAAAATCAGAAACTTAAGGGTCATGTC
The DNA here is from genome assembly GCF_047511655.1 of Castor canadensis. Taxonomy (NCBI): domain Eukaryota; kingdom Metazoa; phylum Chordata; class Mammalia; order Rodentia; family Castoridae; genus Castor; species Castor canadensis. The sequence continues at coordinate 204,288,113 of NC_133386.1, forward strand.
AAAATTTTATACTCAACTATTGCCTCAAAAAAGTATATCAATTGTTACAATTAAACTAAATCTGCTTGAGCCAGACCCAAGAGGAATCCCTTAAAGGAAACTTCCTTGAAAGAATTTTAAGGTAACAAATTCCTGAACATCCCATGAAAAACATACCTTTCCATTCCACAGCTTTATCAAAAATACCTGCACCAAGGGTGGAAAGTGTGGACAGGGAAAAAAATGCCACGTTAAGCAACACCAGCTACTCTAGCAGCATTCTAAACCCTTGCAACTTAAGCAACCATTCTCACTGGTCACACACCAAAATAGCATTCACATTTTAATGCATGTTTTGTATTAACAGTACATGTTTATCTTACTCTTCATAAAAGTAAACAAAATAAACATCCATGTTCATAAAGCTATCTGCAAAAGGTTTCTTTAATGCTTTCACTTATACCTACTCAATAACATCTGTAACATACAGTTAAGTACACTACAGCGAAGTACAGAAAGTACAAACGGGACTATGGCATTTTCCTTTGTGTAATCTGCATTTCTCTGATGGAAAGATGCTCAGGTTAAATCCCATTACAATGAAAGCTATAAAAATCAAAATGCTACAAAGATGCCATCCACTGGATGATGAGCAAGCCTCAGGGAGGAGTCACCAGCTACGATGAAAGTTAGACTCGTGCCCCTGGTCTTCTCACAGCGGTCTAATTCTTAATGAATGGGGGCTCCACCTTCTATTGCTTGTCAGTGCTTCCCCAAAGCACCAAGCAAAGCTGATGCTGTTACCTCTCGGGCAGCATGGATACTGGAGCGCTCCTGCATGGTGACGCACAAGGCAAACAAGCCCATGCCCCTGCTCCCAAAGGGGAAAATGAGTGTTAATTAGGACAGTGGATGAGGCTAAAATGCTCCTTGTGCTTTTTCCCCAAGGGAAGTTAAGAACAAAAAAAATTCTATAACCTGATACACTACATATTAATAATACTCTGTAGAAAAAGCTTCAAGACAGGAAGGGATCTGTGCATCCTGCTGTGATTTGTTGTAACGGGATTTGACCTGCACACAATTCTAAGTGACTACTGTTATTCCTAGGCTGTTATTGCTCTAACTGTATCTTCTTAGGGAGATACAGTTAATGGATTATTTAGCTAACAGAAGTCCTTTCCCTGTCAAATGGTGCTCTCAAAAGCAAGTCACATTACCCAAAGTAACAAACTGGCTTAGTTCCAAGGCCAGTCCTTTTTGGCACCAGAAGTGTACATAAATTGTGTTAATAACTTCCCCATCCTCACCGGCCCCATCTCACCCCAAATGAATGTATGACTTATACCCTAAGAGCACCACTGCAAGGCAAGGCAGACTTCTGCATGTGCAACCCGTGTTCTGTTTCCTCAGTACAGAATGTCCAGGGTCCCTAGGCCTGAAGACAAGGAGTGAAAGGCCAGAAAATTTCCAACCAGGCAGACAGCTGTGCAACGGTGAAAGAGGAGCCTTCTCCCAAGGCCAGCCGAGCAGAGACCTGCTCACTTTGCCAGAGAAGTTTTCTGTCTAGGAAGACAGGAAGCAAAATGTGTGTTAGAATCAGTGGGATTTTACTTCAATGGCAAAATCTATTTGAAGCAGGTATTAAAATGCATTGGACAAATATTTATCTTAACTTCAAACTTTCCTCTAATTTGCAAAACTTGCAAGTTATAAAACTTTTCTAAGTTATAAAACTTATTTTTTACATTTATTAGAAATTTGAACACTGGTAACTTAATATTAAATTGTGTGTGGTGTGTGTGTGTGTGTGTGTGGCTGGGATCAAACCCAGGGTCTCATGCAAACTAAGTAGGTGCCCTACCACTGAACTCCATCCCAGTCCTGATTTTATTTTTCTGTGAACATTATTACAATCATTTTTTTAAAATCATCATAGATAAATATGAACTTAAATATTTATGCAATAAATAATTGGATGTCTGAATCTGCTTCAAGATAACTCTTTTAGCCTAAGCTGGCCTCAGATTCTCCTGAATTTCATCTCCTGAGTAGCTGGGATCATAGTTGTGAGCAACTGTGCTCAGCCCTAACAGCTGAAAGATTTTTGATTAGCCAAGAACTTTTAAACTTAAAATCTAAATTCCTAAAAGTACAAATTCTGCCAAATAGGAAAACAAGAGAATAAAGAACTTTCATTGTTACCTCAGATGTGTCTATTAACTTAAAAAGTACTTAAAAGCTTATGCTATTTTTGTAATACATATATATACCTGGAAGATTTCAAGTGTTACTTTTCTGACAAAATCACATTTTAAGGCTTAGTATTTTATTTTTGTATTTTATATGATACAGACTGTGAAAGTAGTGAATGTTTACATTACAGGGTCTTGGTCTTTAAAATGTTTTATTTCAATTTTCTTTAGGGAATGGGATAAGGAACTGTCACTTGATTAAGTCTGGTGCTACATAATTTTAGGATTTAAAAAACCTTCCACTCTAAATTACCTCATGTTCCACAATATAACTGGTTTATTTCTTTAAACTTACTTAAGCCGTTGGACAGAATAAACTGTCAAAATGACAGATTTCATTTTGGCCTTTTCTTAATAGAAGATTCTTCTAATAAGGAGGGAAGTGGGTTTCCCAACTAAATACTGTAGTTAAGGCCCCTTGAGAGATGAGAAGGCAGAAGGTCAGTTTTCCCAGGAGTCTGCACATAAGGGCGTGTAGACATACACAAATCAGCACCACAGCATACAGAAAATGGCCTGTGGCTGTTTGAAGCACAGTGCATGAGCTGCTCATGGAATGGGCTGGGGGAAGGGAAACACAGCCCCCAAGAATAACATGTCATCAATAGCACAGCAAACTGGGAATGCTATTTAGGAAATAAATGCTATCAACTGTCCACAATGTTATAATGCTAGATAAGGCAGCTGCACAACTAATACAAGCAAGAGTGGTCCCTACAACACTCTTCCATGACATTCTCTTCTTCCAACTATCTCTTCCCACCAAAAAGAACTACATGGCTCACTCAGCTATGGTCTGTCTTAGCGATGCTCTATAAAACAGAAGGTAAATTGTTTGGGCTTTTAAAAAGGCTTTGGGACTCACAAGTGACTGAGAGAATAATCCAATTGTTGGCCACACTCAATTTCTAGAGCATCTGAAGTCTGGCTGGGAAAAGGATCTACTTTCCTAAGCCAGAACTTAGGACTGAGCCCTAATCAGTTCTATGAGGACCCTGGACAGCAACAAGAGGAGCTGCAGCACAGTAAAAGCCAGGAGCCGTGACCCTAGTTTGGTCTTGAGTGGCATGGCGTCATGACTGTGCAGTCTACCTGTGGCTTGGAAACGTCTAATATCCACCCTAGCTATCCGACCACACTCAAGTTTCTAGGACAGAAGAGGTTCAATATGGCAGTAGCACCTACTGTAACCCCTGGCTGTTACAGCCCTGCCACATCCCTGCGTATGATGCGACTGTCTCATCTCAGGTGGGGTAAGGCAAAGAGTACAAGAGTCACGGCTCTCATATGGCAGCCATGTGACTCTTTCAACTAACATGTTATGTGGCTGGGTGTTATGTTATGTGGGCTGGGTGGGGTGGCTCAAGTGGTAGAGAGCCTGCCTAGCAAGCACAAGGTCCTGAGTTCAAACTCCAGTACCACAAAAAAAAAAAAAAAATCAAAACTTTATAGTATGCTCTCAGTATAACGGGCCCTATCCTTCTTTCTCCCTGATTTCTATATAAAAGAAAAAACATTCTGCATTTATTGTTTGTGCATTTTTTCCAGTATTTATGCAAATGTTTTGTAGAACACATTAAAATGTGACATCCTAATGCAATGATTTAAAGTACAGCTTATGTGACTAGTGCAGGAGCACATATGAATCACACAAATTTAAACAAGTAAGTGACTGCTAATATTTTATGGTAGTCTTTACAGTATCCTCCATTGTCCCAACAAGCACTCTAAAACAACTTGATCTTTTTTGGACATTAATAATTTCAGAACTGAATGCTTTTATGAACAGGGGTAGGAGACCAGAACCTCTAAAAGGCTTGTGGCAACGTTAAGTCAGTAGGTGGCAAGCAGAAGCCCAGGTAACAAAGGTCACTGCAGGACCCCCTCAAGATTCATGTGCGCCAGAGGCCACCTGCTAAGCCAGACTCCTGGAACGTCAAGGGCTAATGTGCCTTCTACACAGGCATCTGAGGGTGACTTCCAAGGAAGCTTTTCCAGGAAGTGTGCCTCACCTCCCCAGCCTGACACACTTCCATGGGGGATCAGCACTGCTAAGCCTCATAAAGGAGCTGGCCACCTGGCTAAAACACACAGAAGTACACTCAGAGAGAAGGACAAAGAAGTAGCTTATTTCTGATTCTGACCAAAAGATTTTTTTTGAATGGGACTGGGGTTTGAACTCGGGACTTAATGCTTGCAAATCAGGCACTCTACCACTTGAGCCACACCTCCAGTCCAGTTTGCTCTGGTTATTTTGGAGATCTATTTGCTGTGGTTATTTTGGGGTCTTGAGAACTATTTGCCCAGGCTGGCTTCAAACCTCCATCCTCCCAATCTTAGCCTCCCAAGTAGCTAGGCGTGAACAACCCACGCCCAGCTCATATATATGTACACACACATACACACACACACACACACACACACACACACACAAATATATATGTTGTTTCATTAGTGCTGAAAGTGGTGTGAAAGAAGAACAACCTCAGAACTTCAACTAAGTTCTCAAGTTGAGGCCCATGATTTTCTTAAATTACCAAGTGTCCGTCATTTTCTACTGAGGAAACAGAAGAGGGGGATCTGATTTGCCTTGGACAAAAAAACAAAAACAAAATGATATATATATTCAATATATAACATTCTGACATCTTAATCACTGTACCTCTTACACATAGTAAAAGCTATAGCTGGTGCTACTTAACAAGCATTACAGTTTTCTTTTTTAAAAGCATTTCTTGAATCCAAGAACTAAAAGAAAGAAATTAAAGCTGTAGAGAATGCTCCAACTTCAGAGGTCTCATACTATACCGTGAATCGTGTCTGTCACCTGGAAACCAGAGTGCTCCAGGCACGATCGCATGGACAAGCCTGCAGCAGAGAACACATGCACATACAGCTAAAGTGGCACATTACCCCAACGCCCTTCACTCCACCCAACAAACATTCCTTCCCAGAGAGGGGTGGGCTGTGGTCAAGCCATGGTTCCAGGGACTAGAAATCTGTATAGGCTTCATGCTATAAATCCCAACATTTAAGACCAGCAAGACAAGGACACTTTGAATATGTCAAAATTAGACACAGTAGTCTCTGGTTTATTTAGTTATCAAAGAAGGCACCAAAGCAGGTATGGAAGGACTATGGGTAGTAATTTGGCAACTGTGTTTAGAGAATACTAGCTAAGAAACACTAGGTTAGAGCAAATGGGAACACACAGTGTGCGTGGGGGTGGGGTTTACTTCTGAGAGGGAAGTTCTAACTACCTTGGAAATAGATATAATTACACCATACTCAAACAACAGGGGGATTTTTTTAAAGCAGAGTTAACCAAACAACTTGAACTCATCATGACCCTAATGCAAGGTGGAAAACAAAGGCAGTTCACAGCCCTCAGTTATCAGGGCTTGGCTCTCCATCAAGGAGCCTCAGTGGTCATGTCACTGCAGTGTGACATTAGTTCTGCACGGAAATATTTTTAAGTCATTGATTTCTCAGCAGCTAATAGTTAACTATTCCTTATTCTGCGGTGGTTTACTTTTTTAATTACACTGGAGTTAAGAGAAAATAAAGATGAGGACATGTTGTTTCTTGGATTCAGAAAGGACAGTGTCCCCAAATTTTACTCTTTTGAATTGTTAATTCATATCTGCGTTGTGCCTTGATGCCTTATTTAATTGGTTAGTACTCAAACAAGCAGTAATATTAGCCTATTACTCAAAAAACAAAAATGTTCTTGCAGACAACACTCGAGAGGCCTTTGGTGTGTTATAGACGCTCATGCCTGAGAAGCTGTCCGTAACAGTAACAGTGAGGCCGAGCACTCCACTCATGCACAGAGAACCTGGCTCAACAAAGAGCCACTGTTCTGACAGAGAAGGGACAAGGCACTCCTCCAAGATTTCCGCCAACTGGCACAGGTTACATTGAATGAACAATACGTACTGACATTTGTGTCTTCCACAATTCCTGATAAATAAGCAAACTGGTTATGTGTAATCAGCCAGACTTGCTGCTCTGAAAGGTTGCTACTGGACGCTGCGCAGCTCATGTTCCTTCCCAGTACCAGAAAGGAAAAAAATCGAGTTACACTCACAGCTAGTTTTACCTTCCCCAACAGCAAAGGCTTAACTTACTTCTCGAAACTTCTATTCAACTGTCCTACTTTAGTTCACAGTAATTTTACAGCTGAATTTGGTTTTCATCATCTATCCAACTAAGGAAAATAGCCTCCTCCCCCATTAAAATTAAAGCTTGTATGCTATGTAAAACAGACACTAAATTATACTGACATGTATTAAGATCAACCCATTGTATTTTTATGTATAATAATTCCCCACAAATAGCTGTGTGTGTCTTACCATGTTCATAGTTTCAAAAGGACCCATTCTCATCCTTGTTAAACACAAGACTTTCCATTAGCTCCTAAAACTAACACAAGTCCTAAACAAAACCTTGCTTGTCTCCTCTTATACAGAATTAAGGAAGAGGAGAGTCAGATGTTTGGGGGATACAAATTGTGGGCCTTACCCAACTTAACTTTCTGGTACTTAACCTCAGAGAACTGAACTAGAGAGCAGTTCTTTCACTGTCACTATGGAAATAAAGGAAATGATAAATCTCGTAATACCAACCAACAGAAAAAAATGTGAGAAAACAGAGAAGCACTGTTATTTAAAACCAAGTCACTTGTCAATCAGCTGCTGACCAAAGAACATGAGGAGTATTTCCACTTAGTACTAGATTCTCACAGAGGTAAAAAGTTCAAAAGCTTAAAACAAAGGGGAAAGAAGGGTCATACGAAGCTAAATGGTCTATCATATAATTAAGCAAAACAGCAAAATATTGTGAGAAAATACATGGGCCTATCATTACGCTGAGTAGTCTTCAGGGAAAGGGGGCAGAACCCGGCAGAGCTCTCCTGGCATTTATGCAGCTGACTGAGGAGACAGCAGCTATGTCTGGACACACACACGTGTAGAGCACACGTGTGTGCTTTCCTATTAGGCAGACAGAGAAAAGGAAAGCAAAAAGTTTGAGTCTGACTATATTTTATTGTCTTTAGCCCACAGCCTTATTAAAATAATGGGTTTTATTACTGGGTGCTCTACACTCACTCAGTCATATCTCTTAATGCAAATCCTGACATTTTACTATCAATTGAAGCAAATTTCTTTGTTGTGATAAAAATGAAGGCCTCGTTGTAGATCATAAACATCACCTTCTGTAACAGGCCAGATTCCTCACCAAAAGTTGAACATGAATCAGCTACATGATGGTGCCCGTGCCTGCGCATGGGGTAATAACAGGGATTGTAAAACTTTTGAGAAGGAAATAAAATGCAAGATAAAATCCCCGGCCCAGGGTTGGACTCGATGTTTTCTGTGTGCTCCCTAGTCTACTCTCTACTCCTCTCTCCTACCATGGCCATGTTCTAGAGCCCGAGTTTGGTTCGTCTCTTTGTGTTGTCAACAGCACCCCTGATTACCATCAGTCTATCTACACTGCCCATTAATAACTAACATGCTTGGTTGGCAGCAAGTGTCCTTGCTAGGCCCTGTAGAATTTGAGAACTGAAAATATTTCAATTTGAAGCTGTAGACTTCATGGTTCTATCAAGTTTAAACTTTATCCACAAAGGTGTACTTAAACTAAAGTTAGCTAAACCAACTGGCTGATGATATTGAAAATACAGATTCCCACCTATGAAGCAAGAAAACTGAGTGTGCCATCTAACAGGTCAGCGATGAGATGCTGAACTTGTGCTTCTCGTGTACTGAGCTCCTTCTACCCAGATGCTTGCAAGCATGGCCTCCACCTTCCACCAGGGGGCGCAGCTTCAGGAATGGAAGATAACTTAACTTTGCCTAATAAAAACACAACTGATAGCTGAATGAGAGTCCCTCCCTCCATTAGAATGGTCTGTAAAACAAACTATTTTATTAGTTGGATAAGAGTTAATTTCTTTTTAAGTGGCTTCAATTATTCTGCTACTTATTTTTCTGAGTTATCTAAGTCAGTTTTTTTTTTCCTTAAAAATAAATAAGGGTATAGAGGGATTTTTTTCTTTATTCATTTATTCATACGTGCATACACTGTTTGGGTCATTTCTTCCCCATGCCCCCGCCCCCATTCCTCTCCCGTCCGGGTATAGAGTTTTGTTTAAACAAATTTTCTTTCCAGTCACTTCTATCATACTTAACTAGTGTGGGGTAAATACTCTAGACTGCTAAAATTCCAAAAAGGATGAAAGATTAGCAGCTGAGAGTGAACACAGCAGGGGAAAGGCTTTTCCGAACTCTCTGATCGTGGCTGAGCACATTCTGGAGCTGGGTCCTCCAATACAGGAACTGCCAACTACATGAGACTATTTCAATTGATTAAAATTAAATTAAATTTAAAATTCAGCTCATCAGTCCACTTGCACATTTCAAATGTTGGACAGTCACATATGGCTAACTGGTGACAAGTGGGCTGGACAAAAGAAGAACATTTCATGACTTCATCATGGCAGCACTGAGCTGCAGCACAGAACTTTTACTCTTAGTTTAGTCTGTCTAATGTGAGGAAGAGCACATTGCATACATTTTAAAAACTTCTATTTAAGTTATAAGCCTCATGGAGCAAATGGAAACATGCAACTTCAGCAGCTATTTATCAAAGTATTTTAAAAGTACTACTTAAATACAATACAAACAGAAATGGGATTTAATTGTTTCCTCAAAGGAAAAAGGACAGAAAGAGTAACTTCATTAAAAGTGCCAAAAGGCATCAATGATTCCAGACTGAGCTGTCAAACAGCATTTTGATTAAATTAAAAGAACTGCACAGTAAACATAAGAATCTTCCTGCTTGTGTGTTTTCAGCAGACAGCCAGCATTTTAAGCTAGCTTTCGCTGTGGTCCTAGCTGTGCTCCAGCTCTATGTGCTAACTATAAAGTGAGCTCAGAGGCCCACAGCAACGTGCAATGCATGTGGAAGGGCTACGCCCCTCCAAACACACCAACTCTTGCCCAGTGCTTTCAGATCTTAGCCACTTTCACAGCTTGATGATAGTCAAGGAAAAATTATCCCAAAGGATTCACTGACAATTTTTTAAATGAATTAATAACTAGATTGTCAACTTTAATTTTTCTAAACATATCAAATATAAATGTGGACATAACCTGCTTTTTAGGATGAGCTGAAATATATTTGTCTTTTAAAAAATTTAGTCAGAAAACTATTCTGCTCTATTTTATAGAGATAAAAATAGACCTTTCAAAGATCAAAATTGGTATCAAAATTCTACCACAGAAATCTGTGACCCTAACCCCTCTGTGGTCAGTGAGATGGCAAAGATGGTGAACCTTACGAGTCCAAAGGCTTAAGGGAATCTCAAGAGTAGGTAACAAATTCAGTTGCACTGAGGTCATACTTCATTAACTGGAACTATTTGCTAAAATATTTTTTAATTACTTTGAATTGACACATAATTGTACATAAATTTTTAGTTATGCTATAAAACAGTATCTTGTTCACACTAGAATTTTACAATCTAAGCCTGAGTTGAAAAGTTCGGTCTAGAAAACCTAAGAACCACGAGGCACTAATAAAGCTGAACAATCACTCTAGCCTCTCCAGATATAAAACTGAGAATGCTGCCCTAGTTTCCTAATAAATGTTAGCTAAAAGTAAGAATTTACTTACAATGCAAATAAGAAGCCAAGTTGTACAGGCCAATTCAAATGAAAGCAATATATTTAAATTTCTTTAGTGCACCGCTTTCCAGATACTTGGGAAAGAGGATTGAAAATGCCAACAGCCCCACCTCCCGGGCGGCCATGAACTCACCATCTTCAGAATGGCTCCATACAGCCTCAGGAGGACTTTCCGAGGTTCATCGCCAACACTGGCTATGGTGTCAGGCAAGGAGCACTGGAACAACATGTTACTGAGGCCACCTCTGGAAAAGATCAGAGGACGCTAAGTATTAAGAATGAATGAAATCGCTCAGGAACTGCTCTCATCTCAAGCCTTGACAGATTCTTTCAGGATATCTAGAACATGAATGATGGGCTCTATGATTTTCAGATTAATTCCACAAGTCACATTAAAAACAAATTCCCAATGTGTTTTTCTACAGTAGAGGTGGGAGAGTTTTTTTTTTAAACTTGCCTGTGTATACCTAGAGAATGACAATGACCAAGAGGAACCTCCTCAGCACTAGGAGCGGAACATCCTGAAATGTTCCTGCAAGCTCATGTTCTAGAATCCAAGATTTCCATTATATTCCCACATATTATATATATTTCCATTATAATCCTGTAACAAAATATTGGGGCAATCTTAAACCTTCTACTCCAGGAATCTCCATTTGACATGTGATCCCAACCCCTTCTGTGCCAGTGACGGTCAAATTACTTAACCACTTTTGACTAACAACCTTTTAAAAATATGCAGCACAAACTGTTATTGGGGCTTGGCCTCAATACCCTAGAGTCAGATTCAATTCTGACTACCAAGGCCAAAAAGCAAGTGACACAGTCCTTTAAGCAGGACAGTAACAGTCTGGATAGAAATGACTAGGGACAGAGGAAGTTCGTGGGGTGAATGGAAAAGGGAAAATGCCGCACCAGGAGGAATGACAGAAGAGGCACGCCAACTGTAGTAGATCTCAGAGAACCTAATCCTACCATTTGTTGTAGTTTTGATGTTTTGACACAGGCTCTCGTTACATTGTCCAGTTGCCCAGGCTGGCCTCAAACTAGCCTCAAGTGATCCTCTGAAGTAGTTGGGACTACAGGTACGTACCAGTATGCCTGGCTTTTTACTAGTTATTAAATTTTGGTAGCTGGGCACCAAGGGCTCATGCCTATAATCCTAGCTACTCAGAAAGGCAGAGATCAGAAGGATGGCAGATGGAAGCCAGCCTGGGCAAACAGTTCATGAGAGTTCTTGAAAAACCCTTCACAAAAATAGGGCTGAGAGAGTGGCTCAAGGTGTAGGTCCTGAGTTCAAGTACAGCACCACACAAAAAAAAAAAGGGTAAAATTAAATAGCATAATTTTTTTTGTGTGTGTGAGTTTGAACTCAGGGCTTTGTGCTTGCAAAGCAGGCACTCTACTCCTTGAGTCACACCTCCAGTCCATTTGCTCTCATTATTTTAGAGATGGGGTCTTGCAAACTATTTGCCCAGGCTGGCCTTAAACCTTAATTCTCCCGATCTCAGCCTCCCAAGTAGCTAGGATTAATTACAGGCATGAACCACCAGTATCTGATAAAACAGCACAAAATTTATCACTTTAATTTTTTTTTTTGTAAAATCTCAGAATAGGGTATAGCAATATAGCCCAGGCTGGCCTAGAACTCTCTATGTAGTCCACACTGGCCTCAAACACCAATCTTCCTGCCTCTGGTCTCCTGAGTGCTGGGATTCCAGGAATGTATCATCATTTCCAGTTCTATTTAATCTTAACTATTAAAAGAAACTTGAATGTGCTTCTACACAATTTTTTTGCAGATTTAAATAAATTATATTTCAAACTTAATAGTTTTTCAATAGCTTACTTAAAAACAATCATAAATGTCTAGAAATGACAACACAAATAAGGACCTATTTTCTCAGAAGGCAAATAAATTGTCACCCTACTTTAGAAGATGAGAAAGAACAGAGAACCTAAGATTCCAGTTCTTAAAGTAAGCAGGGAGAGAAGGAAACAAACCAACCTTCCCCTTTCTGCTAACCCCAGGGCAGCACCTCCTCAACTCCCTGCCCATCCAGTCACAGCCAACATGCGCTCTGGCTACCAAGCAACAGGACAGGCATTACACCAGTCAAAAGCCCTCATTTTTCTTCCTGTCACATACTCTTTAAGGCTCAGTCAAATCAATGCTAGAGCAAACAGATGAACTACTGTTCTAAACTGTGTGACTTGATTCAAAGTTTGTACCCGTATGCACACAGAAGAAGGCAGGCTGGCCTGGCCAGAAATAAGCTCACAAGGTGAAAACCCTTCATCTACTGTGTTACCTGCAGTCTCTGCAGCTCAACAAGCAAGTGAAGATGCTGTTACTTGTTTCGTGACAGTCAAAATAAATGAAGCAAGGTCATTGGCACCAATGACCCAGCTGTAGGAAACTACCTAGGAAAAAACCAGGGATCGCTGAGTTCAACAATATGAGTAGGAACAAGAAGAGCTGCTGGGAAGAAAGGCCACAGAAACTGTCCACTTTGTCAGAGACAATTTCCCAAGAAAAATCCCAGGTGCTCTCTTAAGGGTTTCAAAAAAAATGTAAAACCACAAACTTTGTATCATCTTGCTTAACAATGTTACAATAAATGTAGGTCTTAATTAAACACAGGAGGCATAAGCTACTCAGGCAAAATTAGCAAAGTGAAAATGACACATTTATTTCATGCTCAACATTGAAACAACCCATGACAGAGGGGAAAGAACAGAAAGTGCCCTGGCAGGAATTCTCATCACCACCCTCAATATCCAGCAGTGCAGGCCCAACTAACCTCCCACCCAGGATTCCTTAAAACACCACCTGTAAAATAGCAAGTACACACAGAGCTTCTTTGTGTGTGTATATATATATATATATATATATATATATATATATATATATATATATATATAATCTATTAACCAGAAATGGAAATAATCACTATAGCTAATCAAAACAAAAACAAAAACTTCTAAACCAGGGATGGTGGCACATACCTCTAATCCCAGCACACAAGAGACTGAGAAAGGGGCTGAGTTGTGGCTCAAGTGGCAGATTGTGGCCTAACAAACTCAAGATCCCAAACCCAAAGATGACAACTAAAATTACCCAAACTGTTATCATTCAAACAAAAATACTTGGTGTATCTGGGGGGTTTTCCTTGTCATTTTCCTAAGCTCTTTTCCGTTAACACTGGGATCACATTGAGTACATTGCTTTATAAAGTTCCTTTTCCACTTAGATTACATGAGCTTTCTTCCATCCATTCAGCTTTCCAGACACGAGCTTTTTTGTTTGGGTTGTTTGCAATACGGGGGCTGAACTCAGGGTCTCATGCTTGCTAGGCAGGTGCTCTACCACTCCGCCAACTCCAGACACAAGTTTTAATAACTGCATAGTTTCACCTTCATGAGGTTTAACCAATTCTCCATTGCTAAGAGAGATGATTTTCTTATTTTTGCTTCTACACATAATTGTATAGTATGTATACCTACATGTAAATATTTCTGCATAATCTGATAAAATCTTTTTTTTTTTTTTTCAGTACTAGGGTTTGAACTCAGGGCCTATACCTTGAGCCACTCCACCTGTACTTTTTTGTGATTGGTGTTTTTCAAGATAGGATCTTGTGAACTATTTGCCTGGGCTGGCTTTGAACCTAGATCCTCCTGATCTCTGCCTCCTGAGTGGCTAGGATTACAGGCATGAGCCACTGGCACCTGGCTCTGATGAGCTCTTTTAAAACTGCGTTTTCTGAATCAAAGGGTATTAACAGAGCCAGCATGGTGATATGTCTGTAGTCCCAGCTACTAGACAGGCTGAGGCAGTGTTACTGGAATCCTAGGCTAGAGGTCCCAGAAATCAAAGGGACAGTAATGTGGAAAGGCAGGAAAGGAGCTTACTTTTCAGAACGGTCGTACTGGGAAGACAGAGGAGATGGAGCTGTGTCAGGGCACGGACACAGCTTTAGATCTGCATAGGAAGAACTGGGAAGGGAGTGGGCATGTGTCCTGAAGCAGTCTTGGTCAAGCTGTGGTCTGGCAGATCACTGCCTTAGTCCTGGTTCTGCAAGGCGCTCTGGAGAAACCCTATCACTTAAGGGGACAACCTGGTCCCCATGGGAAGACTGCTCCTGCCTGAGGTCCCTCAGTAATGTCATGGGGTTTCCTCCCACTTAGGGGTGATCTCATCACAGGGTGGTCTGTCTGTAAGGCATCCCTATTCCTGGACTCCAAGGTGACTGCAAGTTTAGGACAATGGCTGGAGACTTCTGGGCATCTTTTTAGGGATCTGAGCAGGATGTTGTAAAGGCTGACAATAAATTACCTATAGTTAGTTACTCTTATCTCTGTGCCTTCTGCCCTGAGGAGGACGAGATAGGTTAGGTTGAGGGCGAATCACCTTGGGTCATCAGTTTTTACAGACTCTGTAAGTGATTAACTGCTGACCTGCAGAGCTAGGCAGGAATCTGACCCAAAGCAAAGGAGACAGATGCAGAGATGACCGGCATTTCGTTGCTTTTTGGAGGCAAAGTCTCACTATGTAGCCAAGGCTAGCCTCAAACTCAAGATCTTCCTGCCTCAACCTCTGAAGTGGTGGGATTATTGACCTGTGCCACCATGCCTGGCTTTGTCTTGTACCTTGATTGGCTTGTCAGTGAAAACCTAATAAATCAAAATAATAATTCAAAATATAAATCAAAATATAATTTTTTTTTTTGGGTGGGACTGGGGTTTGAACTCCAGAATTTATGCTTTTTCAAAGCAGGTGCTTGCCAAACAGCTGCTCTACCACTTGAGCCACACCTCCAGTTCATTTTGCTCTGGGTATTTTGGAGATAGAGGTCTCATGACAAAATATAATTATTCAAAACATTAAATTGCTAGCCAGGCACCAGTGGCTCACACCTGTAATCCTAGCTACTCAGGAGGCAGAGATCAGGAGGATCAGGGTTCGAATCTAGCCCCGGCAAATAGTTCAAGAGACCCTATCTTGGAAAAAACCCATCACAAAAATGGGCAGGTGGAATGGCTCAGTTGCAGGCCCTGAGTTCAAACCCCAGTACTGAAAAAAAAAATTGCTAATGAGGACAAGTAAGAAATTTTAATACTCAGGCAACCAGTTTAAGCCTACAGAGAACTAACAAATAATATGAAATAATACTTAACAATTATTGTAAAGCTGAGTATGGTACACATACAAGCATAATTTTTTAATCCAAGGACTCAGGAGGATGAAGAGTTCAAGGTCAGCCTGTGATATATAGTGAGATGCTGCCTAAAAAAAATTTTTTTGAAAGCAAGGACTGGGATTGTAGCTCAGTACTAGAGTGCCTGCATTAAATAAATAAATTTTAAAAGTTGGAAAACTTTAGTAGACTTTCGGTACGTGTGTGAAAAATTGTGCACAAGTTGAAATGTTTGTGTGCTGATCCTCAACACAGTTAAGATCTCAACTGTGAAAGAAAAAGAAAAGTTAGAGGCAAAAATCTCTGGTGTTTTCCAAGTATCCACTGTAATCGCTTCATGAGTACAGAGTGCTGAGGAAGTATACAATCCCCCTTGCTGTAGTTCAGCTGCTGAATGTCCCCCAAAGGTCCATGTGTTAAAGACTTGGTCCCCAGGGTCACAGTGCTCCTGGGAAGTACTGTGGACCAACAGGAGGTAGGGCCTTATGGGAGGTCCTTAGGTTACTGGGGACTGTGGGGCCTTGACTTCTTCATCTTCTTGGCCATGAGGTGAGCAGTTCATGTTGCCATCCACTCCTCCCTCGTCCTCTGGCACACCCACCAGAGGCCCAAAGTGATGGGTGCCTACAACCTTTAACTGGAACCTACAAACTGTGAACCAACATAAACCTTTTCTCTTTTTAAGTTAATTATCTCGGGTATTTTGCTGTAGTAACAGAAAGCTAATACTTGGCAATTTCCTGGTTAATCATCAAGAGGATGTGAGTACCATTCCAAGCCCAAAGCAATTAGAGGTTAACAGATAAAATACTGTCTGCTTGTTTTTTGTTCTGAGGCACTGGGAGTTGAACACAGGGTCTCACACCACTTGAGCCACTCCACCAGCCCAATATTCACCAGCCCAATAAAATTTTCTTGAGTTGGAGGTGTAGCTCAGTGGTAGAGTGCTTCCCTACAAGCACGAGGCCCTGGGTTCCATCCCCCAGCACCAAAAAAAAAAAAAAATCTTGAAAATCTAAAAGTTCTCAATGCCTCTCTCCCTCCTGCCTTAAATATAACTTAGCAAACAGGTATGCTTGTGGTTCAAGGTCTTTACCAGTCTGGGTAAAGACTTTCACCTTCTTATCTCTCTGATAAGAGACTGACCTGATTCCAAAGCATACAGAGAAGATTTTCAATTCTTACAATAATCTTGCTTTGCTTTTTCCAGTTTCTCTTAGAAGAGTACAGAAAGTGTTCCATGAATTGGGCTGTCATGCATACTTCCTTCCTCTAGTCACATAATGGATCATATTCTGGGTACTTCCCACGCCTTTTATGCCTGGGCCTCCTTTTCACTCCTGGGTTTCCTGACTGAGCCCATTAAAAGGCGCAATCATTTTTCACCCCTAATTTGCTTTCTCATAGCTTATCCTATCCTTCAACTTCAAAGACACTTCTTGTGTTTTCTCCCCATTCTTTTCCTCACTGGTTCCACAGTTCAGTCTGCAGCACAGTCCTTTCCAGCTGATGTCACCTACCATATGTCATAAGGCATCTCAGTGAAATGCACATTACTACACTCAGGGCAAACCCAGGAAAGGTGAAAGTCATTCAGTTCCTCTTATTCTGCTATTGGGCAGGTCCTTTGGAGTAAATTACTCTAACATTTAGCCACTGTCAGGCTTAAGAGCAGTAGGTAGACTTTCAAGGAGGGAGAAGGAAAAGGGGCTGTGAAGATACACCCTCTGAGCTCAAAGGCCAAGTCAACTCACCCTGAGAGGAGCAGCTGCATTTCACCTGGGAGACCTGTGGTGGGACTGCTCCCAGCTGAAGCGCAGACAATAAAAACTTAGCCATAACACGCAAAAGGAAAGTTGTTGCCCCCTCCCAACTGTAAACTGTCTTCTGTCTCACCACTTCTAAAGTCCTTCAGGACGGGCCACCACACACAACTCTTCACACCTCATTCCTTCTCCAGACAATGGCTCCAGAGCACAGACCACTCAACACTACTCTCACCAGGTTGGCTATGAAAACTATTATTCAAATTTGGTTGCTCTGGAAAGTACATGTGGATTGTGAATATACTCAGTGTATAAAAGGAAGTCAAATCCAATGCAATAACGTCATCAAAACTTTCCCAGCCCAAGAATGGGGGAGCTAAATAGTCTAATGTGTATTATGTGACCCACTTTAAAATGGATCTCACAGAACCTGGAAGCTGATAGGAATAGTGTTAACCTTGGTCACTTGTTAATATCACATCCAAGATGTCAAAAACTCAGTTTCTAAATTTTTTTTTTTTTTTGAGACAAGGTTAGCCTGGAATTCAAAAGAGTCCTGCTACAGCCTTCTGAACGCTGGGATTACGGACACGTATCATCACACCTGGCCCCATTTGTAATTTTCTCTTTCAGTTTGTAACTGGGCTGGTAGAGTGGCTCAAGTGATACAGCACTTACCTAGCAAGCCTAGCAAGCATGAGGCTCTGAGTTCGAAGTCCCAGTGCCAAAAAAAAAAAACCAACTCAGTTTGTAATTTTAATTACAGCTCACAAGGCTAATGTACAGAGAGCCTCGGAACTAGCATCTCCAAGTGGCGTCAAGGTTTTCAACTCCTTATCCCACAGACAGTATTTTTTTTGGCAGTACTGCAACTTGAACTCAGAGCCTCATACTTACTAGGCAGGTGCTCTAGCACCTGAACCACTCCTCCAGCCCTTATTCTGTGTTGAGTATTTTCAAGACAGAGTCTCATGAACTATTTGCCTGCGCTGGGTTCAAAGTAGCTAGGATTATAGGGGTGAGACACTAGCGCCCAGAGAAATTAATTTTTTAAGTTTTGATGTGAAATTACTTTACTACACATTGGTTTAAGGTATAGTTTTTATTTTAGCAATGCGCATTTAAACAGCTTTACAAATGCTTTACACCCTGTGTTTACAGACTTGGCAGGCCTAAAGAGGTTACTTAATTTCCGTTCTATTCTATAGCACTCTAAGCAGGGAAAAATCCACACTACAAGCTCTACAACCTAGTAAATCATCCAAGGAACTGAATTATGCCATTCTGTACATACATATATATATATATATATTTTTTTTTTTTCTGTACTGGAGTTTGAACACAAGGTCTACACTTTGAGCCACTCCACAAGCCCTGTTTTTGTAATGGGTTTTTTCAGGATTGGGTCTCTCAAGTTATTTGCCTGGGCTAACTTCAAGCATCTTGATCCTCCGGCTAGCTCACTCTCGGGCATATGATAGACCGGAGGAACTGGGTTCCAGAGAAACCTCACACGGGAATGGGAGTGTAGCTCAGCAGCGGGTACTCCACCCCTAGCCACCAGAGGTGACAAAAAGATCTTCATCTGCTAAATTACATTGGGAAGTTACCTGGTCTAAAGCACAAAGCTTTTCAAGATGGGACAACCTTTGCAAAGTATCCACAGATCAGGACTCGCTCCCCAAGGCTGAGGGTTTGACCCAGGAGAAAATACAGCAGGCAGTGTGGGCGTTTCAAAGAGCATCATCCACAAGTCAAATGATTAGAAATAAAAGAAACCCACAACATAACCAGAGTCTCAGGAAAACATCCAGTTGAAACCAAAGGCTGGCTACATGGAAAACAATACCAAAAGTCACTGAATTTAAAACACAGAAAAAGAAGAAAATAAGTGGACTTTTGAAAAAATGTCTCCTAACTCAATGTGAAACATGCATAGCTCAGGTAGGAAAGAAGGCAGTGCAGTAAAGTGACAGGTCTATAGGTAGTGAGCACTGAGCTGGAGGCACAGTTAAAAGAACAGGCTTTGAAGCCCAGCGCAGGCACTGCTGGCTTGCACAGGCAGCCCTGTGTCCCTGGGCAAGTCCTCACTATCTCTAAGCCTGTTATCTCTTCACAAAATCCTGTAGCAGTGCCTAACCAAGTTTCTGTGAGAAGTTCATAAGCCAATGGCAGTGGTTCCTTTACCAGCACCAATTCCAAAGCAAAGGTTAGTCACTGAGAGGATGCAGGGGAGGAGGCTCAGGCGGAAGGCCCCGCTCCAGGGCAGCTCCACCTCTGCAGCAAGGCCTCCGCCCTGTGCACATAGGGTGCTTACCAGCATCCTTGCCTTCACTGTCTAGCTGCCAACTGTGCCACCACCAGGTCATGACAACCAAAACCATATCCAATTACTACCTGATCAAATATCAGGGACTGGAACAAACCCATTCCCCTCTGAAAACTATTCCTCAGATGCCTAACAACCCTCTCTGCAGCCTTACCTACTCTCCCTCCCCAAACTTACACCACCAATCTAATCCCTAGCCTGACTTCCAACTCCCAACCCTTTCCTCTCTCAACTTGGGAGTATGTTCCTCCTGACTCCCCACTTCGGCTAACTAGTGCCCTTTCCCACTCACCCAGACTCAGAATCTTCCTCATCTCCAAAGCCTGGTCCTCATCTCCCAATCTCCCAATCTCCCAAACGCTCTCCTCTCACGCATTCTCAGTGTGAGCCCTCCCAACCCCTAGCTCCTGCTGCAGCAGCAAACTCCTCTCAGGTCTCTCTCTCCTCTAAAATACCAACTTTAAGCCACTCGGTTCAGCATCCTGGAAGAGTGTCCTGCCTCTGCCCACTTTTTCACTTGCAAGTCCTTTTACCACTCAGGGTTCAGGACTCCCGCTTTTATACAAAGTGCTCCCTCTAGCTAACACCAGGGCTGACCTCCCAAGTCCTTACTTCTGAGCTATTTTACCATCAGCCCCAGGGCTTAAGCAATACTCAACAGAAGCAGTACTTAGCACTGAGGTGTGGAGACCTGCTGTGGAAGACAAGGGGATTAGAATCTCAGTGTAGAAAGCTAACCCAGGGCTGTCCTGAGGCAGACAGAGGATGGTGCAATCCTGGAGGGAGACTAGGCTGGCTGACAGCCCCACTGGAGGAGTAGGGTGTCCGTGTTGGGACTGGACAGGCCAAGAGACAAGGCTGACAATAATGGCACGGGCAGGGCATACAGGAAAGCAGCATGTACTGAAATGCTACTCAGGCTGGGGGTACAGCTCATTAGTAGAGCACATGTTAATCATGACAAACATGCCCCAAGCTTTGGGTTCCATCCCACCAAAAGAATTAAAAATTAAAAATAGTGTGTCACACAAATGTCTGGCTTTCAGTCTGGCACGTAAGCAGCTTAGGAGGAGCCACTCATTTGAATAAGCAAAAGGCTGAACAAATTGAAAAAAAACTCTTAGCTCTATCAGTCAAGAATCATGCAGTGTAAATGACAAACTGCTAGGGGCTCAGTGTGCACAATTCATGGCTAAAAATATCAAGGGGATCACTCACGCAGTTCCCACACTCCTGCAACTTTTACCTCCACGGGCTCTACCAGGTCCTCACAGGTGAATATTGGAGGAAAAAAATCCCAGCAGACAGATGGGGAAAGGAACCATTTTAAAATACACTACTGCATTCTGTCCTTAACAAAGTCTGTCTGCCCTTAGCAAAAGTTATTTTTGCCAGCGCCTAACCTACCTGGGAGAAGGAAAATATACTACTCCAGTTCTCTTTGGCCACCTTGTCCTATCTAAGGAGGGGGGCGGTCAAAACTAAGAAGTTCAAGATGGGTGTGGTAGCACACTCCTGTAATCTCATAATCTCAGCTACTCCTGAGGCTGATACAGGAGGACCTCCAGTGGTTCAAGGCCAGCCAGGCTGCATGCTGGCAGCTCATGCTTGTAATACTAGCTACTTGGGAGGCTGAGATTGGAAGGACTGGTGTTCAAGGCCAGCCCAGGCAAGTAATTTCAAGACCCCAATCTCCAAAATGACCAGAGCAAAATGAACTGGAGGCATGGCTCAAGCATTAGAGCACCTGCTTTGCAAGCACAAAGTCCTGAGTTCAAACCCCAGTGCCCCCCCCTCCCCCCCAAAAAAGGCCAGCTCAAATAAGATTAGCGAGACCCTATCTCAAAAACAAAAGGGCTAGAGCATGACTCAAGTGGCACAGCCCTGGGTTCAATCGTTCAATCTCCAGTATCTCTTTCTCTCTCTCTCTCTCTCTCTCTCTCTCTCTCTCTCTCTCTCTCTCTCTCTCACACACACACACACACACACACACACACACACACACACACACATTAAGAAGTACTGGTGAAGTCCAGTCCAGAGGCACAGTAAGCCTACAAGACCTAACCACTGGACTACAGGTTCAACACTCCGAAATCAATTAATGTAATCTACACAGCAACATGCTCATGCTGGGAAAACAAAAGGAAAATTACAGTGAAAGCAACACTGGAAAAGCTTCTCAAAATGGGGTCAGGGCCATTTTGGAAGTAGGCCTGCTGCCTTGATAGGGACTCTGGTCACCTCTGCCCTTTGACCCCAGAAATCTGGTCCTGACCTAAAACAGCCAAACTACCTTGTGGCCAAAGGCTCAAGATGCATACCAAGAGCTGGACAATTACTGTACGGACATTCCCATCCTGTTATCTTTATGTTCTATCAGTCACAGGTGGCCCCTTTCCTTCTCAACACACAAACTCATACTTTTCCTGCCTTCCTCGGAACACTAATTCAGAGCTATCTGAACCCATGTCTACCAAACTGCAATTCCTTAAGTCTGGTTTTTTGACAGGGTCTTGCTATGTAGCCCAGGCTGACCTCAAACTGTGATGCTCCTGCTTTAGTCTCCCAACTCAGGATTACAGGTATGAACCACCACATCCAGCTTCAAACTGCAATTCCTGAGATCCCAAATAAAGTCCCTTTTCACTTCTGCATTTCTCAATTTGGATTAATGGTACCAATAAATACAGAAAAATCATTTGGCAAGATTTAACACTCGTCCATGATAAGAAGTATACTCTCAGAAGATGAAGAACAGAGTAGAAGTTCTTCAATCTGATAATGAACATCTATTAAAAAGAAAAGAGAAAAAACCCTGTAAGCTGAGCATCAGTAGCTCACATCTGTAAGTTTAGCTATTTGAATGCTGAGATTGGGAGGAACACAGTTTAAGGCCAGCCTAGGCAAATAGACTGTGAGACCCCATTTCCAAAATAACCAGAGTAAAATGGACTGGAGGTGTGCTCAAGCAGCACAGTGCCTGCTTTGGAAACACAAAATCCTGGGTTTGAATACAATGAAGAAAAAAAACCCTACAGCTATCAAATTTATGCCATACTTAATGGTCAAAGTTAAAGCTTTTCCATTAAAAAGAAGAACCAGACAAGATGTCCCATCTCATCACTCCTTTTTTTCAGGGCTGTTTCTAGAAGTCCTAACTAATAAGAAAAAGAAATACGGTGTATAGACTGAGGAGGAAAAAATAAAACTTTGTTTGCAGATGACATGAACAGTTATGCAGAAAATCTAAAAGAACTAAAAAAAACCCTCCTGGAACTACTAAGAAACTATAGCAGAATTTCAGGATACAAAGTTAACATGTAAAAGGCAACTGTTTTCCTAAATACCAGCAAATGAACAGGTGGAATTTGAAATGAAAAACACATTACCAGTTAGTTGTGGTGGTACACACCTGTAATACCAGCACTCAGGAGGCTGAGGCAGCCAGCCTGAACTAAAAACAAAAAATGAAAAATTACATTACCGTTTATAACCGCCCATGAAATATTTAGGTTTAAATCTAACAAAGCATGTGCAAGATTTGTGAGAAAATTACAAAACTCTAATGAAAGATGTCAAAGAAAACTAAACAAATGGGGTGTGCATGGGTATGAAGACAGCATTTCCAAGACACCAGTTCTTCCCAGCTTGATCTGTGGACTCAAGGCAATCTTGGATCCCAGGAAGCTGGGGACCAAGAGAGTCATGTAGAATACTTAACTGTTACCAACTACTGACCTCTGAGAAATCCCCTTCTTTGTCCTGGTTAGAAGGCTTGGGAAGGCCCTAGAAAGGGGCTTTATGATCATGTGTTGATTACGGAGGAGAGGAGGAGATCATGTCATCACTGTGCATCCATGGGCTAAGCAGATCTAGAGTCCACGCCCTTGCATGACCAGAGTTGTTAAGTTTTATTTAAAACAGAATCGTGTCTCTGAAGCACTAATTTCTCTTTCCCACAGCACAGTTATGTTCTGTGTCGAGTCTGGGCAAAGAGTTCTCGAGGCTCCATCTCGAAAAACCCTTCACAAAAATAGGGTTGGTGGAGTATGGGCGGAGTGCCTCAAGGTGAAGGCCCTGTACTGTGGTTCAAGCCCCAGTACCACAAAAAAAAAGAAAAAGAAAAGAAAATCCCAGTAAGTTATTTTGTGCGGATCAACAAACTGAATCTCAAATATCTGTAAAAAGGACAAAAAGCATGGAATAGCCAAAACAATATTGTAAGAGAACAAAATCAGAGAACTAACATTACCCAACTGCAAGAAATTACAACAAAGCTACACTAATCAATACAGTGTGGTACTGGCCAAAGAACAGACAGACAAATCTATAAAACAGAACAGAGAACCCAAAAATAGAACCAATCTTTGACAAAGGAGTAAAGGCAGCAATAATACAACGAAGCAATACAGTCATTTTTAACAACCAGTCTTGGAACAACTGGACATCCACATGCAATAAAATTAATCAAGACACAGATCAGTTACAAAAAGTAACTTAAAATGGGTCACAAAGCTAAATGTAAGACTGTAAAACTCCCAGACAAGTAACATAAAGACAAAATGTAGGTGACCATGGGTATGGTGATGATTTTTTAAGATGCAACACTAAAGGCATGCTCCAGGGCTGGTGGTGTGACTCCGTGGTAGACTGAATGATTAGCAGGCTATGGGCCCTCCAGAGGAAGAGAGGGAGGGCGAGGCGGAGGGTGAGCAAGGGGGAGGGTGGAGAAGGGAAGGAGGGAGGAAGGGAGGAGGGAGAGTAGGTAGGTTGGTAGGCAGGTAGGTAGAAAGAAAAGAAAATAGAAAAGGAAGGAAGCCAGCCATCCAAGGAACCAAATTTTCACAGTAAATAGTAAAAGAATGTAGCTAAAATTCTATCTTAGAAAATAAAACTAAAAAATTATTTGTCTCTGTAACAAAATTTAGCTTATGAATATACTTACACTTAAAATGGACAGCATATCAAGAAGGGAATGCTGGCTTCATTTTTCCCCCAAATTTTGATGCCACAAGACACAATTCACTCCCCATTTGACATTTACTCCTTAATTTTGCAAAGTCTCTTCAAGATCCTGTCTGTCCTTTGATATGTAAGTGGTTGTGTTCTGCGGAATCCATGGATTTTCTTTTCCCTGTCCAGAGTCTCTCTGTAGGGTATAATACTCAACAGATGTTTGGGAAACTTTTTAGTTCTCAAACATTTCCTTCATTATTTCATTTCATAAGTGACTGTGACTGTTTTATCAATAACTACTGAGTTGGACAGTAACAAACCCTTGATCATCTGATAGGGAGAAAGGCTGGTAAAGCACTTGACTAGCAAGTGTGAGGCTCTAGGCGCAAGCCCAATACCGATGCATGGGGGGAGGAGGGGAGCAATGGGGATAGGGAGAAAAGTTCGTGTTAAGTTATCATATCTGGTCACAGACCAATTTTGTAAGTAGTCAGATCATAAATAACAATTTTCGTTTCCTGAAAATTTTTGTTTTCTCTGTACCTCCCATAGCTGGAGGGACTCAGGCTACCAATAGTCTGATAGCTAGCACTCCTGTTTATCACACAGTGAAGAGACCAATTAAGGCAAAAAGATGACAATTTCTACAAACACTTATGCATGCCTACTGTGTGCGAGATACTATTCTAATGCTGGAAATACACAGATGAACAGAAAATGCCCTCTAGGAATTCAGTCTAATGTGAGTAAAATGAATACCCCACATGCACCGTAAGTGCTGTGATGTTAAGGCCTGTATGTATGAAGTAGTGGAGAGAAAATACAGATGGGGGAAACAATTCATTCTGTCTTGCTCTCTGAGTTAGGTCTGGAAGGAAGAATCTTAAAAGGAGACATCAGAGGAAAAGCTGCCAAGAAAAGGATAGGAGCAAAGGAAGGCCTGGTAACTGAAAACATAAAGCTCATTCAGAAAATGCAGGGCCTCCAGTGGAACCAGCTCCAGTCACTGCAGTTTGGGGGAGGGGATGATTTTAAAACAATAACAAAAAAAGAACCCTTCTAAAAAGGTAGGCTGGAGCCCAAGTTCAGACCTTGCATACAAGTTTGGATTTTATTCCCTAGCTACAGGAAGCCACAGGAGTAACTTGATATTTGAGAAATACCTGGCAACAGGATACAGAATGGGCTTGGAAGGGGGGAGGAAAGTGGGGGGGGGGGCGGGAACATGACCCATGAAACAGAGATCCACAATGCCTCCTGTTACAGTGTCTCAGCAAGAAGAACAGGCCGGCTTGCCTTCCCAGGCCTTAGTAACCACAGTGGAGAGGAGGGACTTCTGGGGGAAAGCAGATGCAGAAGTGATCCAGGGGCTTGGGCCAGGCTGTTTATAACTCAAAGAGAGGAAGCAGGGCAGGGAGAAGCCAAATGGTTAAATTTGGAACAGACAGAAGGGACTGAGTTGAGGTGGTGTGTCTCGATAAGCTGCTGCAGATGGACTGGCACTGGGGGAAAAGCTACACCTCCTGCCCTTGACTTTGTGCTGAAGCTAGGCATTGCTCAGTTTCCCAAGTCTGAATTACCTTTTCTCCTTATTCAACACATCCCATTCCTAGAGTCTACTCAGGAACAAAGGATTGCGAGGCAGCGTATCCCACGCTACATTTAAAAATGCCCTCTAATACAAAAGGAAAGCTGTGTCTTCCAAGACTATTAAGTCCCGGAGAAAAGAAATGACATCCTCAATGCGTTTGCAGTGACTGGCTTGAGCTAAACAACGATTTAACTGAAGAGACATGCTCCCTGCAGGGAACCACAAAAATGTCTTAAAGCTGGGTCCAGGTTGTCCAAAAGTTTTCACAGGCCCCAGGCCAGGGCACTAGTAAAGGAGAAGGGGACCTCAGGGAGCAGGCAGTTTAGGCTCTGCCTGAAGTAAACAGTCACTGACCTCAGGCAAGTCACTTCTCTAGATTTTTCCTTTCACACATTAATGAATACTTTATAGGCCTACAATGATCTGTATCGCTCTTCTACTGAGAATTGTCAGGCCTAACTGGATAGGTTTTGGAGTATCTTATTTCTCATTTTTTATGTGCCACTGGGAAATTCAGAAGTGACCTCGACGTCTTTGGGTCTTTTCTCTGCTTCCTACCAACTGCCTTTTAACTGGGTTTGCTCAAAAGCTTCTGCAAGAGGGGCCTGAAGCACAAAGAGGAAGTGTGAAGTCTAGAGTCAGATCTGCTGCATTAGTGACTCTGCTGAAAGACTGGCCACAGAAAAGGAGTTAAGTAACTAAAACTGAATTTGGGGATTATCAGTGGCACCCAGCCAGCCAGTTTCTAGACCACTTTACACCCAACCTGGTTCACCAACTAAAAGAAAACCTAGCAGCAGAAAAAGATGGATCAGGTTTTTAACGGTCTAAATTGAAGGACCCACACTAACCACTTGGGAACCGAGTGGCCACGGAAGTCAGGGGGACAGCTACATTTTTCTGTGAAGTCTGAATATGTGCACACATACTTTGTAATTTAAATATCTTTATGCTGAAAAGGCAGGAAGGAGTAATTCTTTCTACCTTCCTCTTCTTTCTGGAGCCACACCTCCCAGCTGCGGCCACTAACACAGCTACACGTCTTCTCAAGAGCCTCAGAAGGGACCAGGGAACCACCGTGCCCTCGGTGGCTCCCAAACAACTCACGGCGGGGGATGGGGAGGGGACTCAAACCTGAGACTGGAGGAACCACAAGGAAAAGTTACTACGCGATGTTTTCCTTGTTTTTGTCTTTCACTCTAAAATCTAGCCACAAACATCCCTCCTTCATTCCAAGTGCCAGTCAGAAAAGCGACGTACTTTGGGGCTGAACGGTATTGTTCTCCTCGGAGGGACCCGTTTTATCCCGAAACCGACATTTTTCCCAAAGCCCGCCTCCGGGTGGCCTCGAGGTGGCCTCGAGCTGCCCACGGAGCCCGGTGCGCGGGATTCGCCTGGGACTCGTCCGGGGCTGGGGAAGGACGGGCTTCCCTCCGGCCGCTGTCCCCGGCCCGGCCCCCCGGCCCCTGCCCTCCCCGCGTCACCTGACCCGCCTGACCCCCGCGCGGCGCGGCCACCGACCTGATGACACTGATGTGGAACTGGTCCTCGCGAAGGCCCCGCCAGGCGCCGGGCAGGAACTCCTTGCACCACAGATAGGCCCTGCGCCGCGTCCGGGGCTCGGGCTGCTCGTCCGACTGCGGCGGCCGTGGCGGCGGCGGGGGCAGCGGCAGCGGCGGCGGCGGCGGCGGGGGCAGCGCGAGCGGCGGCTGCCGGCCGCCCGGCTGCTTGGGCTCCAGCTCGCTAGCGGCGTCGCGCTGCTGCTGCCCCACGCCCGGGGCCGGGGCCGCGCTGCCGCCGCCGCCGCCGCAGCTCAACAGCAGCCCGAGCGGCGAGGGCTCCGCCTCACCCCCGGTGCAGAACTTGGTCTTCATGCCGGACAAGCGGCCGAGGAGGCGCGGCCGGCCGCAGCGCGAGAGAGCGAGGCTCAGGGTCCGGCCGGGAACCCGCCTCAAGAGGCCGGGCGGGGGTGGGGAGGGGACAGGGTTCGCTCACCGGCTCGCTGACCGGCCCGGCCGGCGGCTGGGGCTGCGCGCGGCGGGCGGCGGTCGGGGAAGCGCGGAGCGGCGGCCGGCGACTACGGCGGGCGGCGGCGGCGGGCGGCTGATGCAGCTTCTATACACCGCCGCACGAGGAGCGCAGCGCGTCACAGCCCGCCCCCGCGCTCGCCTCTGATTGGTCGGCCCGGCGCATCACAACCGCCACCTCCCTCGCCACGCCGCCTTCCTATTGGCTACTGCGCCGCCCCTCCGCCCGGGCGCTGCGGCCCCCGGGGCGGGGGCGGGGCCGATGCGGAGTGGGTAGAGCACCGAGTCGGGCCCCGGGGGTCGCGGGGATCTAAACTTAGCGAAGCAATGCTGTAGACTCTCGGACAGTGCATGGCTGGATCCCGGCGGGCCTCGTGCGGGGGTGGGGGGGTGGGGCAAGGAGGATGGGGATCCTGAGCCCCGGATGACCCCGGAGGGGGCTTTGGATTGAAACTTTCCTTGGACTCCTCGGAAAGCCCAGGACTTCAGAGGCCGGGGGCCTGGCCAGGGCAGCCAGGAAACTCGTGTCTGGAGGCCGACTGCTCTTTCCGCGTGACCTGGGGTCAAGGCACCCCTTCTGGAGCCTGTGAGCGTGTTTTTACATTGCTCAGCCTTGACAGCACTGTGCTAGGCGCGTCGGCGCCCGGCTCACCCGGGCTGGAAGCATTGCTGCGTGCGGCTCAGACACGGCCCGAAATAACTGTTCAAGGCCACAAACCGGCCGGCTGCGCACCCGCTGCACCGCCAGCTGCCGGGATCCGCCCTCTGCACGCCTGCCGCCTCAGTTTCCCTGTCCGTGGTGCTGAGGACGGCGGCCTACAGGCTCAGGCCAGCTTCCAGGCAGCGGGGGCCGCCGCGGCCGCCAGCACCACTGACCAAAGGTTCTTGCCACGGAGCTCCCGGCTTTGTGGGCGCTGTCACCTGCCCTTCGCAGGCGACAGTCGCGTGACCGTGACTAATGTACCTTTGCCCTGGGCCAGCGGGGGTGGAGCAAGGGCCCCTGGTACCATGTGCCCAAACAATGCGCCATGCCCCACTCTCCTCTGGCCTGGCCGCCTCAGTCCTCCCTGGAAGGAAGTGGGGTACAGGTAACATGGAACACCACAGATGTATATGCCGTGGGGCATGAGCTGACACAGGATTCCCTGGCTGCCAGCGGCTTAGGAAGTCCTGCGATACTAGTGCACAGGAAATGGCTTCTTTTCGGGATTTCACCCTGCCTGCCGGAAGCAAAAACCTCTTCAAAAAGAGTGTGTACTTGTCTGAGCCCACTCCAAGAAAAATGATCTTTCTTACCAAAAGGACACAAATGAAAGGGGACTCTTGACAAGGCTGCTGTGCAGATAGGCCTGAAATTTGATCAGGAGAGAGGTAGGCTAGGCCAGGCCTCTGCGGAGCTGGGAGTCCCACTGGATGTTTGAGAAGTTGAGAAATCAAGGTCCAGGCAGGGAGACATTTAGATAAGGAACCAAGGACTTTGTCTAAAAACAGCAGCCCAGGTGAGGGGCCCTTTGTCCTCACTCCCGTCTGGAGATCTCAGAGGAATGTTGGACTCTAGCCAGAGGAAGGTCTGGGCCTTTACAATGTGCAGTAACTTTCTGCTGATTTGGGCTATGAAAACCCTGGGGCGCCTTCCTGGGAGAAAGACGCTGCCTCAATAAAGAAGTTAGAGAGGTTCCTGGGGCTCAAATCTAGGGCTGATGGGACTCGGGTGGGTGAGAGACTGACCAGCCCAAGGTGATGCTGCTCCAAGCTTTGGGTTCCCCTCTAGGAACCTGCATGCTAATTTCAAGGAAATCAGTGTCCTGTCCTCCCTCAGCATTCCAGGTACAAAATGACTGCAGAATTTGCGTAGAACATATCACATTTTCCTGGATACTTTATTTTTTATTTATTTATTGCAGTACTAGGGCTTGAACTCAGGACCTCATGCTTGCTGGGCAGGCGCTCTACCAACTGAGCCACTCCGCCAGCCCCTCCTGGAGACTTTAAGTCTTCTTTAGATTGCCCGTCACACCTAATGCACTATAAATGCTATGTAAATGATTGCTATACTGTATTGTAACGGAGGAAGTCCGTACGCGTTTGTACAGATGCAATTTTTTTAGAATTGTTTTTATAATTTTTTATTTTTTGTGCTGAGTGGGGGTACATTGCAGCATTTTCAAAAGTTCTTACAATATATCAAATATATTATACTTGAATTCACCCTCTCCGCCATTCTCCTTATCCCTCCCAATTCCTGGAATAGTTTCAACAGGTTATCATTTTTCCATTTACATACATGTGCACACAGTTTTGCACTATATTCACCCTCCCCACACTCTTTCCTTACATCCTCCCTGCCACCACTGGTACCAACGACCCCTCAGGCAGGACCTGTTCTACCCTCCTGTTCTCTGATTTTGTAAAAGAAAAAAATGACATTTTTCTTTGTTTAAGATAGCTACACAGGGGGTTTCCTTGTGACATTTCCATTTTTTTGGAATTTTTTTTGTGTGTGTGGTGTTGGGATTTGAACTCAGGGCCTACACCTCGAGCTCTTTTTTTTGTGAAGGGTTTTTTCAAGATAGTGTCTTTCAAACTATTTGCCTGAGCTGGTTTCAAACTGCAGTCCTCCTGATCTCTGCCTCCTGAGTAGCTAGGATTACAGACGTGAGCCACCAGCCTCCGGCATTTTTTGGAATATTTTTTATCCAGGATTGGTTGAATCCACGGATGTGGAGTCCATAGATACAAAAAGCAGATGGTGATTTGTTTTTATTTTAGAATGTAACCATCACCCTGGCCCTTGGGGAGCTAGAACTGTGGTGAATTTTAAGGATGTGACTTGAGGCACCTGTCATGTGTTTGGAAAAAGCTTGCCCACCTTCCCCAAAGCCTTCTCTCCTCCAGGCTTCTCCCCACCCCAAGTACACTCAAGAGTCTACCACACCTGGGCCCAACAGGGAGCCTACACAACCAAGGATATTGTCCAAAGTTCCTTCGTTATCAGCAATATCACAAACCTCAGCCTTGTCATCTCTATTTAACAGATCAGGAAACTGAAGCTCAGAGCACTTAGTAACTCACCCTGTAACACACAGCAAGTAAATGACAGAGCCTACTCCATGACCCAGTCAGCTATTACCAGGTGACTGGTACCAGACTCTACTGCTTGAACAGCAGGGGCTGGAGACTGGGCATGTGACTTCCAGGAGTGACTATGGTGGGATTCTGAAGTTAGGTGCAGTTCCTGTTATATACATGGTCCCTGCCTTGTAGAAGGCCTACATGACTCAAGTCCTTTATTCGTCCTCAGGTCTTCAGCCCTAGAGCCTGCAGAGCACAGTGTGGGAGAGACATGGCTCTAGAGTCTAACAGCCTGGGTTCAAATCCTGCCTCCACCACTTCCTTGGCATCTGCCTTCAGACAGGTTACTTACCTCCCCTGCTTATGAACTAGGTATAAGAGCCCAGGCGATAAAGCATACATCAAAAAATATCAGCTGTGTATGTGACACACACACTTTTTCTTACTAAAAGGGCACACAGTAACTGCAAGAGAAGAAAAAGTCACATCTGTTATCATTTCTACTTAATAGTTGAAGACTGAGTCCTGAGGGTAAACCCCTTGATTACTCTGCCCTGTATCCTGTCCCTACCAATGGCCTCTTTGTATGTAGAACAGGTGGTGCATAGGGATACAACGTAGTGTTCTCATTGGTCCATAGGGATTCACAGCAGGGCTCTCATTGGTCCATCGTGGCTTGATCAATCAGGACCCACTTAGAGCTGGGATGGTCAGTTCTATTCTAACTAGACAGAGGGGGTATGGGCCTTGGCATATGGTAATACTAAAATAATAGAATTATACTGTCTGTAGAAGGGGGAGGTGGAATGTAGACCCTCCCCAAGGGGACATTTGCAGACCTTTGAAAGGCTTTTACTCCACAGTTAAGAGTATCCCGAAAGAGAAACCCACAGCTGTAAGTATGCTCACAACTCTTGAAATAATAACCCTATTCCCAAGAGTTTCCCAAGAAAATGAGTTATTCTCAACAATGATAGGGCTGCAGGAGAGCACCACTATCATCTCTCCCAGTGGCCAGCATTCAAAGATGAATAATAAATACATTGGCAGTAACTCACAGCCTGTGTAAGATGATGTGTAAGGTGTCAAAATGCAGTGTACACTCTGACGACCAAAGCGTCAGTGCCTGTGCACAAGTGGACAAGGTTTGGAGAGAAATTTGCTCTGTCAGGGCACTGGTCCTGAGGAGAGATTACAAAACCTTTTCTTGTGGGACGAGAGAAATGTTCCAAAAGCTCTGTGATTGATGTTGACTCCGAGGGCAGACTCGAGGGTAATGGGCCTCAGGAGGGATGAAGGAAGTTTGGGAATCCCTGAAGTCTCACGTTCCTACAACTGCTTCCTGTGCACTGGCCTGAGGCCTAGACAGGGGAGCTCGTAGGGTCACTGGACTCTAGTGCCTCCAGAGCACAGAAGGGTCCACCCATGGGCCTTAGCTCTGCCACCATCTCTACCTGTAAGACGTTTTTGAGAAAAAGCACAGAGGCTAGAGCACATGCAAAGGCCCTGGGTTCCATTCTCAGAACTACAAAAAAAAAAAAAAAAAAAGGCTTTATGAGTCTGCTTGCCTCCCAGCTGAAGCAGCTGGTAGGAGTAGACTTTGATCCCTTTATCTAGCTTCCCAATAACCAGTGAGGTGAATCTAATTAGCACCTCATCTGTCAGGCCACAAGTGAACTTCACCAAGGGATGAAAAACATTTGGCCAAGGTCCTGAAGACCCTGCCCACGAAGCTGTCCAGGGAGACTTGTCTTTCCGTCTTGTACACACAAAGCACCTTTGGCCCAGGAAGCACTAGATGCTTGGTACAGTGGGGGGTCCCTAGAGGGCTACAGAAGCAGAACCTGGACTGGGCTGGGTACCCACCCCCATCCCTGCTCTCTAGGTCTCTCAGGACCAGGCCTGGCTGCAGATTTGAGCCTTCAAATATTGATGAGAGTACAAAGAGGCTAACGAGCTGGAATCCCACAAGCTCAGAACTGGATTTGCAGCACCAGGCAGCACAGTGACAGGGAACTGGCCGTTCCCTGCATGTCTAGGTTGGGTTCAGCAGCTCCTGGAGGCCTCCAAGTCTATGTATGATCTTATGTGGCAGTTTTCCACTGTATACACAACCTCAGCACCCACAGCTGGGGCCTTAGGCGCAGATGGCTCCATGAACGCAGGCAACTAGAATGCCCTGCCAAGTGGTGGATGGTGCAGGCACTCCTCTCGCCCCCTACTTGGCATACGGAGCACAGCATTATGGTACAAGTCTGTCTTTGGAGGTCATGTTCCCATGAGCTGTGTCACCCTGGACAAGGCATCTACCTCTCTAAACGTTCCTCTTCACCAGATGGAAATAAATGTTCCTACCTTGCAGGTTATTGGGGGTTATTCCCTGAATCCAGAAGGGGAAAAAGGGCTTGGCACGGATCTAGGGCTCCACAAGTATAGCTGGGCCTGACTATTCTCAGCTGGATTTCTAGAGGCTGGCAGAGAGCAGTTCTCACCCATTAGCAAGGGAGGCCCTGCACCAGTGCATCCCTTGTGCCAGTGGGAGGATAAAGCTCTGGCAATGTGGAGCCTCCCAGAGGGCAAGCAGGGCATGAAGCCTTTTCCATTCTTTGAGGCACCTGGCACCTTCAAAAATCAATGAATGAACTAGGTTACTAAAACTGGGACAAACTTGAAATACTCAAACAAATCACTGCTGTTAACACACATGCAAAAATCCCATACAAGACAGCTGAGCTATTCCTGAGCTAATTGATGTAATCATGGTTTGTAGAACACCTGCAATGATAAGGCATGAAGAACAGCTTTCAAGCCTGACATCACATCTCTGTGACAATGTTTGTTTTTTTCCCCCCTTTGTTTCTCTGTGACAATCTGGTTACTCTTATTTACAAGTGACACACACACACACACACACAAATCTAAATCTGAGACCCATGGGGCATGTGAGGCCCCCTGGCCCCTGGAGCAGACCCTGGGCAGTGAAGACAGTCCCTCTACTGGAGGTGATACCTTGGGTCTCCATAATCTGTTTTACTCAGACCATCTAAACTCACCTTCCAATTTCGGTGGAAACCCATGTGATGGTTTTGTGCCCTAAGCTTGCATTACCTTTGCTAGACAGTAAGTGCGGTGTTTAAGAAGATCCCAGGTATGATGAAAGTTGCACTGTTTCTGGGTCGGGAGTTGGGAAACATGGGTTCAGACACTGCACCCCACTGGGCTCCTCTCTTCTCAGTCAGCCCTGGGCCCCACAGGCTGGATCTTGCCTGGTAGATTGCCTTCCTCTGC
This sequence comes from Castor canadensis, assembly GCF_047511655.1. NCBI lineage: Eukaryota > Metazoa > Chordata > Mammalia > Rodentia > Castoridae > Castor > Castor canadensis. The sequence continues at coordinate 204,322,274 of NC_133386.1, forward strand.
AGAAACCCCTTGTTAAGATGGGTAAGCTGAGCCCCTGGGCCCAGGGAGAAGCCAGAGGCTCTGCTTACCCAGGATGCCATGGCTTGTACTGGAAGTATCTCCCTTTCCAAGGACACTTGTCGTCCATGCCTTAGATGCCGAGAGACCTCTAAGGGACTCCCAGTCCTCAGATTGAGTCCTGTCCTCAACCTCTCTCGGCAGTGAACAAGAAAGTAGGGCTGGCAGTCCCATCCCTGCACTATCCTGTAGAAGCCACCAGAGGTGGGTAGGGCCAAGTGGGACACTATATGACCTTGGTTGGTCCCCATGCTTCTTAGACCAAGGTCTAAGAGGGCAGAGGGGTGGGAGAGGGGCGCCGGCAGCCGGGGAAGGGAGCAGGAGGCGACCTTGGAAGACCTGCTGAGTCCTGGGAGACAAAGACCGACCTTCCTCCCCCAGTTCTACAGCCCGCTCCAAATTCCAAGGCCAGCGGCTGCCCACGGAGAAGGAATCCGGTCCGACCGGATTCCAGCCTCCCAAGTGGCCCCACCGCGTGGTGTGAGGGCCGCGGAGCCAACTGGCCCTCCCTCCGTGAGAACGCGGCTACCGTGGGCGGGGCTCTCGGGGAGGGGCGTGGCCTCGCGTGAAGGGCGGGGCCTCCTGGCCAGACAAATAGCTGGGCTGGCAAGGAGTTGACTCCTCAAATTCAGATTGTGGGCAGCAGTAACGGCTTGGCATTGTCCCTTCGACATAACCTGACAGAGCTGAGCTGTCTGTGTAACTGGAACTTGTGTTTTCAACGCTGATAACGACCAACTGCCTTGGGCTGGAGGTGTAGGTGGGGGACTTTTGGTGACTCAGGAGCAGTTTTGCAATCATGGGCAAAGGTTCCGGGAGGTATACTCGTCGCCCCCATCTCTGTCCCTGAAGCAGGACTAATCATGGAGGTGGACCAGGGACCCTGCCAGCCCTCTCTCCATGTCCCTGGGCTCATGTAGTGAGACCCCTCTCTGCTGTCCTTGCTACCTGCATCTACTGACCCCTCAGTCCCTCCTCCTCACTGCCTGCTCACTGAAGGTGCTCAAAGAATTGTTTAAGTGAATGTGTGAATCATGAATAAATGGCCTGAGGATTCCAGAGGTTGTGTGGTGCCCACCAGGAGGTTGGGACCAAAGGCAAAACGCCAAAACTGCCTTTGCAACAATACTAATAAGGACCAACTGCCCTGGGTAGTGCCAGCCTCTCCCTGTCCCCCTGGTCGTTGGCTAGTTGACTGTGGGCAGGTGCTCCTTTTTTCTGTGCCTTCATTCCTTGCCTATAAAGTGGGGCTCACGATTGTTTCTGACTTGGGCTAGTTCACCCCTTTATAGGTAATCTAGTAGTCCTCCCACTCCTGGCATGTCATCATATTGATGTCAAACTTAGTGCAGATGCCCATCAGCACAGGGCACTCCAACCCAGAACTCCTGGACCATGTGATCCTCCTGCCTCAGCCTCCTGAGTAGCTGGGACTACGAGCGTACACCACTGTGCCTGGCTTGCATCAGTTTTTTGATTCCTAAAACCAACGAATAACTACCCTCCTTTGAAAGGAAAAACGGTTGTTAAAGTACAAAATGAGTCAATAGGACTGGGGATGCAGCTCAGGGGTAGACCACTTGCCTAGCATTGGAAAGAACCTGGCTTCCATTGGCAGCCCACTCCAGGCTTCTGTCACCAGTCCCTGTGACTTCATCATCTACCTGCACGACTCCCACAGCACCTGGCTTCTGTTGCCTTGACTCCCTAATCTATACCTGTGGAGGAGGTCCCCATTTTAAGGAAACATGGCAGACCAAGAAATACAAAGGAACAGATGGAATGTGGAGGGTGGATCCAGCCTCCTGGGAAGCCCAGGTAAAATAGAGATGTTCCCATTCATGGGAAATTCAAATCATGATCCCAGGAAGAACCTGCCAATCAGAAAGACTGACAGAAGTGGAGCTGGCCAATCAAAAGTGGTCTAATCAGAGGTATGAAACTTACTCTAAACCCTGTGTCTGTGGGCCAGACTCCTTTGCACCACTGCCTCCCTTTGTCTCTTCTCCAAATGGCATCCTAATCTTTACTTGCTTTCTACTCTCCCTCTTGGTGAGTTCTTTTACCAACCTTCAGCTCCCCAAATCCAGGATAATACCCTGTTTGGTTGAGCCCAACCTTAGCCCTGTATTTTCTCACCACAGAAATGGGTGGTGAGACCACCCACTTGGGGTCCATCGGCTCCTGCCTTTTGAGCTTAGGCCTCTCCTCAGGACCCTCCCAGGCTATAGTTGTGCTTTTCACCCTTCCATTCACCTCTCCTCATGGCCAGTGTAGATTCCATCCCTGATGAACGTCATTGTCCCTCTGGGCAGAGACATTGTGAGTTACTTCTGCTATCTGGGTGTTTTTCTCCTTCCTGTGCCTGCCAGAAGACCATGTTCCCTGGCCCCATTCCTACCTCCTTGCAGTAAGCTAAGATCATGTGGCTTGTTGTGGGGGTCATTTTTCCTTCTGGGAGGCCCTCTCTGCCTGCTCTTCTCCCCTGTATCTGACTAGTGTCAAAGGACCCAAGGGACAACATTGGGGCAGTTGCCAGTGCAAAGATGCCTGGACCCCTGACATGGAAGGCTACCAATACATGGACAAAAGTGTCACATGTCCCTTCAGGGCCAAGAGCTGCTCTGCCTTTCCCACACTCCTCTCCTTCCATGGTGGAACAGCATCACAAGGAGGAGGGAGCCTGGATCCCTGTGTTACCACTTGGAAGAGGGATGCTGAACCAGGAACACCTGCAGGGATTCTGTGTGACCTGGAAGCCCAGTTCTGTGGAGTTCAACGCTGAGAGCTGGGGACTGCTCATTACAGCAGTTGGCCTATCCTCACGACACATCGCTCCCTTCGGCCATACTCACTTGGCAAACCTTAGCCCTAGAGACACTGACTGCCCCCCTTTTCCCTGCCCTTCTCACTTGCTTCTGAAAAGCAGAGTGTTTCTGAAGAATGTGCTATAACTGATTCAACTAGTTGTATTTTTAAATTCATGACCGGCGACAAGGTGAGGTCCTCATGAAACCAGAGAAGTTTTGGACCAAACTCCTGGCATTCTACATCCCAGGTCCTGCCACCTGTCCCTAAACGCCAAATAAAGAGGCAGAGAAAGGAGGTTTATTGCACAGGTTAGGTCACGCCATGGGAAGAGGCAGAGTAAGCCTGTCTCAGCCATCTTCGGGCTACAGACATGAGCTATAGGTGTAAGTAGACAGAAGAACGGGGGCAGGGGACAAAGGTAAGCATAGTTAAACCGTCCCAGTCACAGGTGTGTTCTGGCTGACCATTACCCCAGGCCTTGTTCTGGGAGGGGTTCTGGAGTTGTCTGGAGGGTGGCCCATCCTCAGCAGGGACTACTGTTGGGGTGGCTCCAGTCCCTTGTCAAGAAGATGTTATCATCTGTCTTTCCTGGAACCCAAGCTGATTGCAAAGGGCATGGCTTAGAGCAAAGACATGCACAAAATGCAGGCGGGGGTGCCAAGCTTCGCCTGTGTTTAGTGAATGTGTAGGCCTGAGTAAGGAGTCCATGCTTTTCAGCTAAAGCAGCGTGAGCGCCTCTTACACTCACACCGCTTTACCTCCAGCTGCCACACACCCTGTGTCGGTCAGCTTCCTGTTACTCGTACAAAATACCTGAGATAAACAACTTATAAGGAGGAGCTGTTTCTTTTGGCTCACGGTGTCAGAGATTTCAGTGCATGGTTGTTTGGCTTCATTGCCAGGGCCCCTTGTCCAGGCTCAACATCATGGTAGGAATACATGACAGAGGAGGCCTGCTCATCTTAGGGCAGCCAGGAAGCAAAAGAGAGACAGGAATGGAGGGGGTGTCCCAAGATCCTCTTCAAGGACACACCCCCAATGACCTAACTTCTTCCCACTAGGACCCCACCTCCTAAAGATTCCACCAGTTCCCAATGGCATCACAGGCTGGGGACCAAGCCTTCAGCACATGGCCTGTGGGGACATTTCAGATACAGATGCTGACTATGAGGAAATCCAGCCCTAGTGAACAGCCTCCTACCAAGTCTACACCCGCACTTCTGCCTGCTCATACCTTTTCCAGCTCCCTTCCTGTTACACTAGAGGAAGAGACCCTCACCACATTAAGCCCATTGCCTCTTGCTGGTTCCCCTTCCTCATAACAACTCCAAGCCCCTTCCCCAGGAAGGGCAGCAGCAGAGGCATTTTGCATTCCAATTAGCAGTGCATAAGGGTCCCAATTTCCCCACTTCGTCACCAACATTTGTTATTATTCTTTAATAATAGCTTTCTGTTCTGGTTTGAACATTCATGCAGGAATTAAATTTCTGCAGTCACACGTTACCGATATTAAGAGGGTGCACACTTTAACTACAATGTTTAGAGATGGGGGCTTTTGGAACGTGATTAGGCTTAAATAAGGGCATTATGGTGAAGCCCCCATGATTGAATCCTGGTGACCACTGCTGACATGGTGGATGTCACCATCAGGGACAGTACCTGTGTTAGTCACTCTTCGTCTCTGTGACAAAACACCTAAGCAAATCAATTTAAAGGAGGGAAGGTTTACCTTGGCTCAAGGTTTCAGAGCTTTCCGTCCATTGTTGACTGGTTCTGTTGCCATAAATCAGTGGCAAAGTAGAACAGCATGGCGGCAGGAGCGTGTGGCAGAGGGGTAAGCTCATCTCACGTTGGCCAGGAAGCAGAGAGAGGAAGGGACCGGGACAAGGTTTACCCTTCAAGGACACACCGCCGGGGCCTACTTCCTTCGACTTGGCCCCACCTTCCAGTTCCTGTCACCTTCCAACAATACCTTCAGATCAGGGATCCAACAATGGATCAGTCCATTGATTACGGCAGAGCCCAATCACTCAGGATCTAATCACTTCCCCAAAGCCCCACCTCTAAGCATGACATTGGGGACCAAGCCTTTAGCATATGAGTTTTGGTGGCACATTTCCCATGTGAACCATAAGAGCACCACTGTGGGATGCTGTAGCTGTAGCCACTGGGAAGAACTTCCACGGGCCAGGATTCCTTGTAGAGGACTCCATTGTCCTGAGCCCGAGAGCTGGGTTTGAACATGAAATGTCCCCCAAAGGCTAGGTCCCAGCTGGTGCCACTATTCTGGGAGGTGGTGGAAACTTTAGCAGGAGATTGGGCCCAGCTGGGGGAAGTAGGTCACTGGGGGCGTGTCCTCGGGGACTGTGTCTTGTCCTGGCCCCTTGCTGAGTCTCCCTGCGTCCTGGTCACCATGCATTGAGCAACTTTGCTTGTCCGTATTCTTCTACCATGACATTCTGCTCACCATGGTCTAGAAACAATGGAGTTGGCTAACTATGGACTGAAATCTCTTGAAACGATGAAAGAAAACAGATCCTTCCTCCCGTAAGTCTATTCCCAGGTATTTTATCATAGTGACAAAAGTCTCACTAATGCAGGTCCTGTCCCCCTGTGAGATGTGGGGCAGCTTTACAAAACCAGTGCTTGTACCCAAAGAGATGCCATCACACACTGATCAGAGCAGAGGGTGTGTGCACTGCGCACCGGGCCCCACGCAGGACCTCACCTTTGCCCTGTGGGGTGGGCACCTTATTACCCTGATTTTGCAGGTAAGGAGGCAGGCACAGAGGAAATTGCCCACCTGTCCAGGACCACATGGGTGGGAAAGCAAATACTACATTACATTAGGGACATTCGGTGTGCAGAGCACGTCACAGACCTTGTAGAGCAGAGGACCTGTGGGCAACTCATCATTTTCTCTAGGACCAAAAGCCAAAGAACTACATTTCCCAGCATCCCTGGCAGCAGGTTTCTGGGTAGAACCTGTCACAGGCACATGCCTGAGATCTGGAAGGCTGGAGAGAGGCAAGGTATGCAAGGAGTTGACTCCTCAAATTCAGATTGTGGGCAGCAGTAACGGCTTGGCATTGTCCCTTCGACATAACCTGACAGAGCTGAGCTGTCTGTGTAACTGGAACTTGTGTTTTCAACGCTGATAACGACCAACTGCCTTGGGCTGGAGGTGTAGGTGGGGGACTTTTGGTGACTCAGGAGCAGTTTTGCAATCATGGGCAAAGGTTCCGGGAGGTATACTCGTCGCCCCCATCTCTGTCCCTGAAGCAGGACTAATCATGGAGGTGGACCAGGGACCCTGCCAGCCCTCTCTCCATGTCCCTGGGCTCATGTAGTGAGACCCCTCTCTGCTGTCCTTGCTACCTGCATCTACTGACCCCTCAGTCCCTCCTCCTCACTGCCTGCTCACTGAAGGTGCTCAAAGAATTGTTTAAGTGAATGTGTGAATCATGAATAAATGGCCTGAGGATTCCAGAGGTTGTGTGGTGCCCACCAGGAGGTTGGGACCAAAGGCAAAACGCCAAAACTGCCTTTGCAACAATACTAATAAGGACCAACTGCCCTGGGTAGTGCCAGCCTCTCCCTGTCCCCCTGGTCGTTGGCTAGTTGACTGTGGGCAGGTGCTCCTTTTTTCTGTGCCTTCATTCCTTGCCTATAAAGTGGGGCTCACGATTGTTTCTGACTTGGGCTAGTTCACCCCTTTATAGGTAATCTAGTAGTCCTCCCACTCCTGGCATGTCATCATATTGATGTCAAACTTAGTGCAGATGCCCATCAGCACAGGGCACTCCAACCCAGAACTCCTGGACCATGTGATCCTCCTGCCTCAGTCTCCTGAGTAGCTGGGACTACGAGCGTACACCACTGTGCCTGGCTTGCATCAGTTTTTTGATTCCTAAAACCAACGAATAACTACCCTCCTTTGAAAGGAAAAACGGTTGTTAAAGTACAAAATGAGTCAATAGGACTGGGGATGCAGCTCAGGGGTAGACCACTTGCCTAGCATTGGAAAGAACCTGGCTTCCGTTGGCAGCCCACTCCAGGCTTCTGTCATCAGTCCCTGTGACTTCATCATCTACCTGCACGACTCCCACAGCACCTGGCTTCTGTTGCCTTGACTCCCTAATCTATACCTGTGGAGGAGGTCCCCATTTTAAGGAAACATGGCAGACCAAGAAATACAAAGGAACAGATGGAATGTGGAGGGTGGATCCAGCCTCCTGGGAAGCCCAGGTAAAATAGAGATGTTCCCATTCATGGGAAATTCAAATCATGATCCCAGGAAGAACCTGCCAATCAGAAAGACTGACAGAAGTGGAGCTGGCCAATCGAAAGTGGTCTAATCAGAGGTATGAAACTTACTCTAAACCCTGTGTCTGTGGGCCAGACTCCTTTGCACCACTGCCTCCCTTTGTCTCTTCTCCAAATGGCATCCTAATCTTTACTTGCTTTCTACTCTCCCTCTTGGTGAGTTCTTTTACCAACCTTCAGCTCCCCAAATCCAGGATAATACCCTGTTTGGTTGAGCCCAACCTTAGCCCTGTATTTTCTCACCACAGAAATGGGTGGTGAGACCACCCACTTGGGGTCCATCGGCTCCTGCCTTTTGAGCTTAGGCCTCTCCTCAGGACCCTCCCAGGCTATAGTTGTGCTTTTCACCCTTCCATTCACCTCTCCTCATGGCCAGTGTAGATTCCATCCCTGATGAACGTCATTGTCCCTCTGGGCAGAGACATTGTGAGTTACTTCTGCTATCTGGGTGTTTTTCTCCTTCCTGTGCCTGCCAGAAGACCATGTTCCCTGGCCCCATTCCTACCTCCTTGCAGTAAGCTAAGATCATGTGGCTTGTTGTGGGGGTCATTTTTCCTTCTGGGAGGCCCTCTCTGCCTGCTCTTCTCCCCTGTATCTGACTAGTGTCAAAGGACCCAAGGGACAACATTGGGGCAGTTGCCAGTGCAAAGATGCCTGGACCCCTGACATGGAAGGCTACCAATACATGGACAAAAGTGTCACATGTCCCTTCAGGGCCAAGAGCTGCTCTGCCTTTCCCACACTCCTCTCCTTCCATGGTGGAACAGCATCACAAGGAGGAGGGAGCCTGGATCCCTGTGTTACCACTTGGAAGAGGGATGCTGAACCAGGAACACCTGCAGGGATTCTGTGTGACCTGGAAGCCCAGTTCTGTGGAGTTCAACGCTGAGAGCTGGGGACTGCTCATTACAGCAGTTGGCCTATCCTCACGACACATCGCTCCCTTCGGCCATACTCACTTGGCAAACCTTAGCCCTAGAGACACTGACTGCCCCCCTTTTCCCTGCCCTTCTCACTTGCTTCTGAAAAGCAGAGTGTTTCTGAAGAATGTGCTATAACTGATTCAACTAGTTGTATTTTTAAATTCATGACCGGCGACAAGGTGAGGTCCTCACGAAACCAGAGAAGTTTTGGACCAAACTCCTGGCATTCTACATCCCAGGTCCTGCCACCTGTCCCTAAACGCCAAATAAAGAGGCAGAGAAAGGAGGTTTATTGCACAGGTTAGGTCACGCCATGGCCACGCCATGGGAAGAGGCAGAGTAAGCCTGTCTCAGCCATCTTCGGGCTACAGACATGAGCTATAGGTGTAAGTAGACAGAAGAACGGGGGCAGGGGACAAAGGTAAGCATAGTTAAACCGTCCCAGTCACAGGTGTGTTCTGGCTGACCATTACCCCAGGCCTTGTTCTGGGAGGGGTTCTGGAGTTATCTGGAGGGTGGCCCATCCTCAGCAGGGACTACTGTTGGGGTGGCTCCAGTCCCTTGTCAAGAAGATGTTATCATCTGTCTTTCCTGGAACCCAAGCTGATTGCAAAGGGCATGGCTTAGAGCAAAGACATGCACAAAATGCAGGCGGGGGTGCCAAGCTTCGCCTGTGTTTAGTGAATGTGTAGGCCTGAGTAAGGAGTCCATGCTTTTCAGCTAAAGCAGCGTGAGCACCTCTTACACTCACACCGCTTTACCTCCAGCTGTTTGACAACCTGTTTTCCCAGGATCGTTAATATTGGTTGGATTGAGACTCACCTAGGACATTAGTAAAGCACACTTCTGGGTGTGTTCATGAGGGAATTTCCAGAAAGATAACTAATGGGGAAAGACCCGCCATGAATGTTGTCAACACCATCCAATTGGCTAGGAAGATGGAATAAAAAGGAAACAGGAAGAAGCCTGCTAGCACAGGTTTACCTGGCTGCCAAAAGTGTGCAGGGTGCCTCTGCCATGCCCTTCCTCCAAAGTGATTCTGCCTTGCCATGGGCAAAAGCAATGCGGTCAGTCACCCATGGACTGAAACTGTGTGGTGGTTGATCTTATGATTCTTTTTCATTCTTTTGGTTTTTTTTTTGTCAGTACTGGGGTTTGAACTCAGGGCCTCAGGCTTGCTAGGCAGGCACTCTTACTGCTTGAGCCACTATGGTGGTTGATCTTGATTGTCAGTTTAATTTGACTGCAAAGCACACCTCTGAGGGTATCTGTGAGGGTGACTCCAGAGAGAATTAACTAGGGGACGAAAGACCCACCCTGGCTGTCATCACTACCGTCCTAGAGGCTGGGCCTGGGTGGAATGAAAGCAGAAGAAGGAGAAAGGCAGCCAGCAAGGCATTGTCTCTGTTTGCTTCCTGGCCACAGTGAAGCCAGCTTCTGTGCTCCACTATGTCCTCTCCACCATGATGGTCTGAAACCATGCACTAAAATAAATCTCTTTCCTTCCTTTACATTTTTTTTTTTTTTTTTTTAGGTATTTGTTACAGTGAAAAAACACTAACACAAGACGGTATTAATGGAAAGTAGTTGGGGATACTGGCTTCAGAATGGAAAAATGGGGTTCAAAACCCAGCCCTGTCAGTTCAGTGGGTCACCTGTTTTGTTTTTTTAATTATTTATTATTTTCTTTAAAGCACATTTTCTTGCCAGGCACCAGTGGTTCACATGCCTACAATTCTAGCTACTTGGGAGGCTTAGATGGGGAGGATCACAGCTTGAGGCCAGCCCCAGCAAGCAGTTCGAGAGATTTCCCCTCTCCAAAATAACCAGAGCAAAATGAGCTGGCAGGGTGGCTCAGGCGGTAGAGCACTTACTTTGCAAGTGCAAAACCCTGAGTTTAAACCCTAAGTCCCATCAAAAAAAAAAAAAAATTCTCTGCGTTTTTTTTTTTTTTTTTTCACCCAGCCACTTCATGTGTTTCAGTCTTACTTTCCTCATTTGGAACATACAGGGTTGATGACTGCCTCACAGGAAGGGGGTGAGAAGCTAACACATGTGGAAAATACAAGGCCAGCGCCGACACTTAGGTGACAGCTGACAATTTTGCTGCCATTCCCATTTAGCAGATAAATTGAAGTGCAAGGAGATGACGTCATGTACCCCAAATCACAGAGCTAGGAGGTGGTAGGGGTGATTCAAACCCAGAAGTGGGAGGCTTCCAGCTCCCTTGTTCCTTCTTGTTGGGCCTGAGGCCTTACAACTCTGGGAGTCGGGTGGTGGGGCAATGTCCCAGGAAGGCTGGGAGCCTCAGGATGAAAGGGAGCCAGTGTGCCTCCCCTCCTCTCCTGGGCTGCCCAGTGAAGCAGCAGGCTGCTGTGTCCCCAACCTGTGCACCTTGCCACCTTGCATGGGCCTTACCAGCTCTGTGTACTCCACAGGGCAGAGATCATAGCCAGCTGTTGACAAAAGCTTGGGAGAGGGCAGTGTCTGGCCCTGGTCCACACAGCAAATCACAATCAGGCTGGCCCTGTGACCTGAGCATGGGCCTGGCTGTCACCCTGCACAATGGTAGGATGGCAAAGACTGGGGTCACCAACTCAGTCTAACTTTGCCCCTGAAGTGGCAAAGTGGCAGCCAGCAGCTCCAGGCCCAAGTCCTACCTACGAGGGAACCCCAGTAGAGAGGGCGCTCCCTGCTTGAGGGTCCCAGCTGACATCCCAAGATTGCATCTGAGTGACCCAGCTTGGTCACACATTCTTCCCTGGACCAATTATGGTGCCCAGGGGATGTGGTGCTCGTTAGCCAGCCCTGGAGTGGGCTGAGAAAGGTGGGGAAGGTTTGTCCACTTTGAACTGAGAATGGGAATGTGAGTGTGACTTGTGCCAACAAGGATGAGTGGACTTCAGGAAGCAGAAATGATAAGGGGGGCCAGGAAGTAAGTCTGTCACCGCCCAACTGACAGTGGCCATTCTGTCTTCCTTGCTACCTTGGCAGCGGGTACCAGAGGAGGCAGCAGGGACATCCTGGAGCTCAGAGTCCAGGAAACGGAAGAAGGAACGTCCTGAGGGCGAGTGTTGTCTCCTCCTCACAGGAACAAACAGTAACTTCCCCGGCTGGCCCCTGTTTGTCCGACCCCGTTATCAGCCGATCAGATTCCAGCCACTGTGCTAACTAAACACATTCCCTCACTCCATCAACCTGCTGGCACCATGAGCTCCCATTTCACAGCTGAAGGCACTGAGGCTCAGAAAGGCAAAAGTGGCAGCCAGGGACTGGCGTGGTGGCTCAGTGGTAGAGCGACTGCCTAGCATGGGCAAGGCCTTTGGGTTTGACCTCCAGCACCACAAAACACAAGAAAACAAAACTCACCTCTGACAAGCCCTCTGCCCACAGTGTTTTTCTGGGTGCTTCCTCAGCTCCTGTTCTGAGGGGCTCTCATCAAGTTTGTGTCTGTCTGTCTGTCCTGTGAGACTGTGGACCATCTGAGGGTGGGAGAGAGCATCCCGCAGTGCCCAGATGTCCCCTGAGTAGCTCATAGCACAGAGTGCTTAGCTGCCTGAATGAATGACTGAGTGAATGAGGGAGCAGACGAGGCTTCTGGTGAGGAGGGTGAGGAGGGGGTTGCCCTGCACACGGCCCCAGGCAGCCGTGGCTGTAAAAGCGGAGGCTGGGGGAGAGAAAGAGGGCTTCCTCTGCGGTTCCTGAGGCCAAGTCCAAGGTCAGCCTATCTTACAGCCCAGCTGACATGGAGGCCTTTGGAAACCACGTGGCCAGTAACAGGCTGCCACCTGCTATAGTCTGGGAACCTGACCTAGTGGCTGGTGACCTCAGGTGACCCAGTGCCTAAAACGCGGCCTACAGTTTTGCTCATGGACAGAGCAATGTCCCCTACCCACAGGGAAAGGAGTCAGCCTGCAGGAGACCGGTTTCTCATGCCAGCATCACCCCTGCCTGGCACGCACCCTCACTGGGCCTCAGTTGCCTTCTCTGCATTTCTTGGGTATTCAGAGCAGGGACCATCTAAAAGGTTCTCTGAGGTTGGGTCTTCCAGCTCAGTGCTCTTGGGGCCCAGCCTTTGGGGCTGTGGGAACACCCGGAAGGGGTGTAGATTCACCCCAAGAGGTCAGCTGGAGGGCCAGCCAGAGGACAGCATGCTTTGTGCCATATCTTGTGCTCCTTGGCACATAGGCTGTGGTGTTGACAGGTTGAAGTGAGAGAGGGTACAGGTGCATCCTAGACCTCAGGCCACATCCAGGGCTCAACAGAACAAGCTCTGCTCACTGCTTCTAGCCCCTTCTCTACTGGGATTTTCTGGGCAGGAGGGCATCCTGGGTGCAGCCCTTCACCCAACCCAGCCTCCTGGGCTGCTCCGTCTTTGGCAGGATGGGGCCACGGCTGGCCCTGGAGTCCTTTGACTCTGGGGTAACCTGAGCTCTGCCAGGTTATCTGAGAGGCCAGGGTAGCTGGGGGCTTCCTTCTCCAGTGAGGACACCCCTTCTCCATCAGCTTGCCACCTGGTGAGGCCTCCCTGGGCCCAACCCTGACAAGGCCCAGCCCTGACCAGGCCCAAAGGACCTCGTGGCTCAGGGGTTCAGGGCTGAGTGGAGGGAAGCCCAGGATGCAAGTGGAGTCTCAGGAAAGTGGGAGGGGTGAGAGGCACTGTTCAGATAGGGGCGCGGTCCCAGAGGGGTCCCAGGCAGAGGGAGAAGCGGGTACAAAGGACCTTCGAGATGGGAGGGCTTTGGGCTACGTTCCACTCCTGCCACACTTGAAGCCACAATCCACTCAGGCCTCCCACAAGTTCTCATCAGAAGCCCTATGTGGTGTACCCAGCAGGCTGGGTGACACTAGGTGATGTCCCACTTGGAGCTTGGACTGCTCTTCTGGAACTGCGATGAGGAGCCCCACCCTGCTGCCATCGGTGTCCCCAAAGACCCAAAAGAGACTTTGTGAGCTCTGAGGCAGGTGCTTTCTAAGACAAGCTGACTCTTGTCACTGTGCTGTCAGGGAGTTGAACATTAACCCCTTGCATGAATGGTTCCAGCTACCCAAACACAGCTATCACATGTCAACAGCAGTGGCCTCCTGCTGGCTGGGCCTCCCGCTGTCTCACAGCCCAGAGTGCCCTGGCACTGTCTGGACATTGCCTGCCATGCTGGCATGGAGCAGGGCGCTGGGGGGCGGCCAGGCAGGGTAGGGCAGGCACCACCCTGGGTCTGAGCCCTGTCTACCTCTGCCTCTGCTCACTCTGTGACGCCAGCAAGCTACTGTGCCTGCCTCTGTACAGTGACAGGCCTGGCGCTCTCTGTTCTGGCATCCTGGGAAGACTGGGCGCCAGTCAGGGCTTGGGGTGAAGAGGAGGGTTGGGGGGTGGCCAGGGCTCATTAGGTGAAACCAGAGACAAAGCACAGGCTCTGGAATTAAGTTCCAGGAAATAGCAAAAGCCACTGTTGCCAAATGCTCGTGTGCCAGGTGCAGCACCACCCATCTTCTGCTGTCTTATTTAGTCCTCAGTGAGGCACAGACTGCTGCAACCTCCATTTCACAGACTGGAAACTGAGGCCAGACCAACAAAGTGGCTAAGCTAAGAACTGCCTAGAGACAGATTTGCCTCCCGGGTGCCAGACCAGGGCCCTGCCTTATGACCAATGCTCCTGTGTCCCTCCAGGTCTTCTGAGGGCCAGGGCACAGGCTAGGCCCCACCTGCTAACTTTCTCAGCATCTTTTATTTATTTATTTATTTAGTGGTACTGGGGTTTGAACTCAGGACCTCACACTTGATAGGCAGGCGCTCTGTCACGTGAGACACTCCACCAGCCCTCTTTCTCACTGTCTTTCTCTGACATGCTGTCCTTTGCCTCCAGGACTTCGCACACGTGTGTTGCTTCCCTGCCCTCTGGATTTATGAACTCCTATTCATCCCTCAGGACCCGTCTTAATCTCACCTCCTCCATGAAGCCTATCTTGCTTCCTCTGCACTCCTACAGTACTTCTCACACACAGCTACCCATACTTTGTGTACCTGCCTTCCTCAGGGGCTCAGACTCTGACCTCTCAAAGGCACGGCTGGCCTTGCACTATCCGTGGAGCCCCTGTACCCACTTGACACTCAGATAGAGAGGGCTGTCATAGTAGCAGATGAGTCCAGAGAGAGCCCTGTGGAAACAGAGGAAGGAGTAGTGGTAGCCCAGTGTCCTCAGGTGGTGGCTGGCAGAGGCATGGCGAGGAAGAGGCCTGATATCTGTGGAGAGCCGCTTTGGGGCCCGGTATTGAAGCTGGGGTGGTGAAGGTAGAATCAGGGCAGTGTGAGCGGGAGCACCTGGAGAGGCAGAGCCTAAACGTCCATTAGGAGCGAGGGCTGCCATGCACAGACCGTTGAGGTGAGACACAGGGCCACCAGCAGACACACTGCTGGCTCAGGTGTCAGGCCCACCGAGAGGTACAGGACACTTGCCTTTGGTCCTTACCTTCCCAAAGGGAAGTGCCCTTGTTACTCCATCTGCAGGTGACAAAATGGAGACTCAGAGGAAGACAGGCTGTGCTCACACCCAGGCAGTGAGGACCGGGCAGCAGAAGGCCAACGCAGTGTGGGACCCATGTGTTCAGTTGCAGCTGGCCTTGACCCCAGGCTGAGCCATTTCTGGGTCAGCTCTGGTCCACCTGGAGGCTGGCAGGACTCAGTCCTTCTGCTCACCTCCTAGCCCAGAAAGAAGATGTGTCTGGACTGGAAGAGGAGCACGCAGAAGCAGTTGTTTCAAATACAGGAGGGTCGCCCTGGAGAGGAGTCTCCTCCATCCACCAGAGACTGCCAGAAAACTCAAGTTCAAGGTCCCCGGAGATTCCCATCGTCACTTCCACTCATTGTCACGCTCCCAGCCCCACCTGCAGCTGGTGTGACACGCTCAAAACTGTCAGAATAGCAAACACGTATCATTTCGGGTAAGGCGTCCCCTCGCTCAACGGGTGTGCTTCTGAGAGTTAAGTCAGCTTTCACAAATAGAACCCTGCTTCCCACTCGTGCAGTCACAGCTTCCAAAGTCTGTGCATGACAGGAAGTGGGGGTCCCCAAGGGTGACAGTTACATTTTCGAGGCTAACACCAGAAACCTTCTATTCCAACAGTTATCCCAGCAGCTGGCTAGCTGTAGGAAACCTTGGACTTGTCTGTTGTCCCTGGGCTGCTGGTGTCCCAAGGGCTTGCAGATAAAGAGGTGCCCACCCCTTTCCAGGGCAACACAGACTATGGCCTCCCATAAAAGCACGTGAGAGCTGCTAGCGGCACCCTTCCCACTTTGTGGGCTCCCGAGTATGTTTGACTAATGGATGTAAGTCACCTTGCTTATCTGCACCGTGACCTTTGGACGAATTCCCTTGGCCCCATAAATTCATTGAGACTGGGTAAAAAGCTGTGAGTTGTATGTGTCACCCAAGGGAATTCTCAGGAGACAGAGACTTCCAGGACTGCTGAGGTACAGTCAGGTGTGGTTCTACACTGAGCCGGGACCTCGAGTCCCAGAATGTTTGGCTGTGGCTCTCACCACTTGCTTTGTGGCTTCAGGCAGGCTGTCATGCCCTTGTTCCTTAGGAACACACTGACAGAGGCACCCACCACCCCAGCAGGGCATCTCCTCTCACTTGTCCCCCATAGTCTCAGTTTGACTGGCTTTCCATGGGGCTAGTTTGCTCTGTCCCTGGTCCTTGCCTGGCACTATCTGCGAGTGCCCAGGAAGCCCTCAGTGAAGGCCACCTATGTCCGCATCACACCGATGTCCTGCTCTTTCACTGCCAGAGATAATCTCCCCCAGGCTCCATGAGGAGCCTTGTCATCATCAGAAAATGCAGTCCCCACCCGCCAAGTTCCAGAACCCGCTCTATTCCTGCCCTCCCCATTCGCCCCCTGGTATTTTGTTTGGTGGGTTCTCTGACTGTAGAGAGCCCCCCCGGCCTCACGCCTGTGCCTTCGGGTAAGTGGCCCAGTCTCGTCTCCTCTTTCCTAACCTGCGTGCACATTGGATTCTTCGTTCAACCCCTGCAGAACTGAACTATGTGCCCCTGTCCCTCACCTCCTGCAGCCGCAGCTTGGTCTGAAAGGTTCACATCTGGGCAGAGAAGCCCTGCTGCCATCCTGAGCACTCTTGGGACACTGAGTGGCACTTGAAGGTGACAGATAAATGGTCCTTTAGTGAGCTGTGCTGGGTTTCTATAATCACCTTGCTTTCCTGGCACTTCTCCCTCATGTTCCACAAACCTCAGGGTCCTGGTCTCACCTGCCAATGAACTTACCACCTATTTACAGACAGGGTGTGACCCTCAGGCACATTTAAACCTCTTTTCTTCTTTGCAGTCCTGGGGGAGGCTGCAGCCTGTGCCATCCTGGAAGGATACAAAGGTACAGGCCTCTCTTTTATCTGTAAGCCAGGAAAACGGCTCTTTACAAAAATCCCTACACCCCAACTCTGAATAACTCCTCACTTCCCTTCTCAGGAACACACGAACCCCGGGAAGTGCCAGGGTAAGTTTTGTTCTTTTTTTTTTTTCAGTACTGGGTTTTGAACTCAGAGCCTATACCTTGAGCCACTCCACCAGCCCTTTTTTGTGATGGGTTTTTTCAAGGCAGGGTCTCGAAAACTATTTGCCCAGGCTGGCTTCGAATCATGAGCCTCCTGATCTCTGCCTGCTGAGTAGCTGGGATTACAGGCGTGAGCACTGACTTTGCTTTTCCCTAATGAACCTAACCACCCCTCTCCCAGCTTATTCTGGTCCCTCCTCCACAGACTTCCTCTTCTCCACAGAGGACCAGCGGCCATGGCCTTGGCTTTGGCCCAGCATTCCCTGCTGCCACCCACGCCTCAGCCCTCCTTCCCTAGGTAGCTTTAATTCAAGTTCTGCCTCCTGGACCCCAGACACCTAACAGGTGCTCAGTGCACACCGGAAAAGCCTGACTCCACGCTGGGCTTAGTTGCCCAAGTCTGACCCCTCTGGGACACCTGAGCAGACCAGCACAGCACTGCTTCTCCTCGGCAGCGCAGTCAAGAGGACCGCCTGCCCCCAGGGGAAGACACTGCTGTCTAGCACCGCCTAGCAGGAAAACACAGGGCAGATCTGGTAACAGAGGCGGTTCAGAACGTGATCAAAGGCATCTCTGAATGCCAGTCTGCCTTCTGTCCTCAGATCGGCAGCTTTCCAGCTGCTTCCGAACTGTTAAGCTTAATGCCCTGGGACGGAGGGAATGGCAAGAGGCAGGAAGAGGGGTAGGGCGGTGCTAGTGGCAGATTCCTTTCCCAGTCCTGGCTACTTCCACCTTTGCCCCTTGCCACACCCTGCTCTCTTCCTGAAAAATCTAACCCCCTTGTCTTCTGGTCTCCACCGCTGGCAAACACAAACACTCCCAAGTGTTCCAGGACACAGAGGACGGAGGAGGAAGCAGGAAGCTGGAGCCTCTCTTGCACACGCTATGGACACACTTGCCTCACCCCGGGAGCCCCCGAAGTGCCCTTGAGGATGGAAGTTTCTTGCTTGGAGGCTCGCTCTGAGTACCACCAGGTTTTGTGTAGTTTATACAACAGGGTGCAGGTTATGACTAAAGTTGGGGTTTGAGAAACAAGTCACACACAAATTTTAGGCAGTGTGTGGCAAGCTGGGTGCCATGGCAGCTGGAGAACACCTGGACCACTGATTCAGACGCCTGGGTCCTTAACAGGTGTGCCATGTCTGCGCCTTTCCCAGCCTGGGAGCCCAGGACACGGTGAATCGGGTCAGGGTCAGCGCCTCACTAGGACACCCTGAATGTCCCCTCAGGAGTGGATGTAGCTCATCCTGAACCTTTAGTGATGAAAAGACCAGTGCACACACCTTCAGACCATAGAGCTGCACAGGTGATGCTGTTTGGGCAAACTCAGGGTTCCTGACTTCTCCTGCATCCCTATTCCAAATGGGTGCTGCAACAGTGAATAGGAGAAAAACAGACCCGTGACAGTTGTGGATATGTGACCCTGTCCAGCATGCTGGGGGAAAAACAAATAATCCGCAACCACGTGGTGCTAGGTTGCAACGGTCACTCTGAGCTCTGAGGTCTCGGGCCAGGAGGCCTCCCCAGGGAAGGGGGTGCACTGCTCTCAGAGGGGCACAGGCAGGACTGAGCCGGGTGCAGAGAACTCAACACTCAAGGCTGCCCGAAAGCTTGAGAAATGTCCTGGTTCACATGCGTGCCTCCGGGATAAAGTCTCTGCTTTGATCCTTTCTTCTCCATACAGTGAACACCGACCACATTGTTTTAATTTCCGAATTTATTAAAATGATTAACCTCAATACTGCAAGTGCATGTACAAAATATTTGTAAAAAATGTTTTTAATGAAACGTTAAAGAACTTACCTCAAATGCTGAAAAAGTCCTTTTGCAATCTTTCAGTACAAGGAATACATTGTATCTCAAAAGTATTACAACTCGGCAAAACAATTTAAAACAGCAATTTGAAAAATGATTGAAAATTGAATTCTTTACATATATTTCTATGCTCACTTCCTAATTCTTACAATGCCAAAACTTTACCAATCATTGCATAAGCTCAAGTGAAGTTTTATTGACTGCAACCTCGTCGAGACTGGTCACCTCACACTGAAGGTCTACAGCAGATCGAGAACAGTCCAAGGCCCCTTCTAGAAACGGAAATAGGGGTCCCTAGAAGGCATCAGCAGCTGCTGAGTGCTTGTGCATCCCCACTCCTGAGAGGCAGCGACTGTCACCAGATGTCACTGCTCGAGACCCAAGGGAAGGTCAGCCTCAAAAGGCGAGGCCACAACAAAATCAAAACAAACTTCATAAATAAGTTACTAACATTAAGCTTAAAAGTGAAGAAAATGGGAAACATGTTATTTTTTTTCCTTAAGATTGAAATTCCTGAAATGGCTATTGTTGGGATTCAGAGACACAGTTAAGGTTTAGTCACCGAGCCTCTTCAAAACAGCCCAGGCGAAAGGGGGCACGAGAGGCGACTCACTGCCCCGGGCACACTCCAGACAGTCTGCCTTCATCCTCCCAGAGGTGCATGAGGACTGGACGAGTCTGTAAAGTGCCCCAGGTGGCCTGGGACAGGAGCTCCTGAGACCAGCGGGTGTGGTGGGGAGGAGTCGCCCACCTGCTTAATACCTGAGGGTCAGACTGCACCAGGAACGAGGCTGGCACGACCCAGAGCTACAGGATGTGAGGAGGAAGGCAAGAGGAATCTTACAAGCTTTCAGGAATCTTCTGAGCTTCTACTTGGAACCTACCGTACTGGCAACAGCTTGAAGGAACTAAGTTGAAATGATGTCCCCCAACAAGGCGGAAGGCATCGGCTAGTGACAAGAGCTAACCACTGAGCTCCCTCCACGGGACCCTTACCTGAAGATTACTTTTCATATTTCAAGACGCGGGCTACTTTTCTATGGACGCTGTATGGACCCCTAAGTGGATTTCGCTCAGGAGCACTGTCTATCTGAAGACCATGTACACATTTCCCGGGAAAGAGAGACCCACTGGTGTTAAACCCCTGCTCCAGACCGCCGTTCCCAAGGTCTTTGATTTGTAAAATAACCCAGAGAAACAAACGAGACTGGTATTGAACACAAAGTAGTAACCAAAAATTTGCTCATTAAGTTACTTAAAATTAATTTTTCAAAGTGCTTCAAAAAAACAAATTAAATCTGACTCCTCTTTTTGTTTAACTGATAATATAATCAAACAATCTTTGATATTTTCATAATAAACTAACATAAGCCAATAACTCCCACTGACGCAGTGCTTAAAACTATATAGTTATAATTTCCTATTTTATTGGCATGAATATTTCTAAACTTAAAAACCTTCCTGGTAAGTTCTTTTAATTTCTTATGACAAAAATTTCTCACAACACACAAATATTTACAACATATACACTGTTTTCAGTCTTTACATGGAATTCCAAAGACAAACGTTTTTTATAGGTTACCACAGAACAAAAGCTGTGACTTGTGTTTTTATTTCATAAACTATTATAAGTTAAAGTGAATAGACTTTTAATATTCCTTGTAGCATTTTACAAGTGCAACAGAAAACTCGAGAACCAAATGAAGACAGCTGCAGTTCATTAGGTAATGTCACTTGTTGTCGTCACATTGTTCACAGCAAAGTTTGAAAAATAAGCACCAATCATCCTTGCAAAGAACAATTTTATCTAAAAGGATTGAAAAGTGTTAAATACAAGGTCTGTAATTTACATGACAAGCAATAAATACGCTGTTTGGAAGCTCGTCCTGCACTGCCACCCTCGCACATGTGACGTACTGAGAGTGAGCGGTCACCATGTACTTGTGTTTTCTTTCTTTTTTTTAAAGAAACCAATCTGACTCCCAAGCAATGGTCTGCTATGTTAGGAAGGCCACGAGCAGTACATCTGGGCCAGCAAACAGTGGGAAGCTGACAAAACTCCAGGGGGAGACATCTAGCAAATAAACCCAAAAGCCAAAGGTCACTGCTGGTGATATTAGGTATACTCGCAACCTTAGTATGCTGCTGCTATGATTAGCTTAAATAACTGTCTAGTCACCTACGAAAGAGCCAGCTGATGCTCTCAAGTTAAAAAATCGCGTAGCCACATCACTGTCTCAGCGTCCTGTGTGGAAGGTTGCTATCTCTGTACAATTTTCCTGGAGCCTTTGTTTTACAACAGGGCTTTACCTCTCAACTCAGAATTGCACATAAGAAGGCTATTTTAAAAAGTACGATAAAAATCTGCACAAATCAGACTTAAGAAGAGTCAGTACGCTGTACACTTTCTACAATATTATGCTGATAAGTGAAGAGACGACAGAAGTGCTGCCACTAAAAAGGTTCAGTTGAGGAATAGCTGACTGGATTTTATTTACGTAGTTATCCCAGGCCAAGTTGGGAGCAAGAGCTTATGCATTAAGCCTCAAAGACTGATCCTCTCTCCTCCGTGAAGAAATGTCAATATCTATAGAGTCTTTGCCCACTATCAGCCTCAGTCGCTTGGCTGGAGGAAGGGGAATAAAGTCGTCTTCGAAGTCGTCGTCATAGTCATCCCCCCCATCCCCCTCCCCGTCCCCCTCCGAAGAGGAGGGGTCCTCTGTACTTTCTCCCTCGTACTGACTGTAGTCATCCACGTCCATCTGAGACTCCAGGAGGGAGAGGGGGTCGCTGCAGCACAGCCCGTTCTCATGAAGCCCCTCTGCATAGGAGCCCCGGCCCTCCTCCTCCCGCTTCAGCTGGATTTTCAGTTTTGTAGAACTGCTGCCTGATCCTGAACTAAAGCCATTGTTGAGCTTTGCTACATAGAGGTTATTATCACTCTCGTGGTCTTTACTTAACTTGATGCTTATTTTTGAAGAATTCATGCCATCATTCTCTTGGTCGTTTGTCTTGCTGCTGCTGTCGTGACGCCTGCGAAGAGTCAATTTGGGAATCCCGGAGTTATTCTCTAGGATTAACTGTGCATCGTACCTCGTGGTCCGCCTTTTCTTTTTACCTTTTGCAGTTCTAAAGCTGTCTTTTGCTTTGAAGCCATCTGACGTAACAATGGAACAACCGACAGGTGAAGGAGCGCAGTCTGCGTAGCTCAGAGGCACCCTGGCTATGCTGCTGGACTCGCCCTGGTCGGGATGGGACTCCATCAAATCTGGCAGTGCCCCGTCTTCTCCAGGGGACTCCGTGATTTTTGCAAACTGTTTCACAAGTTTTGCTTGTCGTGACTTCTTTTTGGCGATGCTGGGGACGCTCTTAGGACAGTGTGCCCCCCCATTCTGTGCAGGCTCGTGGGCCAGCTCTTCCTGTGACTCAGCAGCAGGCTGCTCGCCACTGTCTGGGCAAGGGTCCCTCCCGCTGCCTTTGCAGCCGTCCACCGCATTTGGTTCAAGCTTGATGTCTGAGACCTCCTTCAGGCTCGGGCTCGTGCCCGCACCCGTGCCCGTCCTCGTCCTCACTGAGCGCCTGGTTATGTAGGTGCAGGACTCGCCCTGGCCCTCGCCCCCGCCCTCGCCCTGCGAATGAGCACCTCGCCCAGGGTTCTGCCTGTGTTCTCGTGCCGCGTGTCTGGTCAAGCACCCACTCGCCACTGCAGCCTGGGCTGATCCCTCTGGCTCCTTCTCTCTCTTGATGGGCAAATTCTTGTACAGGACTACTTTGGGCTCTTTAAGGACTAAGTTTCCCATCTCGAGTTTCCTTGAAGCACTCTTCGACTCCAGCCGCCTGCAGTGATTCCGCAGTTTGATCTTTGAGAGTAAAGGCTTCGCCGGCTTTCTCAGTTGCTTTGGTACCCTGGAGTTGTTCATGTGAGTTAGCTTAGGTGAGGTAGCGTTGGGGGCAGCAGGGACTCTCGACACGGACTGCCTGCTCAATGTCCTGCTCTTGCTCTTCTTTACACCAACAGAAGATTTTCGCTTAGAAGCTGTAAGGTTGAGGGAAAAAAAAATAGATGAGAAACAGCTTGGTAACCCAATGTCGAACAAAATGATGCCCCCAACCACTGCAGCCTGCCAGCACGTCCGCCTTCGCTACGCTGCGTCTAGGTTCTCTGTGGCATGACCGTGCATTGCCCTGTGCTTACGGTAAATATTTTATGGTTCATGAACCCTCAGCACAGCAGGCCCTGAGCCCTCAAAACTCCACTCCAGGCTTCTCCCTTATCTGTCAGGATGCCATAGCTCTTCTCCTGACTTAGTATTTTCTCAAAAAAGAGCTGAAGGAAAGTAACTAAAAATCATAGCTTGCTTTCTTCCATGTCTTCTTCCCCTAGCTTCTCTTTGAGACAGGGTCTCAGTATGTAGCTCAGGCTGGCCTCAAACTTTCACAAATTCTTAAAACCTAATTTTAAATATGCTTCTAAGGTCTATTACACATTTACCCAAAGTAAGGACATCACTTGGCCAGTACTATGGAAGAGAAATTTATTACCGCTGGGCTCTAGAACATAAATCCTATCAAGATGGATTTGAACAAGAAAAACAGATTCTAAGAACCACACTGTCATTCCCAATAGATGTTTACCAAAAAAGACCTACAGTATTACAAGCTGTTTGAGCCCTTCAACTCTGAGGACCAGAAGAGACGGCAGTGAGCTGTCAACTCAGAAATGCACCAACAACTACATGGCCTTGTCCCTTCAGTGACCACCTGACGCCAACAAGCAAACTCGAGATGATGGAGGACCCAACTTCTTCCTTCCGAGACAGGAATACAAAACAGACCCACGACTCTAATGGTAATGCAATCTGAGCCTAGGGTGATAGCTGAGTGGCTTTTCAGAAGATTCCCTAGGTGACCAATGCTGCCCCTGACTCTGCCATCCTTATTGTACTTACAGTCTGGACTATGAAACAGTCAAAAAACCTCTTCCTGATAAAAAACTCCTTTATTCAAACCAACAAGGGAACTGTAATGACCACATAATCCCTGCCCTCAACAGAGGACAGAGAGTAAAACCACAGTCATGGTAAGGCCAGCACATGACCACAGCTGCCCAAGTGAGGGCTGGGGCACTCCCGGTCCTTCTGCATGGCAAAGCAAGAAAGCTTTCCTAAGTCCTTATTGAGAGGGAGGAGCAAGGATGCGAGACAACACTCCAAAACGATCCAACCCTCAGCAACAGAAGGTTCTGTACTCAGAAATTGGCTCATGAATGGTTGCAGGTGATCCAAACAAGCAGAGTTCCTAGCAATGCAATCCACCCTCATCTGTGTGGGCCGCTTTCAAGGAAGCAGCTTATTTCTAGAATGCAGCAGTAGTAGTAAAGCACTCAATTTGAGGACGAATGACTTATTGTGAACTGGAATTATACAGAACTGCTTGCTAACACCACCAACAACAGGTGTTGGCGAGGATGCAGGGAAAAAGGAACCCTCTTATACTGTTGGTGGGAATGTAAACTAGTACAACCACTCTGGAAAAAAATTTGGAGGCTACTTAAAAAGCTGGACATCGATCTACCATTTGATCCAGCAATCCCACTCTTGGGGATATACCCAAAAGACTGCGACACAGGTTACTCCAGAGGCACCTGCACACCTATGTTTATTGCGGCACTATTCACAATAGCCAAGTTATGGAAACAGCCAAGATGCCCCACCACTGACGAATGGGTTAAGAAAATGTGGTATCTTATACTCTCTCTACAACAAAATTAGAAATAAGGGCAAAATAGTTTCTGCTGGGTATTGAGGGGGTGGGGGGGAGAGGGAGGGGGTGGAGTGGGTGGTAAGGGAGGGGGTGGGGGCAGGGGGGAGAAATGAACCAAGGCTTGTATGCACATATGAATAACAAAAGAAAAAAAAAAAAAAGAAAATGTGGTATCTATACACAATGGAATTTTATGCAGCCATGAAGAAGAACGAAATGTTATCATTCACTGGTAAACGGATGGAACTGGAGAACATCATTCTGAGTGAGGTTAGCCTGGCCCAAAAGACCAAAAATCGTATGTTCTCCCTCATATGTGGACATTAGATCAAGGGCAAACACAACAATGGGATTGGACTTTGAGCACATGATAAAAGCGAGAGCACACAAGGAAGGGGTGAGGATAGG
Organism: Castor canadensis; assembly: GCF_047511655.1. Classification (NCBI taxonomy): domain Eukaryota; kingdom Metazoa; phylum Chordata; class Mammalia; order Rodentia; family Castoridae; genus Castor; species Castor canadensis. The sequence goes on from NC_133386.1 coordinate 204,346,945, forward strand.
TAAGACACCTAAAAAATTAGTTAGCATTTGTTGCCCTTAATGCAGAGAAACTAAAGCAGATACCTTAAAAGCAACTGAGGCTAATAGGAAAAGGGGACCAAGAACTAGAGAAAAGGTTAGATCAAAAAGAATTAACCTAGAAGGTAACATCCACGCACAGGAAATCAATGTGAGTCCACTCCCTGTATAGCTATCCTTATCTCAACCAGCAAAAACCCTTGTTCCTTCCTATTATTGCTTATACTCTCTCTACAACAAAATTAGAAATAAGGGCGAAATAGTTTCTGCTGGGTATTGAGGGGGTGGGGGGGAGAGGGAGGGGGCGGAGTGGGTGGTAAGGGGGGGGTGGGGGCAGGGGGGAGAAATGACCCAAGCCTCGTATACACATATGAATAAAAAAAAAAAAAAAAAACCTGCTTGTCAGAGGTTATTCTTTAAAATATACGATTACCTGGGGAAATCATTAGTAAAGAGAATGCTCTACTCAGGCCTGCTTACAAGGGTGACGAGTAGATATGTTGCCAATATGAACACACATCAGTGTTCTCATCAGTTCCAGGCAGAACCATGGCGGCACTGCATCTGCTGTGTGACTACCGTTTGCTTGGCTTTCTCACATGTGGCTATGAAGGACTTGCTCATAGTGTACCTTCTCAAGACACTATCAATGATGAAGCTTAGCGGCTCTGGACCTTTTATGCTTCTTCTTCCTGCTTCTGCCAGCCCTGCACCATGAGCACACACACATATTCCCCTCTGCAGTCAGGACCCAGCCCCCGCAGTGAGACGGCCTTCCTGCCATGAAATCTGTGAGCACTTCATTTCCCTAAGCGGGACTCTGATAATCATTTTCTTCCCTGGGCTGTCAAAGAGCACACTCCTGGTTTTTCTTCCTTCCTGCCACTCCTCCAGCTGCCTAACACTGGTATTCTTCAAGCTTCTGTCATCCAGGGCCCCTTGGAGACTCTCAACACTATCCAGATGACAGGCACCCACTTGCAGTCCATGGCCAATACCACCTGTGTGCTGGTACTTCCCTCACCTCTTTCACTGGCCCACCTCTCCCAGAATCACAGATCCTGATCACCAGATGCCCACTGAGGCTTCTCCTAAGCTCCAGAGTCACTGTCTACAACAGAGTGTATCAAATATCCAGTAGCTTCTCCATCTGACTCACCACCTGTCCATACCTTCCCTGACTCATCCAGTCAACACCCACTTTGTGGAGTCCACTCTGCAATATCCCTGGAACCTGTCTGCTTCTGTCCCAAATGGTATAATCTGCCTTAACATGGCACTTTACCTGTCTGTCCTGTTGCTTCCCCGACAATCCATCCATCTCCTCCATGTAGCCAGAATGATTTTCCTACCATCACTTGTCACTTTTGGGCTTAACCCTTTCTGGTCTTCCCTTGGTGCAAGCACGTATACCAACGTCCCTCTGCTCTGCAAAAGCTTCAAAGTGCTGCCTGGAGCCTCATTCCAGACAACACCTCCCTTAGGAGCCTTTCATGATTCTCTTTTGGAACTTTGGGTGCCCTTCCTGTGCAGTATGATCACATCCATGCCTCTCCTTACCTGGCAGTTACTTTAATCCATTAGATAAGTCCCATTTTAAGGAGATTCTAAATCTGGGTTATTCCCAGCCTATCCTTCCTTCCAGAAGATTCCTTGTAGGCAGCTGTGCCAGTCTCCGACAAAGTAATATCTTCTAAGACAAGCCCCAAATGGACGGTACTTGATGCCACGAAGTCCTTCAACAGGCTCGACACGCACACGTTTGAATTATCATCAAAGCATTCTCAATTTGCTTGAAAAGCTCATCCCAACAAGTCAAAGACCAAAGCCACAGACAAGCCAGACGAGAAGAATGTGGGACTCCTAGCATGCCAGGAGTCCTTCATGGCACAAAATGCTGCGAGACATCCTGGTGAGGGTTGGGGATTTCAGGATAGTAAGGCTAACGGAGGAAGTTGGGCCACAGTGACAAACTAGAAGTCAATCACTTTAAAAAGTATGAGAGACCAAGGATTCTGACATCAGTGGAAGCAGGATGTATGTGTAGTCACCCAAGCTTCGGCACTATTTATCCTATGTGATTATCTTTCTCTTGGGGCCTGGACAAATCCCGAGTGCATAAACCTGGACAGTGAGCTTAGGTGGAGGTGACGTTCTTAGCAACTACCACCTGCTAGGCGCTGTCCACAACAGCTATGTTAGAGTGAGCTGGAAATGTGAACCACCATACGGTGTGAAAACCAAGTTCCCACAGACCCGGCTGCCCACGACCACCCATCTGCTGAGCGGCTAAGATGGGATTTGAATTTAGGTCCGTGGCTCCAGATCCTGACTTCTTGAACAGTTCATAGTGCTGCCTCAATTTTTATAGTCATTTTCAACTCACAGGTAAAGGAGCTACTGCATGGCTACCACAGACAGTTAATGGTGCCATCAAAACTATAGGCAGCCAGGTGCTGGTAGCTCACACCTGTAACTTAGCTACTCTGGAGGCAAAGATCAGGGGGATCATGGTTTGAGGCCAGCCCCAGGCAAATAGCTTGCAAGACGTTATTTTGAAAAAACCCAACACAAAAAAGGGACTGTCAGATGGCTCAAGTGGTAGAGTGCCTGCCTAGCAAGCATGAGGCTGAGTTCAAACCCCAGTACACACATACACACACAACCCTGTAAGGTAGTGTGGCACCGGACTTACAGCCAGAGCAAGAACTACAAAAAGTCACAAGTCTCCCTGAGCACACAGGGTGCACAGAAATGCCCACCACCCACACAAACCAAGACCGTACAAGGGCTCCACATATGCTAGCATCTCTAGAACTGGAGAGTCCAGATGACCCCCAACAGGACTTTAAGGATCTCAGTCTCTGGTATGCTGGGCACAAGAAGCTTCAGCTGATGTGACTGACACAGATTGGCAAAGGCTACCTGGAAGAAGGCAGCCAGCAGGCTTAGCAGGAGTGCAGAACAATCAGAGGTGGCAATGCCATCAAGAAGGAAAAGGAGCAGGAGCAGCCCAGGCCCATGTCCAGGCTCTTTGGTCAAGATAAACTGGCTCCACTGGCCAACTTGCTGGGTCCTGTGCTGATTCCTGACACTGGCAGGGACTGCCCACATCTTTAGCACCGACTACAGGAAGCAGCCCATACAGTAGGCACCTGAAGACCTCGAATCTTCCAATAACAGTACTGTAATTCGCACTCAGGGAATGAAACAGTGAAAGTGGATTTCTTGTTGTCTCTACTCCTGGATGCTACAGCAGAAAGTAAAGTTGGAGACCATGAGATCTTCTAAAAAGGCCCGCAATGGAGCAAGAAATATTTTTCTCCTGGCTAGGCAGAAATGGTTCTTTATACATGCTGTTCAAAGACAGCTGTCATTATTTCAGCTGCTAAGGCCTAAATGAAGTACAGGATGAGGACTGAGCAGCCAGGGAGGGACAGCAGTCTGTCCGCATGTGCACTATGCATGCCTGTCTCCCCTGGGAAAACAGCTCTGGTGCTTGCTGTAGTTTTTCCTCCAGCCTGAGTTTTAAAATGGTCTGCCTTTTTAAATGGTGTGGTTGAGACACAAACACCAAAAAAAAAAAAAAAAAAAGAAAAAAAAATACATGTAAGAGCTGGAGGGAATCTTATGTGAACACAACTTAATGTACAATGGTTTGAGAGAAGGCTAAAGTCTCGGTTCCTGCAGAGCTCTGACCCATGCCTATTAACTGCTGTGACCTCAAAGTTAGTCACAGCCACCCCTGGACAACTCCAAACAACAACAATCAGAAAGGCATTTTGAATAAAGCAAGCATCCCAATCGAAGCAGGGCTAGAAAGTGGTGTATTTCTAGTCTACAATGCTTGAGGTTACAGAGCAGAGGGAATCTCTCCCACTAACCTGGAGAAATGGCAGTCTAGTCTGCTCTGCACAGTGACTTGTGCCCTTGCCTGGGAGTTAAGGCATCGGCTCCCGAGGGAGGGGCCCAAATCTCATGCGTCTTACTTCTCTAAGAACTGCAGACTTTTTACCAAATACTTGGCTAAGTCATAAATATTTCCTAGAAGCCTACATATTAGTACACAAGAAACCTTATGAAAATGACCTGCATGTTATCTTTTCAGTTAAGTGGTGTACTAAATTCAGGATCTCTATGCTAGTGATAAAGCAAATGCACAGAAACACTGCTCCGGACATCACAGAGCCAGCTCTGTGGCTCTTTCTGTGTTTGTAAGCATTTATAACATGGGCTTCACAAGTCTCCAGTTTCACCAAGGAACTAGACTAGGAAAGCAAACGTTCATTACACTGCATTCATTTATTAGAGCAACAGTCCACAGTGAATGACTAACTCCCTGTGTTCACTTTGCACATTAGCTAAAAAGTGTGACTAAGCTATACTTCACTTTTATACTAGAGGTCACACCTGGCTTCTGACTAAGCAGCTCCAGGAATTCACGCAGGGATATTCACCATCATGGAGACACTTTCCCCTTTCCTCAGGATTTTCTGTAAGGGAGGGAACATCTGGAACTGGGCTGAAAACATCAGAAGGCAGGGAGAGCCTATAAGAACCAGGTCCTCAGGGGGCTCCTACACGCTCAGAAATCTCCCTAGACTTTAGAGTGCCAATACGGGCAGACTCTGGGCCTGCCAGTCAGACCTTTCTCACAACTGTCCTCAGGGACAAGAGCCTGCAGCTGCAGTGGCACCTAGAGAACCTGGTCACCAGATGACCAGCAGTAGTCTGAGACCCCAGCACTTCACAGCTCCGGAAACATCACGTGCTGTCCTTTGTCCATTCAGGCTTTCTTCTCTTCTTTTTCTCTTGCTTATTCTTTATTCTCTTTTTCCAGTTTCCATCAGCTCTTACCCCACACACAACTGACACCTCAAAGCATGTTTCTTTCTCTTTTGCAGCTCTCTTGCTACTTTCTGTAGCAGTTAACAATACATGCTTTAGCACAGCCACATCCAAACGTTCCTCTAGCACAATTCTGAGCCTAGCAACTGGTGGTTTGGTGAACTGGGTCAGTTCACTCTGAAAAAGGTTAAGTGAGTAGTAAAAAGGTAGAAATTTTGAGGCTGGAAGCTATGAACCCACATCCATCACCGTTCCTAACAGACTGGTAGGACACTGGACATGTAGGAGCCTGACAATCCCACCCAGGCCCCTGTCGTCTTGTGGGGCCTAACAGCTCGAAAATGTTCTCCTCAAACACAGGAAGATCCTGGAACTTATGATGAAGAATTCAGTGTCCAGCTACCAAATACTCAAAAAAGAAAGAGAGAAAAGCAGCATAGATGATGGTGCTGACTTTGGAGCGGACAGGAACTTCTGTGTACTCAAAGCATTTTAGAACCCTGAGGGCTGCTGAAGCTTGAGCTCCAGCTTCTCTCAGTAGTTAGGAGTTCAAAGCTACCGAAGCATGCTTCACAAAGACAGCTGTATGAAAAAACTCTTAAAAGATGTATCTTATCAAATCTCCCTTACTTACTTGCATTGTTTTTTTCCTGAGTGGTGTCTGCATCAGTGTTAGAGCTGACAGATTGACTGTCTGAATTTTTGCTGCTATCACCTAACTTTTTAAGCCTATTTAAGCGTTTATCAGTTTCTCTGAGTCCATATTTGCTATTGATAACAGGAGCAGGCGCAGGCAGTCCTACTCTGGATTTGAAAGCACCAGTTCCGCGTCTGAAAGAGAAAACAGCACAGGTCAAACAAACAGAGTGTGCTTACTTGCAAGAAGCTTGGTCACTGTGGGGAGCTGGCCACATCAGGTGAAGGGATGTGATGAATGGATGGTATCTCCATCACCTCTGTAAAACTGTCAAGTCTAGGACTCCCAAAAGAAATCCAGCTTGTATCTGGTAGAGTTAAGTGTAGAACTCCATACTTAGACACATGCCAGCACGCACATGTAATCCCAGGTACTCAGGAGGCAGGGGCAGGAAGAGCATGAGTTTGTGGCTAGTCCAGGCAAAGTTAATGAGACCCTATCTCAAAAACAAAATGCAAACAGAACAGCTGGTGGCATGGCTCAAATGGTATATCACTTGGCCTACCACGTGCAAGGCTCTGGGTTCAATCTCCAGAATGACAAAAAAATAAAAAACCCTCTATACTTAAATACAAAACAACTTGTTGCAACTACTATAATTGCCTACAAGAACCACTCACCCTTCATGTGTAGATAAAAGTCTGTAACTAATTCTTCAATGAAAATATTATAAACATTTTGTTCAGAATCTAATTTTATCTTATTTATGTATTATTGGTAAGTAAGTCTGCACTGAACACACGCTTTGAGAACTGCATTTCCATAATTCCATAATGGATAAACACTCCATAATTATTTATTCACTCCTCATTGGTAATTACTTTAAAATTTTTATTAGATTGTTGTACTGGGGGTACATTGTGACACTAACAAAAGTGCTTATAACGTATCTTAGGGCTGGTGGAATGGTTCAAGTGGTAGAGCACCTGCCTAGCAAGAGAGGCCCTGAGTTTGAACCTCTTACTGCTGCTAAGAAAAATAAAACAAAACAATGTATCTTAGTTAGATTCACCTGTTCCATCATTCCCCCCGACCCCCAGCACCTTTTTCGTTTTTTTGCGGTACTAGGGTTGAACTCAGGGCCTACAACTTGAGCCACTCCACCAGCCCTTTTTTTGTGATATTTTCAAAATGGGGTCTCTAGAACTATTTGCCCAGGCTGGCTTTGAACCGAGAGCCTCTTCATCTTGTCTCCTGATCTCTGCCTCCTGAGTAGCTACGATTATATGCATGAGCCACGGGTGTCCGGCCCCCGGCCCCCGACCCCCTTTCTTAGAATAGTTTCAACAAGTCTCAGTATTCCTTCACTGATGATTATTGAAACTTGTGTTTTTAACTTTTTTTGCTTGCCATCACACTGCTCTCGAAAGCAAATCTGTACTAACTGGTGCTTCTACAGGATACACTCCCTCAATCTGCCAGGGAAGAGGGTGTGCTTACTTCCAATAACCACTGCTGGTCCCTCTCTCCCAGGCTCACAGCAGTCCACGTGTGGCCCATGCAGCACTGTACGGGTACCTGTTGCTCCACGCTCTCAAAGCAGTACAGGTGCTGCTTCAACGTGCCCATTTGATGAGTGAAAACAAGTGCCTAACTGTGACTTCGTTTCCTTGCTCTAGGCCATTTTTCCCCTTTCCCTTTCTTCTCTCTGACTTCATTTCTTCCCTGGGAGCTGACAGCACTTGTTTGTCACCAGGATCCCAACTCTTTCCATATGAGCACCTTATTTTCCTTCTGTAAACATTTGCCTCTGATTTTTATCTTGGCCATTCAAACATTCTTGGATGCACCACTTCTTCCCTCACATCTTTATTAAGAAACATCTCATCTCAAGGTTAGCTGTGTTTTTCCCTACTGTTTTTCCTGATAGCTTTACACTGTATTGCTTAAGGTTTAGATCTTTAGCCCAATAGGAATTCATTTTGCAGGTGATGTGATTATGGCGGTCTAGCTATAGCAGCATCGTTCGCTAGAGAAGTCCTCTCCTAGTCCATGTCAGGATCTCGTACTCACTTATCTCTACTGCAGGACTCTACTTATGCTCTTGTCTGTCTGTCTCTTTGCACGCTAAAGGCAAGTTTGGTTACAATTACTTTTTATTAACTTTTAATATCTGTTAATGAAAGTCTCCCCTAACATTCTATTCTCTAGAAGTTTTTTTTGGTTATCATCAGACATACTTATATGTAAGCTTTAAAATAGTTGTGACCAATTCCAAAAATAACATGCTTAACAAACGACTTTGTAATACTCTTCCATCTTCACAACTTTACGTGGTTCCTTTCATTTAGGTCTTATATTTTTGGCCCATCATCAGATTTTATCCTTCACTTTTTCTAGAGTGAAATGTGCAAAACTTACATAGGAAACCACTACAATTACTATTGTCAGTGTAGCTACAACCCAGAGAGAGGTGTACACTGTGTCCCAGAGACCCCAACCTTAGTGTTCTGCCTACACTGTCCACTCCTATGTCTTCAGAGCAGCGTTCCTCACCCTCAGCTCCACTCCTATGTCTTCAGAGCAGCATTCCTCACCCTCAGCTTCAGTACATCGTGTGCCCCTGCCCCCTTGCTGCACTGCCCAGTTGCTGCCCTGCCCCGATGGCTGGCATTGCGCTGGTCTTATTTAGCCTGCAATACTGGGTCTAACATAAAGGACCTGCTTAGTTAATAGCTGACAAGTAACTGAGTGAGTCCCTGTAGTCGTACCCTCCCAGCTACTTTCTGCAAAGGAAGACATAATTTGTGTTCCCAAGAATTTCAAGAATATACATATCCAACTTTTAAGTCGAACTGCTCAGACAGTCTGCCAATGCCACGCCTCCTACTCTGCAGTGCCACTTGGAAAGGCTCTCATGTGCTTCTGTTTACTCCTCACAACAATCCTGGGAATTGTTCTCTGACCAGTAAGAAAGCTGAGGATCAAAGAAGAACTACTCTGCCCAAGCCACACGATATGACAATATATAGGTAGTTCTAACCCATTAAGGAGGCTGGGTGTAGTGGTGTGAGCCTGTAGTCATTGCTCAGGAGGCTGAGGCAGGAGGCTTGAGTGAGCCTAGAAGTTCAAGATTAGCATGGGCAACACAGCAAAACCCTGACTCGTTCTTTCTTGTTTTACGGTAGAGCTGGGGACTCAACCTAGAGCCTTATGCATGCTAAACAAGCGTTCTACCCACTGAGCTCCATCCCTAGGTTTTTTTTTTTTTTTTTGAGACAAGGTCTTGTTATATAAGCCTAGGCTGAAGCACGCCACCATGCCCAGCCTCAAGCCCTTATTCTCCTTGAGAGAGAGAGAGAGAGAGAGAGAGAGAGAGAGAGAGAGAAAGACAGAGGGAGAGAAACAATCTGCCAGTAAAGAGGTGCTTCTGTGCTGGTTTGGAATCCTGTACGTGTGGTTAGGGTCCCTTAGAACGGCTTTTGAACACCTGTGCACTGTGTGTGCTCATTTGTTCATGCACTTGTCAAATGCTTATCAAGTACCTCTGTGTGCCAAGCCTGTTCTGTGTGCTGAGGGTTTACAAGAACATGGAAAAGATAAAAGTCCCTAACTTTCATGTCTCTCCTGCTCCTGCAAAAATTCAGCAGCATTACTGTGTGTGTGTGTGTATTTTTTTTTTTCTTGCCATCCTTTGGTGGCAAGGAGCCCAAAGCTGGAGCTAACGGGCTAGGGTAGGGTAGACCATGGATCTACCCTCTCTCACTAGAGACTCCCGGCTACCCTACAAGGAGGCAAAAGGTAACTTGGAAATCCATCCACCTGTCCCTTAGGTGCTCACATCTGCAAAAGCAAAGTGCAAAGATGGAGGACACTGAAGTCAGAACTGCTGTTCTCTCCCAGGGCAACTGTTGAGGACTGGCCAAGGCAGGGTGAGTAAAGTACCTAACACAGCGCAAGGTGTGCAAGATGGGTTCAGTTCAGTGGCTCCCTTCCTGTGTGGTTTGCGCAGTCGGTACCACCTTGGAAGAGGGGTCATTTCCATAAGGACTCAGAATCCTTTTTTTCCCTGTGGTGTGGGGTGTCGAACATAGGGCCTTACATAGAGTAGACTACAAACCCCAAACCAAGGCCAAAGTCTTGATGGGTCACAAAAACAGACTCCTCGATGGGTGATGCCAGAGAAAGAACTGGGGAACTTTAAGAGCGCGTGCATCAGAGCAAAACGGCCAAGACCCAGCTCAATGCCCCACGCAGGTCTTGAAGGTTTTCACGTGGCTGTCAGCGGGAGCTTCGCTAGCCATTTGGGAGCAGTCCCACCCCGGTGTCGCATGAGGACATGCGTGTGCGCTATTGCTCTTTCTCTCCTTAAGCACTTCTGTATTCTGACCCACTGGTGACACTGCCACTGTATTCTGACAGCTGGTGAGAGTAGGATTTTAGAGGGACAGGTGCCAGTGTCCCTGAAGCCGTGCATCCTGTGTGGTTTTGCTGATCCACTTTGCACTGGGTGCTGTGCTACAGAACGTAAGAACTATCTCTGCACTCGAAAGACAAAGTATCGGAGTAAAGCTCACAGCCCCCATGTGGTTAAGCGAATGCTTAAGCTGAAAATCTTAATACTCTACCTTTCACAAGTGTAACACTCGCAAAACTCATTGTTTTCTCCAAAAAACCCATCTCCATAATAACAAGAAATTTCTTCTCCAGGTTCAATATCTCTTAGAGCTTTCACACATGCTGTATCTCGACCAGTTGACACAAACTGAAATAAAAGTAATTCATTAATAAGAGTCTCACACTTGAGGCAGAAACAAAATACCTGAGATTTTTAAGAATGCTTACCTTACAGTTAGGTCTGCAATCTGAAAAATGTCCAAAAGAGAAAGTCAATTAACTGCTGATAAGATCTGAAACACGAACAGTCACAGAAATCTGAAAAGGCTTTGCAGACAATCCCACAATTTCTAAAAGAAGTTTGGGTCGGAAGTGAAACTGGGAACATCTACTTTAACAAGCTTGTGAAAACGAAGCGGATTTCAAACTCCCCTTTATGGGGTCAAGTTCGGGGAGCTCAGCACGGCGCAGTGACTGTGGCAGGCCTGTGCGACAGCAGTGCGGCCTGGGAAGTGTGCTTACCATGGTTTATGAAGGCGGCAGGGCCGAGCCAGAGCTGAGCGCAGTTCTTCCGCGTGGAGTACATGACGCTGAAGTCGTTCTCCCCGTGTCTGAGCAGCATGTTCTCCTCAATTTCTGAAAGTTCGGCAATACAACCCACCAGTAATTCTATTTTGTCATTTCGTTTCCTATTTAAAATATGTGATAAGAATTACTAGTAATTATGAATAAGGCTTCTTTTAATAAAATAAGACTGCTCAATACATAGCAGAAATGAGCAGCCATAACTGTGTGTATTTTAGCTGACTCAACTTGCATTCCTAGCTGGGTGTCTCCTGCTTCCTCCTTGGAGCCCCCAGCCTGGTACTACGGCTACTGTTACCACCTTATCCCTATGAAAGAAAGGCAGCTCTTCCAGGACAAGAACCATGCCACCCATGTCTCTGAATGCCTGCAACACACGGTGCGGTGTTTTACGCGGGCAGAAAGGGCTCGAATACTTGCTGCATTGCAGTAAATTTGCTGATTACCAGATGAAGTACACAGGGACCAGCCCCAGCAAAGGGTCACAAGGATTCAGAATTATGGCGCCACCAATGAGAGCACACCATTTATTGGGAGTGTAACGTGAGCCCAAACTGTAGGCTTGAGTGTTCTAGTGGCCATATTAAGGAAATAAGGAGAAAAGAGGTGAAATTACTTTATAATATGTTTTAATCCAACACATCCCGAACACCATTTCAGTAGGAAATCAGTATGAGGGCTATTAATGAGAACCACAACATAGTTTGGAGTCTGGTGTGCAGCTGGCGGCTAGCATACTACACACAGCAAACAGCGCTGGAACTACTGGCCTCAAGTCTACACTCTCATCCTGTAGCAGCACAGGAAGCCACCTGACCAAACAGCGGGCTCCACACCGTCCTGAGGCAAGGCACATTTGTGGACACACGGCCGTCCCAGGGGCTCGGGGGTTATGTTCTTTTGCCCGTCCATTTTGCCATATGAAATACTGAAGAATTATGAGAAGGGCTTACTGTAAGGTAATCATTTCTTATAATCTTCTTCTGGGAGAAAAGGTAGGGAAAGGCATTATGGGAAAGATAAAGTCATATATTCTCTCATGTCTATGGCTTTTAAGCTTCCCAGCAAGGTTCAACTAATTCTACTACTTTTATTGAAGCCGACACATGTACATTTTTTAAAGTAGGTACCGTGTCACTCATAAACCACCTGGGATTGTTAAAACTTCACCCCGACATTTCCTCTAGGCCAGTGAAAGACTGACTCAGAGCCACTTTAACAACCCAGGCATCCCCAAACTTTGTTGTTTCAACATTGAGCAGACACCCAGACTCAACACAAGGAAAATGAAAAGCAGTGTGGCCCAGAGATGGGACCTGGTTCGCTCAGACTTCTGGTTTCAGCACTGCCACTCAGTCAATAGATCAGAGCAATTGCCATGGCTCTGACCCCTCCGGGTGAACCTTGGCTTCGATCCTTACCGTGAATTTCTTAGCACTTCAAGGGGAATTTAGGAGAGCTTTAACTACAATCATGAGTTTAGACTAGTATAATAATTACCACTCTTTTGTTGCAACTATTTTGGCTCCATTTTGTTCTGATGAATATCTATTACAAGGCAGTATCTCAAATCCGCTGTCAGTTGCAAACATTCGCAAGTAAATAAATACCTAAAAGAGGAAAAATATGATGACTAAATTGTGTATCCTGCTAGACTTTCTCAGAATTATAAAAGCTCACCACCACCACCAGCATACAATAATTAACAAATTTTCCTGCTACTCTGACATTTCACTTATTTGAGTACCTTTCTCTGAAAGTTCACATTGAACTTTACTCCTAGACGACAAAGTTTCCTGTTGGACAGTCATCTAAATGGTCTTATGTATTACAAGATTTTTATGCTCTCTATTTTTATGAAAAACTCAGTGGTAGAGCACTTGCCTAGTATGCATAAGACTGTGGGTTCAATTCCCAGCACTATTAAAAAAAAAAAAAAAAAGACAATATCCAGGTTTTAGTTTACTGTACAATCTTATCTAGACAGGCTAATAGCATTTGCTGATCTAGAAACTTACATGTTCCTTGAACAATTTCTCCTGCATTTTGTTCTTGTTGAGGAAATAGTGCCGTGCCCATTCACCTGACGTCAAGCATTTGAAGGCTTTTTCTAAGTGTTCATCTTTCTTAAAGCGCTCAATTACTTCCTTCAGTTCTTCTTGCCTTCCCTTAATAGGTCGGAATCTGAAAGAAATCAAAACAAGTTTAGTTACCTACCACAATTCTGGGGCCACTGAATCTCCTTCAGAGACCTTGAGAAGGAGCTAATACCCTGAAAAGAGTCACGGCTGGGCTGGGGGTGTGGCTCAAGTGGTGGGGTGCCTGGCTAGCAAGTGCGAGGCCTTGAGTTCAAACCCTAGTACCTAAAACAAGAACAAATCAAGCAAAAACCAGCCATGGCTATCAAAGCAAAAATCTAGCAAAAGAAAATCAATAATCTTTTCAATTACTGTTCAATTAATAGAGTGATCACTTGGAAATATAACTTCTTTTTCTTCAAACCTTATTTTACTATTTTTATTTAGTTGCATCTCATCATCTATCTCATTAGTGGGTGAGCAGATGACGCAAACAAACACTATCTGCTTTGGGCAAACACTAGTCAGTCATCTACCTCGGAAGGAATAAACCCAAAGACTTAGAATACAGCATATCTAACTGAAAGTCAAAAAGACAAGAATTTTTAAAAACACGCAGAATCAAGCTAGAAGAGTGGAAGGTGATGAGTTTAAGTATGATGGACACATAAAATCACGCCACACACAAAAACCACCTATGCGCTTACATAGAAAACCCCCATACCAAGTATCCCAACAGCTGTTCAAATACACGCTGCTGTTCTAACCTCCCACATCGTGCTGACATTTGATGACTGCATTTAGAGAACAAAACAAGGGCAGTAAGCATCCCTCTGGCAGTGAGTCTGTTACACTGGTGAAAATGCTGGGGCAGAATCTGAAAAGGCTCCTGTTGTAAAATCTGCCATAAAGACTTCATTATATCATACTGCTAGGCATGCATTAACACAGGATAAGATCATGGTCCAGGTAAGACCAGAAGCCCTTCATTCTAAAGCTGCTCTTTGACTAACGCTATTTAGAGCTTAACTTCAAAATTTCTTCATGTCAATTTCATTTGGATAATTTTCCCAAAAGGAATTATGGGAATTATTTATGTTCAAATAAAATACATTAAGGAAAAGTATCAGTAGCTCAAGAAAAAAAAAAAAATCGAAGCATACTTTACTATTTTAAATCACACATCTTGCGCGCCTAAAAACACTAGCACTGAGATAAGATCTAGCACAAATTCCAGCAAAGGAAGCACTGAGCAGTTTTTCAAGATAAACTATTGTAAATGTATTTATTAACATTTCAGTAAGATTTTAAGCCACAATATTCCACAAGGGATTCTTTATTAGGTGCTCCATATGCAGCAGCTCGTGAAATGCTATGGTGAGAAATACCAGAGGCAGAAGACAGAACTATTGTTCTTTAATGAAAAATCTAAACGAGAATAAAAGACACACACGCATGTATCTTATATATCTATCACATATGAATATGTGAATAAAACAGTTAAGCAACACATCAACATGCAAATGTATGTTAACATGGTGAAGACTATATTGCTACAGCACTTCAGAGTATGGGAACTGTAACAAAGATGCAAGATTGCTTGGAAGGGTTTTGGAGCTGACAGTGACATGGACAAGGAGGACAGTGGTGATTAGCTTTTGAAAGGAAAAGCACATACTAAAGGGAAGAAAAACTGGAAGGGAAGTGGAGTGAGAGGAAGTAGGAACAGAGGACCTTTTTCCATGCTACCAGCCCTTTTTGGGTTAATTATAAAACAGAGGTTCTTAAGGCTGGATTCAAGCAGCTGACCAGGGTCAACCGGTTAGCAACAGTAAGGAAACTACTAGAACCAGGAGGAGGGGAGAAATGCGGTCCAGAACGGGTATAATACTGTTTACTGGACAGGAGTTCCAGAGGACTTGAGATGCACTGACACACAGTGATGTCATTAGAAACTTATTATCTATGGACACTAGTTTTGCTTACCCTGGATTCTCCCAACTGTTAATCAGAATTATCAGAGTTCAAACATAGTCCAGAGGACGCACAAGCAGAAATGAATGGCTTATCTTCCAGCCATTAGTACAATGGTTCATTTAAACAATTTGGAACATCTTAGGACGTCAGAATATGGGGCCAGAGAACTACCACTAATAATCTAAAGATCTGCAGAATTGGGGAAGCACACAAGTGTCTGTATTAAACCACTCACACAACTGATTGTCAAGATAAGATCTATAAAAAAGCCAATCTAAATCATGCTAGCTGCAATCCCACACTGCATGGTTATTTGCATATGAAGAACAGATTAGGGCTGGAGATACAGCCCAGTGGAAGAGCTTTTGCCTAGCATGCATAAGGTTCCATCCCAGTATTGCAAAAAACAAAACCCTTCCCCAAAAAAACAACAGAAGCCAAAACAAAATAGCTGTAGACGCTGGTGGCTCACACATGAAATCCTAACTACTTGGGAGCCTGAGATAGGGAGGATCAAGGTTTGAGGCCAGCCCAAGCAAATGGTTCACAAGACCCCATCTCCAGAATAACCAGAGCAAAATAGACTGGAGCTATGGCTCAAGTGGTAGAGCGCCTGCTTTGCAAGCTCGAAGCCAAGTTCAAATATCAGTCCCACCAAAAAAATACAACAAAATACAAAATGGTGGGAAACAGATAACCTATGTTTTGCACAGTAAGCAGCAAAATAATAGATCACTTTTAACAAATGCAGTAAACTATCCATGATGCTAAGTATCAAGAGCACAAATGACAGAAAGAGCCAAGCTATCTTTGTATGTTTTACGGGAACTGACTCATGGTCACTCTCTATTTAAAAAAAACACGTCTCCACACATATGAAAGCAAGTCATGGTTAAATTGACCTCAAAGCACGCTACAGACCTGAGGTTGATGTTGTATATCTGTAACAGAAGTGATGTGTATTCTTTGCCTTCTGAAGCACATTCCTTCCTGTCGAAAAACATCTTGCAGCTCCCCTTAGCTCTGTCAGCTTTTTGTTCATGATGGCAAGCAGTTTATATGCTAAAACCAGTACAAATAATCAGCTCTGCCTCTGGCCTGTCCTGAACTGACCTGTTTCTGGTTTTCTGATTTTGTATTGCCTCAACTATCCCTTGCTACCCACTACTAGCAGGAACTTCTATTTCACTTAAAATGTATTTCGCTATCAAATTACAAAGGTGTCAAAACTTACTGTCAACAGTTGGCTGCTATAGGCATGAAATGATAGGAAAAGGAGGAAGAAAAAGGTATGGATACTGACAGGTAAAAGAAGACTCACTTTAATAATCTGACTACAGATTCATATAAAAATAACCTGGCCAATAGCACAAGTCAAATCCCGTTGTAACAAATAGTGTATGAGAGAAAAATTATTCAATAACATAAAACTGTCACAGCTATTAGGGCCAGAGCAAAGACCACTAAAGACCTTTGGAAAATTTTTATTTTTCTATTATTGAACAGAAAAATACCCTCTCATTTCCTCAATGAGAATTGCTCCAAATCTCCCATATAAATTGCACAAAGCTATCATTATACAGTGATACTTAAAAAGTATCACTAGAAAAAAAGTATACCAGAAAAAAATTTAGAATGTCTACAATAATCCTGTCTGCAAATGAGAAAAACAAGGCTCAACAAGGCATCAGGGCCAATGCCATTCTTGCACTGCTCTATCAATGGCCTAGGAGAGCCCCCTATACACTGCTTCCTAGTTAGAAAAGGATTTAACTTGTGTTTTCCACTGTGCAGCAGCACTGAGCCCATGCAGGGCACAGTATGGGTCCAAATACGGATTTTAAGATTTCGTTTTGGGGTGTTGGGAGGTGCAAGAAAAAGAAGTATTCTGGCATTTCCAAATTAATATACTCCCTCCTCCCACTCTTACTATCAAAAATGCTAGCTGAAATAAGCCAAGTATATTTAGCTTTCTCTTCCTATACCTCTGATTACTGGCTGGGGAAGAAATAAAATGTGTAATTTACTATCAGCTATCATTAAAAGGGGCAGGAAAAAATATGAATTCACACTCCCACACACCTGTCCCCCAGTCTCTCCAGAGACTGACATTCCAGGCTTTCTTGCTATTTGAGTTTTCTGTCTCCAAACCCAAGAGACCACTGTGGCAATGGAGAAAAGTTGCAGATCTGATTAGCTGTGTTACTATGCCCTTCCAATAGCATGACACCCAAGAGTTGACTGGAGGTACAGGGAAGAGAAGGAACAGAAAAAGGGAGAAATGGAAGGAGAAAGGAAGAGAGAAAAATGCTCAAATATTTAAGATGCAGAATAAGAAAACCATGAGGCAACACAGTGAACACATTTCCCCTTTGATAGAAGTTTCACTGCAGACTGACAGTTTACAGTCATGCAGAGGAAGTCACAACCACAGCTGCAGAGGGTTCCTTCATGACTTGACACAGAAAGTGTCAAAGGTTTCGAAGGTTTGCTAAATGTTCTAAAAGCTGTGCTCTGATGGCACCTCCAGTTACCCAACATTTTGAACACCACATCTTACGGGCTCAAACAGGTCAGCCATGTCTCATTGCTTGCAATGCACTCTACCTACCTCACGGGGTTGTTGTGAGAAAAACTGTCAGATTTTGAAAAATGCCTGGAGCTCCTCGAAGGAAAGGCGCTATATAAATGCAAAAACAAACAACAACAATAAAAAACTATTTGTACAATTTGTAGTTACAATATTTGTTGTAGCAAAAATCCTTAACACACTGATAGTTTAAGAACTTTATGAGACTCTGGAAGGCTCAGCAGGTAACAACACAGTAGCAGTAACAGAAAGATGAGTAAGGACATGAAAAGCTGACATTCAGATTAGAAAAATCTAGAGAGGTTCTGAACAAGTCCCGAGATGACGCTTGCTTTGTAACGCCATTCCCTCAGCCTGCTCCCTCTGGAGGCCCGGCCCAACTTAGGGTGCTTATGAAATCTCATGGTCACACTGCCAAAACAAGGGCTTTACTGACATGAATCATTCACCCCATCTTTTTAACATCCTGCCCCCAAATACCCTTTGAAAAATCATAGTATCAACAATTCTCTTGTGAGAAAGAATTTAAGTTTCATAACTGACAAAAGTCAATTAAATACAAATTTTCCCAATAAATTAAAAATAGTATTTTGCTTATAGTAAGTACACATGCTACAAAACTCTGGCTCACGTGTTGGTAAATAAAGGAATTAAGATTAAAAGTTAAGGGCTCAGAGCCAGGTGAAGTGGTGCACGTCTATAATCCCAGCACTCAGGAGGCTGAGGCAAGAGGACTGAATGTGAGGTCAGTCTGGGCTCCATAGAGACATCTTGTTTCAAAACAAAACAGAAATACCACCCAAAACAAACCAAAAACCAAAACCCAAACGAAACAAAGCAAAAAATACCAGTATTCAAAATAGAGCCAGTTTTGGAAATTCTGAAATCAGTTAAACATCTACTGTTTTTAAATACTATTCCTGGAGGTACACTGAAAGAAGCAGAAGGGAAGCAAAGGGTAATAAAAGAGAAACTAGAAAATGACAGATACATACATAAGCAAAGACCACTCATATAATTAATATCTAGATAGTACACAGAATTAAAATGCAAGATTTATTACACCTTTTAGTCACTTCCTTTATATCCAAAGACTGAGAAATCCATACAGTAATAATTTAGGAAGTATTTTATAAACTTAAACTTAAAATTCAAATTTTCTGTAAAATAGTATTTTGAAAATGATTTAAGTCAATATTCTGGTAAACTCTTGTTCAAAAGATGAAGAGTTAGAAAGGACAGTTTCATCTTGAAATAAGTCCACTAAGATGAAGTGAAAAGGTTTCAACAGATATTATCAATAACATTTCTGTGGGGAGGGTATAACTGAGTGGTAGGAGGCTTGTTTAGCATGTGTGAGGCTCTGGGTTCCATCTCCAGCATGGCAAGGAGAAAAAAAGTCCTGTGCTTTCCCAAATGCTGGACGAGGCTCACAGGAGAGGGGCTGAAACCCCCACGCACAGGAAATCGCTGGACAGAGAGGAGGACGACATCATCTGCACTACCACACCAGCCTCAAGCCAATCTGCCCCAGCAGGTCTGGATACACCACCACAGGCTATTTTAGGAACTGTATGATTAAATGTTGCACAGAAAAATACCAGCAAATGTTTCCTCCTGCAGGTTTAACTTGTTTAACTAGCTTTTACTTTAGATGCTTCAATTTCTACAGAAACAGGACTCAGGATTCATTTTCACATTGGAGTCTTCATGTTGGAAGATCTTGAGTTTGACAATTGTGTGGTAATCCTATACTTCATTATTTCTTGTGTGTGTGGGAATGGAATCCAGAGTCTCGTGCATGGCAGGAAAGCAGTCTACCACTAAGCCCCGCAACTCCTCTGAATTCTACATCTTATAACTATATGGTTTTAAGCCTGCTCTCAGAAACTAGCTAGGAACTTTTTATCCACTTATAACATCACAGTGAAACCCACAGGCTGGATGGGTTAGGACCTAACTATTCCAAACAGAGTCTGGGAACTTGTTAGAATTGCAGAATCCCAAGCTCCACCCCAAAACTACTGACTACACTTTGCATTTTAGACAGATTCTCAGGTGACTAATGGTAACTATCAGTGGTTTAGGAGGGCCTGATAGAAAGGTGAAGTATTTCCTCTTGCAGAGTAATAGGAATCCCTCCCTCCTCTGCAATAAAGCACAGAGGTTTCAGAATAGAAGTTCTTTCAGAAGCCATTAAAACTTTTGTTGCAATTTTGATGGACTAACTTTCTCAAATGTTTTATATACCTCTGTATTTCAATATACAGGGCAAAATCAAAATAATATAACTTTTCAATGACTCCAGACCAAAACTAAGGGCCTTTGCAGTGGCACCCAGAAGACCACTATGCCAAAAGTAATTCATATTCCTTAACTTAGCAAAAAAGAAAAAAAAAAGAAAACCAAAGGGGAGAGCACTAAAGGGTGCACTGGTCTTCTGTGTTCATGGAAAAAAGGGAATGGACTTAACAATAATGTCGAGGAGGCCTCAGCTGGGTGTCAGGGCATCCAATCTTGTTAACATTTCAGAGACCTTTTAGCCATCTGGCAGGAGACTGTTCAAACAATCTCTCCATTCTGACTTCTCGCTTCATTTTAGCAAGTAAAGACACAGGGCAGCAGGAAATTACATGAAAATTCCAAAGCTACATGTGACCTGAATTATTTCTTTCTGGATTTATAATGCAATTGACAAGCATACAGTGTCTTGTTTTAATTCTAACAAGGGATAAAATTAAAAGGGAGAAAAATGATGACTCTCCTGCAGTCACCTTACTCACCAGCTCCTCCTCCCTGACAGTTGGTGCCCATCCACTTGGCCTTCCCATTCCTCCCAGGCTGTCTCAGGTACCGCGCTACAGAATGCCCGCAAGGGTGTGCTGGAGCTGAGGGAATGGGCCCAGACTGCTCTCCACTCTGAATCCCTGCGGGCATACTATCCCACTAGACTCAAAACCTTTGCCACAGAAGCAAAGAGACAAAGAAAAGTGGCAAAGCTCTGACCCCCTGACACCATCATGGCAGAAACTATTAGTAAATGAATGATCTAAGGACTCATTCTGAGGGAGAGATGATATTTAAGAAAATTAGCAAAAGGGGTTAGAGACCTCAGATGCCAAAGGATGAGATTTTAAGAGTGATCTAACAGTATTCAAATAAACACACATCTGTTTTTTTATCTGCATAATGAATATAAACATATTCTTAAAAATACTCCCTTATTAAGGTTAGCTGAATTGCAAAGGTTAAACATGAATGCTAAAGTCAGTAGCAGTTACTTAAAAGAATAAAAGTTTATAATGAAAACTGATGTACCCTACTTGAAGTTGGAAAAAAAAATCTTTCAAGGTTTTGCTTGGTTTTCTTGGCTCAATGCAGAAAACCCTTGTATATCAAAGAATTTTCCTTCTATGTCCTTTGAAATCCTGAAGAAAAGTAAAGTTAGCCACCTCTTTTCTTAAATTCAACATCATTATCTGCTCCATTCAGGAGAAAGACATAAAATTACCTTGTATTCATTTTGTGTGTTTGAAAACCTAAATAGGGATCAAGAACCAAACTGGTTGCTAAGTCATCATTTTCACAGAGTTCCTTAGCGGACATTCCAGAAGATGGTACATAGCGACTCTGTCCTTCAAATCCTGAATTACCATTACCTGGAAGAGCAAAAGAAAAAAATGTTAACTCAAACTGAACACTACTGATAAATACCTTAAAATCCTCAGTCACTGTCCATTCATGCTAGTAATCAGGAACTGAAATCATTTATTTTAGTCAGTTACTGAACACAGACTGTTTCTACAGTAAGTGCCAGAACCGAGTCTCAAGTACTGAGGGTTAAGTTCAGTGCCTGCTTTTGGGCAGTTAAATAATTACTAGCCCCACTTTGCAGGCAACTGAGGCTCCAAGTTGAGAAACTTGCCTAGGATTACAAAGCTAGGTAGCAGAAGTGGGGAAAGATGGGAGAGAGAGTGATAGGTGCTGAGTTTCATGTGCTTGCCACTGAGATCTTTCCATGGATCAGTACAAGCAATTTACAGGGACTTTAGCAGTGTAACTGTAAGGCTCTTGAAATGAGGAAGTGAGACTGGGGGAGTGGCTCAAGTAGTGGAGGGCTAGAGTTCAATCCCCAATGCCAATAACAAAAAACAATCAAGAAGGGGACCACTACCACAAAACAAACTAAACATATGAAGGTCCCTACCAAAGGTAGTTCTATGATTTTGTGATCAGATTATTTTCACGTAGGTTATGTAGAAGGCTATCAAAACTGCTACATTTCTGTTCTTTTTTTTCCCCCCTCCTCAGTACTGGGTTTGAATTCAGGGTTTCATGCTTGTTAGGCAGGCCCGGTACTGCTTCAGCCACTCCACAGCTCCAAACTGATACATTTTCTTAACAGCTTTAAATCTTTATGTTTATTTATTAATTTTTTTTTTAAAAGAAGGCCAGCAAAGATTTATTTCACAAAGCAGGACAAAGTAGGGAAAAATAAAGGAAGCAGAGCAGAGGCTCCTTCATAACTTCACTGAAATACAATTCACCTAAGACCCAATTCCCCACTTAAACTGTGCAATTCAATGGTATATTCTCAAACTTGTGCAAGCATCACCCGCAAAAGAACCCGCATCAGCAGCCTGTACCCGTCCTCCCTCCTGCACAGACCCTGGCAGTCACTAGTCTACTTTCTGTGTTTAAGGATTTGCTACTCTGAAAGCTTCATGGAATCATACAGTGTGTGGTCTTTGTGACGGGCTTCTTTCAACAGCACGGTCTTCAAGGCTCATCCATGATACACCACGTATCAGTACTTTATCCTTTATTTTGTGCAAATTAAACCCCATCGTATGGACAGACACGGTGTTTTTGTTATCTGTGCTTCAGTTGGGAGACACTGGTTGCTGTTTCCATTTTTTGGCCATAACGAATAATGCTGCTATGAACATCAGTGTAGAAGTTATTGTACGTACATGTTTTCAATTCTCCCTGGGAGTGGAACGAATAGGTCCTGTGGTAACTCCATGCAACTGCTAAGGAACTGCCAGACTTTTCCAAAGAGGGGTTTATAGTCCCCCTAGCAGTGGGATAGATTCAAATTCTCTACATCCTCACCAACACCACTATTTACTGTTTTTTTGTTTTGCTTTTTGAGATAGTCTCTGTGTAGTCAAGATTGGCCCTCATAGCCTTCTGCCAGAGCCTCCCAAATGCTGGGATTACATACCACCACACCTGGCACTTTTGGATTCTAGACATCCTGGAGGTTATGAAATCATACTTTGTGGTTTTGATTTGCATTCTACCTTCCTAATGATGTTAAACATCTCCTGTGTTTAACTGGCCATTTGTGTATCTCTGAAGCAATTTCTGTCTATTCAGATTCTTTGCCCATTTTAAAATTGGATTTTGTCTTTTACTGTTGATTTTTAAGAGTTCTTTGTATATTCTGGATACTAGTCCTTTGTCAGATACATGATTTGAAAGTATTTTCTTTCATTCTGTGGTTGTTTTCTCATCTTCATGATGATGTCCTTTAAAGCAGCAAAGTTTGCTATTGTTATTAATTTTTGTTTCTGTTGTTGGTCCTTGTGTTTTTATTGTCCAAACCCTAAATCAGGAAAAATTATGCCTGTTTTCTTCTAGGACTTTTATAGGTTTTGCTTTCACATTTAGGCCTTGGATTAATTTTGGGTTAGTTTTGCAGAATTTCATTCTTTGCATAAGGATATCTGGTTTTCCCAGCACCACTTACTGAGAAGACTACTTCTTCCTCACTGAATTCTGTTGGCACTGTTACCAACAAATCAGCTGATCAAGTCATTTTATTCTATGGAGCTCCACATCCATGAAAGATCACCACTGTCCTCATTACGGCAGCACTGCAGTAAGTTTCTTTTAGTTATCGTATTGCTGTTGTACTGGGGGACATTGTGACATTTACAAAAGTGCTTACAATATTTCATACTCTACTTCTTGTTCCATTTGAGTGCTTTTTAGTTCATTGTTTTACGCAACTGTTCTGGCTAGAACCTCTAGTACAACATTGAATGAAGTTGGTGAAAGTGGATATACTTGTCTTTTCCTGACTCTTCGGGAAAAAACAGTCTTTTCTCATTAAATATGACACTAGCTATGGGACTTTTGTAGGTGTGCTTTATCAGGTTGAGGTACCCCTTCTGTCCTAGTTTACTGAATGTTTCCTCAAAAGTGTTCTGGACTTTACCCCTTTTCTACACCTACTGAGATTGATATGGTTTATTACATTAATTGGTTTTCAGATGTTAAATCAACCCTACATTCCTGGGGTAAATTCCATTAGACTATGCTACCTGCCAGAATTCCTTTCAGACGCTGCTGGATCTGGTTTGCTAGTATGTTTTTATGGTGGTGCTAGGGACTGAACTCAGGGCATGTGAGGTAAGGCCAAACCAACTGAGCCACGTTTCCAGCCTGCTTTGCTGGCATTTTGTTGAGGATTTCTGTGTCTATTTTAAAAAGAGGTATTAATCTGTTTCCTTGTAATATCTAGTTTTGGTAGCAGGGTAGCCAAGTCAATGTTCCTTTCTCTTTTATTTTTTGGAAGTTTATGAAGAATTGGTATTAATTCCTTAGACATCTCAGATAATTCAGGCAACTGTACCTGAGATTTTCTTTGTGGGTAGCTTTTTTTACAAAACTAAATTAGTTTTGTTTTTTGTGGTTTTTTTTTTTGGTATTGGGGGTGGGGGTTTAGATTCAGAGCCTTGCACTTGCTAGGAAGGCACTCAACCACTTGAGCCACTTTGCCAGCCCTTTCTGCATTGGTCACTTTTGAGATAGGCTCTCACTTCATGCCCAGGCTAGCCTGGACCGCGAACCTCCTACTTATGCTCTCCACATAGTTGGGAGGACAGGCGCACACCACTGCACCCAGCTTTTTATTGGTTGAGATGGAGGTCTCATAAACTTTTTGCACAGGCTGGCCTCAAACTGTGATCCTACTGATCTTTGCCTCCTGATTGGCTAGGATTATAGGCTTGTGCCACAGCACCCAACGCTTATTATTTTTTAAACTACTTGATTGTATCTCTTTAATTGCTAAGGGTTTTTTCAGATTTTGTTTATTCCATCCTGAATCATTTGAAGTAGTGTGCTAGATAAAACCTGCCCATTTTTCTAAGTTATCTAATTTGTTGCCATACATAATTATCTGTTACATCATCTCTTATTTCTGCAAGGCAGTTAACAGTGTTGCTTCTTTCATTTTTGATCTTAGTAAACTGAGTCTTCTTTTTCTTGGTTTTGCTTAAGGTTTGCCAATCTTTTCAAAGAATCAACTTTTGGTTATTTCTTCCTATTCTCTATTCATTAATCTCTCCCTTAATCTTTATTTCTCCCATCTACTTGTTTTCATTCTTCTTTTTCTGCTGTTCTAACATGGAAGAGAAAAGATTATTGATTTGAGAACTTTTTTTTTTTTTTTTTGCTGTACTGTGATTTGAACTCAGGGCCTCACGCTTGCTAGGCAGGCCCTCTACCATTTAAGCCACTCCACCAGACCTGTTTTGTGTTGGATATTTTCAAGATAGGGTCTTGTGAACTATTTTCCTAGGCTGGCTTTGAACCACGATCCTTCTCATCTCTGCTTCCTGAGTAGCTAGGATTACAGGTATGACGCACCAGTGCCTGGCTGAGAACTTTTTTTGTTGTTGCTCGTACTGGGATTTGAACTCATGGCTTGAGCTTGTGTGCTCTACCACCTGAGGACTAAACTAAAAGGACTGGAGGCAGTCCTTTTTGTTTTAGTTTGATTTTCAAATAGGGTCTTGTACTTTTTGCTTGGACTGCCCAAAAACATAGTTGGGATTATCCACATGTACCACTAGACCTGGGCTTATTTTTCAAGCTAGGGTCTCAATAACTTTTTTTTTTTTTTTTTGCTCAGGCTAATCTCCAACTGTGATCCTTTCATCTCTGCCTTCCACATAGCTGGGATTACAGGTATGTACCACCACACTTGACCTGGGATCTTTCTTTTTTTAATACTGAAGTGCTACTTCAGCTGCATTCCATGTTTTAGAACATTGTATCTTCATTTTTCACTCATTTCCTTTTTGATTTCTTCTTTGATCTACTGATTATTTAGGAGCACGTTAATTTCGACATATTACTGAATCCCCCCACATTACTTTATTGACTCCTAATTCTACTTCATTGTGGTCAGAGAACATAAGTAAGTTTATTGGGGCTTGTCATATGGCCCACTAAATGGTCTGTCCTGTGTCCTGGAGAACGTCAGTGCACACACAAGAACGTGTATTTTGATGATGTTGAGTACAACATTCTACTGATGTCTAGAAGATCTATTTGGTTTACAGAGCTAAGTCCACTCTTTCCTTGTTGATCCTATGCTAGCTGCTCTCCCCACTACTAAAAGTGAAGTATTGAAGTATCCAATTCATTGTTGAGTTGTCTGGTTTTTGCTTCCATGTCAGTCTTTTGCTTTGTGTGTCTTGAGGTTCTGATGTTAGGTGAAGGTAGAGCACTGCCTGTGTGTTTGGCCTGTTTCTCTTCAAGATTGGCTCTCTTTCTGTACCATTCTTGCCCAATAACATTCAATGTGATGCTGCCACATCCACACCCTGGCGTCACCAACCTATCCTATATTTACCTACCCTAGGCAAAGTATAATCCATGTACTGGTCATTTTCTAAATTCTCATGCATCTCTGACAATTTAATTAAAACAAGAACCTTTTTGCGTATGATGCACAAAAGGAGGACAACAGTAATTTGTTCCAAAGCTTCAGAGACGCCTAACTTACTGACCACAATCAATACCACTGATAAGTAATTACGCCTCTCAGCCTTCAGGCTCCCACTAAGTGCTATGGGTGAGAATATCAGGACACATGCTGGTGGCAGCCTCAGGGCGAGCTGGTACCTATGCAGTCCTGGGCTTAACCGAAGCACAACTGTGTCTGGTTTCTACAGAAACAATAATCTGACCTGAAAGGAAAAGAGTAAAGGCAGCCTGGGCCCAACGTACAGCATAACCCTCTAAAAGGTATGGAGGAGGAAATGAACCAGGACTACTGCAATCTATGTGAAACCGTAGAAAACCCCAGGTTAATCCAAGCCACCAGGAATGTACCAATCCCAACAAAAGTTGAGGACATTCAATAATGGCTGGCTTGATGTTAGGAAAAGCAGACACTGAAAAGGTTGTCCTTCTAACGTGAGTGCCCATTTTGGATAATATTAACAGCCTACTTAGGCATTTTAATACTGAGAGGAACTACGAAACAATTATCAAACCTACAATTCCCTAAACTCTCAAAAAGTAGTTCATCAGAGGCAACGAAGCAACTCACTGTAGTGGTGCTTTTTGTCAGGATGGCGGCTCACCTGCAGAAACAGACCGCCTGCAATTGTGATGCTGTTCAAAAGCAGCTCAGGCAGACCTCAAACTCATACCTCTCTGGCCTTTGCCTCCAGGTGCTGGGATTACAGGCACATTCCACCATGCCCAGCTCTTAAAACAATTAGTACTATCTGGTCTCCATTCTACTCACCATGTAAACCAGAGGTGACTTTATTATTTCCATTATTCAATGAAACATTTATGGAAGTTACCAAAAAAGTATTTACTTATGCTTACTCTGAATATAAAAGAAACAGCTTCAGTTTAAATGTACAAAAGATTCATCAATGACATTTAAAAAAATTTTATAGAACAGGTACAAATTCTACGCAATATAGTTATGGATAAAAAGCATGACTGGGATGACATAAAGCATTAAACTTAAATTTTACACACTGCTCAATAACCCTAAAAACCACCTGTAGTCCTCAGCTTGGGGAGCTGAGGCAGAAGGATCACTTGAGCCAGGAGTTTGAGTTCAGTCTGGGCAACACAGTGAGACCCTGTTCCAAAAAAAGGGGGAAAGATGAAAACTGATACAACTTTGAGAACAAGAAGGCTATTCTGTTAACCATGAATGTACTGAATCATCTTGATGACAATTGAAAACCTTACACATTACAAATGGAAGAGCTACTGCCTGAATCAGAACCAAGGACAGTGACAGTTTGAGCGTGTACATACATCTGTTTGACCTCCTCTCGACTGTGTTTCTGCCAGTCTTCAGCGTGTCCTTGCCCGCGTGCTGTAATTTTGATTGACTCTGCTGATGGTCGTTAGACAACTTGCCTCCATTTCTCCTGCCATTCACCACCATGTTCTTGGATTCTCCCAACCACTTCATACCCACAGGCCGCCTGACCCAGGTGCATTTAGTCACTCTCTTCAAATAGCTCAGAGAATAACTTCAATGTTCTCTCCTAACAGAAACAAAACAGGAAAAAACAAAATGGGGAAGTAAATACATGAAAGACCATCCTAAACAGACCAGAAGAAAGACAGAGTGAGTGAAATTCACTTGGTAATTAATATCTCCACACTTTTAAAGACTGTCTTGGCTCCCCTCCACCACATCACACCACACCACGCCATGGTCAGAACTGCAATGTCCCAGGCTCACTGCAAGCTACTTCTGGCAAGGATTCATTTGGGCCTGTTTTTCCTTGTGTCCCAGTGATGGGCTCAATAAATACTTACCCTTTGGTTAACAATCCACAAGGAAAGCCTTTGCCTCTTATCGTGCTGATACCTGCACAGTTCCATACTCTGCTCAAATGACATGTTTTGATAAAGATCTATGAGATCTGTTAGTAAATCAAAAGAAAACAACCTCCTTTGTCTCAAGGAAAGCTTCCGAGGTGAAGTCTGTCTACCACAGTGAGGGTCTGCCTATGTTATGCTAGCAATCCATTACTTACAGCATAAGAAAGCTACAGACAAAGCTTAGCAGAGAATGAGAGCAAGGTACATAAAGTGATTTGTTTGTTTGTTTTTTGCGGTACTGGGGTTTCAATTCAGGGCCTACATCTTGAGACACTCCCACCAGCCCTTTTTTGTGATGGGTTTTTTCGAGATAGGGTCTGGCGAACTATTTGCCCGGTCTGGCTTTGAACTGAGATCCTCCTGATCTCTGCCTCCTGAATAGCTGGGATTACAGGCATGAGTCACCAGCGCCTAGCTCACTACACGTCTTTTTGCTGTCAGTTTCAAGTCACTGCTTTAAGGTATTTAAGGAACCAGTATTTAAGTATCAAACTAGTACCCATCTGGAAATATGTGTCTTATCACTTCTTCACAATGGAAACAAAATTGGGACTGTTATATATTTGGTAATATGGTGCTATCAGACACTATTGTAATTTTTATTAGCTGGACTTGGGAACTGAATGGTTTGGGGAGTGGGGAACATAATTTACAAAGAGCTTTGCAAATGAGGGTGTAACGGATTACACTGTTGCTAAGGGAATGAGAAAAAAACAATGTCTTTGCTATCATTTCATGAAGGAATTATACTTTGGTCTAAGTCAGACTAAAAAGGCCTTGAGGTAAGAAAGTGCAAAAATACAGAACTTTAGAGCTACAAGGAATTTAAGATCACTTGCACAACTCCTTCAATGTGCAGACAAAATGGGGACCACATGCTGAGTGCCACACTACCAACCTGCCACGGAAACTGAGTAGAATGTAGCACTTTTGCCCCAGGGGCTCTCAACTACACCAGAGCAGGGACAATTTCCCTTACTTTGTATAAACACATAACAAAGCACAAATGATACGTTTTTGGGGGGTGGTGCTTATCTCACACATGGTAAGCATGCACTCTAAGCACTGAACCCCACCTCTCATGGTAAATTATTTTGAAATGTGCACCAGGGATATGTATACCAGGACATGACTTCAACGTTACCCAATACAAACTCAAAACATCAACTTCTACTTGGCTCAGAATTCTTTGCGTGAATTCACAGTGGGATAAAGATGCACCTGTGAGTAACATGCTCAGATGAAAGGTAAAAATATCCAATTGGTACTGAGGACAGTTTTACCATTGCTCTCCAATACGCATTTTTCTCCTGGTTCCTTTCCTATTCAAATTCAATAGTATTCTACTTATACTGTGCTTTTTATTGATTCCTCTCCCCTACCTCCCCCCTCCCCCAAGTACTGGGGTTTGAACTCAGGGCTAGGCAAGTACTACTCCGGCTCCTTTTGATTCTTCTTGTAGCAGAGGAATGCCGCTGCTTAAATTACAGAAAAGGGTAAGTAAAATTACATTAGAGTTGGGCAAGGTGACTCATGCCTATAATCCTAGCTACCTGGGAGCCTGAGATCAGGAGGATTGAGATTCAAGGCCAGCCTGGGCAAAAAGTTCACAAGTCCCCATCTCCACAGAAAAAGGTGGGTGTGGTGGTGCACACCTGTCATCCCAGCCACATAAACAGGAAGCATAAATAGGATGACAGAAGTTCATGCTGGCCCCGGCAAAAGCAAGAGTCTTTCTTAAAAATAACCAAAGCAAAACAAGGGGGAAGGGGCTGGGTGCATGGCTCAAGTGGTAGTATGCATGCCTAGCAAGTGTAAGTCCCTGAGTTCAAACCCCCAGTACTGCTAGGAAATAAAACAAAAGTACATCAGATATGAGCTAGAGATTATTCAAATATTAAATTCTGTCAAATTTAACATAAGACCTCGGATCAATGATCAAATACCTTCTACTTATTTCTACCTGCGAGAAAAGGCATAGGACTTAAGACCAGTACACTAGGAAAAGCAGCTAGACACGGAAAGGTCAGGAAAAGAGCCACACACTATGGCCCTCTCTGACTTCTGTCCTGTCTGCCTGGCCAATTCCATGAAATTCCAATTACAGGTCCTTGACCTTCCTGCCAAGTCCACTTGCATGTCCCTACTATGAAACTGTCTCATTGCTTAACTGAAAACAGTTAAACAGTTTTCTTCCCTCTGACCTCACTATCTGCCATAACAAATTGGAACACTCAACAGATGAAAGAATAAATAAGCAAGGCTGTGATATAAACCATGTTATACAAACTAGTTCTGTATTTTCTTGAAACTGTGAATTAAAGTTTTTGCCTGACCTCTTCCAATTGCTTTCCCAACACGATGCTCCCTGGTGCTAAGGGTGAGACAGAACTCCTGCACAGGCACAGACAAGGCAGGACTCACAGCAGCTACCACCAGTGACCTCCCTATTCCTGCCACCAGGCTTTCGGTTCGGCCCCCAGTTCTGTAGCACCAGGGAAAAAGGACAAGAATGAGAAGGAAAGTACTTTTGGTCCTTTAGGGAATCATGCTCAGAATATCCCGTGATATACAAATTATGGATAATGACTGAGAAATGTGCTTTTGAGATTCTTAGAAGTCCCAATTTTCCTCAGTGACGACATGAAGTCTAACTACATGGAACAGAAGAGAGGCATGACTCAGACAAGGAAGAGACATGGTAGGAGCAAGCCACCTCTGTGGAGAATCCTTGAGTGCCAACCAAGATTATCACTCAGGAGGTGGCAAGCAGAGAACCCAGGGACAAGGCCCAACAATCAGAACTGCAAGCTCCCATGTGAGAACTATTGCTCTGAATTCTTTCTTCATTCATTTGATTGTCCGGCAGGCAAAGAACAGATGCCAAAATTTTTAGAAAAATTATGGCACAGATACTTTCCTTAGAGGAAATCCTCTCTCTCACCCTATTTTTCCTGAGAAGTAGGAAAAGTTCACTACCTAACCATTCTGGCCCGAGCACACTTCAGCCCAGTTCATAGAACAGACTGGGGGTCCATGCTAACTTCCACTGTGGGTTAGTAGTCCAAGTCGCAGCAACTGTGACTTGGGTCATTTAGAGTGCGGTCAACTGATGTTACTATCTAAACACAGGTCCCTTTGTGGAGTGGACACCTCTGCCAATCAGAGGCTGGATTCACTGGTGTGAAGGCACTGCAGGGGTCAGACGCACGTACTCTCTCCTGGGTGTGCAAACAGTGGTCAGGAAGATCTTACATGTAAGCTCACAAATGGAAATTCTGTAAAAGTAGGTCTCATAAAGTTGTAAGTAACTGAGGGACTTTTTAAAACTTTAGCTCAAAATGAATGTATATTCTATTCATTACCAGGCCATTTGTTGCTCTGTCCAGAACAGTGTGGAATCTAATCTTTTTTTTTTTTTTTGGTGGTACTGAGGGGGTTGAACTCAGGACCTGGAGCCTGCTAAGCAGTGCTCTGCCACTTGAGCCTCACCCCCAGTCCTTTCTGCTTTTGTTACTTTTTGACTAGGTCTGCTTTTATGCCCAGCGGCCTTGGACTGTGATTCTATCCATGATCCTGCATAGCTGGGTGACAGAGGTACACCATCATGTCCAGCTTTTTTTAATTGGTTGAGATAGGGTCTTTCAGACTTTTTGCCTGGGCTGGCCTCGATCCTCGATCCTCCTAATTTCTGCCTCCTGAGTAGCTAGGGTTACAGGCATGAACCACTGAGCCCAGCCATGGAATCTGTTCTTGCTGGTATCTTTCCTAGAGGACCACAAAAGCTACCCCAAGTCAATACTGATGCAGATTAACAAGAAACAGGAGACATCAACTGACAGCAAAATCTAAAGGCTTCATGGCTCTTCAGAGGCCCTTCTCCCAACAAACAAGGCTACACCGTTTCTGCCACAGACCACAGTGGGCTCACAAGGAAATGCCCCCAGTCTTGGCTTGGTTGGCAATACCTGAAATAATTAATCACCAACTACATTTAAAAGTTGAAATCACCTCAATTTTATCCCAAAACTGGCAGAAGAAAGCTTTTTTAAGTAGTACTGACCACTCCTTAAGTGGTCTCTATTCTGTTTTCCCATTACAGAAACATCAGAAAAATTGCTGGACACTACTCCATTGCTACTACAGTGCTGCTGCAGTCCCAGAAGATGCAGCAGAGAGCAAAAGCAGGCTTCTGCCCTCCTCTAGTTAGGGGTATCCTAGTGGGAAAAAGTGGGGATGACCAATTAACAAGCAACTTACTGTTAAATAACAAAGTAACAAGCAAGTGTCCACAAGCTGGGGGTGGTGGTGGTGGTGTAAAAGTAGTTTAGGTGCAGGGAGTTTATGTGGGGAGAGGGGCAATGGCAGCTCTTTTCCAAGAGTGTGAAGGGGAAGCTAGCAGCACTGGGAAAGCCCATACTAGGCTCAGGGGAGGTAAGTGGCAAGCCTGAAACAGAAGCACCCTGCGTGTGTCTACAGAATAGCACAGAGGTCAGTGTGGCTGGAGTAGAGAAGGGAGAGGCAGGAGAGGAACAGGGCAGGTCAGAGGGGCTGCTGGAAGACTGAACATGCAAGAGAGGGTTTCAAAAGCCATGCTGAGACTAAGGCATTCCCTTCCCTCCCAGTGACACAGAAAGGACAAGAATGACAGGATCCAACTCAGTTTTAAAGAATCCACACTGCCAAGTTTGCTGTGCGACTAGCTCACAATACTTTAAAAATAAAGTCATGGGGCTGCAGGAGTGGCTCACCACCTGCCTAGCAAACATGAGGCCCTAAGTTCAAACCCTGGTACTGCCAAAAAAGAAAGAGAGCGAGCAAGCAGGGAGACAAGAGCTGCAATAAACCAAAGAAGAACTAGCAGCTTGCAGCAGCAGAGGTATCGAGAAATGGTGAGTTTCAGGACCTTTTCTGCAGGTTTTACTGACAGGCGCCACTTGCTCACAGACTGCATGTGGGGGTGAAAAAGGAAGGTTCACATGTGCCTCCAAAGGGAAGAACGGAAGCAATACCTACGCAGGTGACAAAGACTACAGGTAAGTCAGGATTGGTCATTTTTGAGATGCACACTAGACACTCAAGCAGAGTAGGGTTTGGAGTACAAACCCAGGTTGGAGACAGGAATCTAGGCCCAGAGCACTGAGGGTATTTCAAGCCATGGGAACCAAAGTCACCTAGGAGTGAGTGTGAGTGAAATAAGAACTGAGGGGACTTGCCCTCAAATGAGGCTGGAGCAGCTGAGGACAATGAAAAGCAGCAAACTTCTAGCAAAGAGAGAGCAGAACAAAGCAGGGACAGTGCTTCACCGAACGGACAACCCGGGCAAGGCTGCAGAGGTTCACAGGCATATCTGCCTGTCTTTTATGAGTCTCAACTTTTGGGCAGGACACTGACAACTAAGCTCTGTCTGGACACGAACGTGGAAATAACATCTCAAAACGTGCTGAGAAGGGCAGGGGTGATTGCTTAAGAAACAGCTGGCAGTGGGGAAGAGGAGGAGGACTAGCAAACAACAGCATACAAGTTTCAGGTGCCAGAGAAGACATGGAAATTAAACCCAGGAGTGGGGGATGACAGGAATAATTTAATTAATTTGAGGACAGTATGTTTTCTGAGGGTTTTAGGATCTGTTAATTTTTTTGTGTGTGGAACTGGGGTTTGAACTCAGGGCTTCACACTTGCAAAGCAGGCACTCTAAAACTTGAGCCACACCTCCAGTCTACTTTGCTCTGGTTATTTTGGAGATGGGGGTCTAGCAAACGATTTGCCCGGACTGGCATCAAATTGACATCCTCCTGATCTCAGCCTCTCAAGTAGTTAGGATTACAGGCATGAGCCACCGGGTGCCTTGTAGGGTCTCTGCTAAACCTTTAAAAACTAATAATTAATTCCCTGGATTGGAGTAATATGGATCATGCAAGTGGGAGAATAGAAATTCCCCAGGGCACCGGTGTGAGGCTTTGCTCTATTTTTGTGAGTGTTCACAAAATGACGCAACGAGGTACTAAGGAAACACACAGTCACTATGTGCTGAGATGGGCAGTACTGTCCCCAGGGGTTTACCAACACCGACACCAAGAGGGAAGGGAAATGCTCCATGGTTTTCCTGGTCAACAGTGCACATCAGATCCCAGTACTAAACACAAAATGGGGGCAGGGCGGAGTTTAGAATCAATGGGAAGCACAGGGAGAGTTGCTAAAACGCTATCTCTTTAGAGAAGGAAAGATTTCAAGAACTCAAGGGGAAGGCCAGGCATGGTAGCCTGTGGTTCCAGCACTCCAGAGGGTGAATTCAAAGCCAATCTGGGATACGTAGTGAGACCCTATCTCAAAAAATTAAAAAAGAAAAAGCAACAAAACCCCCAAAAAATTAAAAAGGAAGGTCCTAATCACACCATAATAGCAATAAGGTAACAGCACCCCTCACACTGCCGCCAGGATGTGGTCCCTCCCAGTCACCACCACAGCTATCTCTGGGGAGATGGGATGACTTAATTTTTTTAATATACGTATGCTTCGAAAAAACACAAAAGCCTTGATAGTTTGACAAGTTTCAGAAGAAATCACAGTTGTCTCAGGAAGTGTGCCTGTTCACATAGACGGCCTGCTCACAGGTCCTCAACAAATGTCAAGGCCCTTTACGGGAGAGAGAAGAGGGCTTAGCAGTGTGTGGGTTAACAGATTGTGCCCACTTTGAGAAATCAGGGTCCAAAATCCTTCTTACCTTAAAGACAAGACACCTTCTGGTTTAATGTCCCACACAAAGTAGGATTTTTAAAAATCTGTCAGAAAAATAAAAACACTGATTCTGAATGACTATCAAGAATTTTAATGTGACTCCTGTGGCACTGCCAAGGACTCTTCAGCCAGTTAAGCATGCTGGACTTGTGTGCGGACAGCTACCTTAGAGAAATTACCCAGTGTAGGGGCACAATTCCCAGATGGCTGGTAAATAAATGCTTAGCACACAATCTTAAAAAGCAGGCTCTAGTGTGAGAGGGCTTCTGGAAATCTTTATTCACAAAAGCAAATTAAAAAAACATCTTTCAAGTGACTCAGTTCGGTAAGAAAACAACACACAAGATAACAGTGTCATCTCCGAACAGTAAGATCACAGCAACTTTCACCTGAGAAGCTTTCAATTTTTCAAAATGAGCATGTGTTACTTTCATAAGAAAAAAATTAATGACATGTATAAACAGGAAAGTAAAGCATGTTGGCAGCTTCCCATCCCAGGGCCTTTGTACCTAAGATGAGGCCAACCTGTTCACTAGCCCCTGCCCAGGTCCTCTACTTCACAGATGTACATGGCACACACCTTAACCCCTTCCATTACTATGGTGCTTCTCATGGCTGCAAGCACTTCTTGGTGACTATTTGA
The DNA here is from genome assembly GCF_047511655.1 of Castor canadensis. NCBI lineage: Eukaryota > Metazoa > Chordata > Mammalia > Rodentia > Castoridae > Castor > Castor canadensis. The sequence continues at coordinate 204,382,344 of NC_133386.1, forward strand.
TAACACACCTGCTGTCCCCACTGCAGCGAAAACTAAGTGAGGTACAATTTTGTATTCCTGGAAGCTAGCACAAGACTGGGCATATAACAGGTCCGTTCATATCACATCCTCTTTCTATTTTCAAAACTAAAAGCTACATATAAGCCCAACTGGTCTTTAGATCGTTCTTCCAAATCTCAAATTAAAACAGAATTCTACAACTCAATACAGCAAAGAATTCCAAGACAGTCTTTACTAATGGCTATTCTAAGTCCATCTGCAGTCATCATATCCAAGGCTCAAAGATATCCTACAGCAATATTCCGGTGAGTAGGCCGATATAAGAAGCTCTACGGAGCTACCAGAAGCATCTGTGATCAGTGCCGTATACTAAGACTATCACACAGTTTGATGCGATAATTTCTAGAAGAGTACCATGTACATACTTGCTCCTGTGGATACTGCTGTCAGAAAGAAACCTCACTTGGGACAGGGAAAAAAAAAATAAATGAAAAAGGCCAACCTCACTTGAGCAGCTGGCTGACTTGTCAGAGTGGTCCCACCAGCACTAGTGACGTGAAGGAGAAAAGCCTTGGGGCTTTTTCTTTCTTGAAATTCACAATTATGCCTCCACCTAAGGCAGAGCTGTCTCACTGCTGCAAATGCTAACTGAGTGTCCAACGCAGTAGCAAGAACAGGTCTCTCCGTACTGAGAGCCAATGCCCGTGTCCATTCTGTCGCATTGAGGCTGCCACTCCCCCTCTCCTTCTCTAGGTTTTCAAGGGTCAAGTTCAGGTGCATTTTGCTTTGGCCAATGCAATGCCTCTCCCAAGCACCCTCAGTGGCCATGCCCTCACCTGGACCACTAAGAGAATGGGCTTGGCATCAAGAATACTTCAACAGCACCCCGCCCACTGCCTTTCAGGATAAAGTGATGGCTAGAGATGCTGGCACAAAGTTTTAAGAATCACTGACCATGGCAAACTGGCTGAGCTCGCTATTCTAAAGGAGATGGAGGAAGGCTGACAAATGGTTCCCAACTGAGCAGGCCCTGAGCCCCGGAGCCTGGGATTGTTACCGTGTGAGGAAGAGGGTGGTGGCAGGTGCTACTGACTTAGGGAATTTGTGACGAAGAGATCGTCCTGGATCACCCAAGTGGTCCTTATCGTCCTCACAAGGGCCTTTGCAAGAAAAGCAGAGGGAGGCCGGACCTCACATGCAAGAGGCCAGAGCAGCAGTGTGGTCGCCAGAAGCCAGCTGAGGGAAGGAACAGACTCTTCCCTGGAGCACAGCCTTGTCTACCCCCTGACCGGAACCCAGTGAAACTGATGTCAACTTATGGTCCGCAGAACCGTGAGAGTTCACGTCTGTGTTCTAAGCCACAAAGAGAGGGGCAGTTTGCTAGAGCAGCCCCAGAAAATGGCTATGGAGACCATGAAAAGGTTAGCCAGAGGAGAAATGGTCTGCAGTTGCCAGACTCCACAAATACAAAGATTCCAACCCGCTTCAAAACGGGTATTGAAAACTTTTAAAGTGATTTTCCCCTTTGACTGCACGTGTGAGGCTCGGGCACAGAATTACAGAAAGTCTGAAAACAAAGCTGGCCTCTCAGGCACAGCCTAGCTCCCAATGACTGTGCCAAGCCCGATAACCATGGTCCTCCTTCACAGTAGAAGACGGGACAATTTTGCATTTATAAAGTTGCAATAAAAGCCATTTAGGTTTTTTCATTTAGTACATTATAAACAGCAAAACACCCACTATGGTTGTGTTTCCGAGGAGACACAGGCAACGTGTGGCTGGCTAGTGGTCTGCAACGAAACCTCACTGCAGGAAATACTGCGTCAGTGTCTGTGTTTCGTGCACCGGGCAGGCACTCTAAGACTTGAGCCCTATCCCAGCCTTCAGAGTTTCTTCTGTATCCACATTCAGTATGTTTACAATGGATTTTACCTAGGAAAGACTTCATGTCTTCAACAGGCTAGGTAGGTATTTTTAAAATAAAAGTTTTAGCTGGTATGACTAAAGGAAACTCTGGAAAAAAACAGTAAAATCAGAAAAACCCCAAAACCCATTTATCCACCCGATCCACGTGCTTATTAGTAACTATAAATAAAATCAAGGATGCTTCCATTGTTGGTTTCCCAAGACCCAAACAGCATCCCACTTTTCTAGAAACAGATGCCACCTGCTGCCGAATGCCTGCAAGCACAGCCTCGACAGTCCACAGCTCCTCAAAGAATAGTCCATTCCCACTGAGAAAGGAGAAGGGAAAATGTCTGAGGGGTGATTCCTGGCTGGATTTTAAAGGCTATGTCTCATTTGCCAGGCGGTGGGTTTTGGCAGAGGCAGTTCACACAGTAGTTACTGATCCGGCTCTGGAGTCAAAACATGTGGATCCCACTCAACCTTCATCTAGCTGTGCAACCAAGCTAACACTTCATCAGTAATGTGAAAAGAGGACTCACCTCCCAGGTTTGGTACACAGACTACACCAGCAGAAATGGCTAATGAAGACTTCTAACTGCCCCTTCTTCCCAAGTAATCTTGGAAGCAAGCAAATCAGCCAGATACACTAGAACTGCCTTTCCACTCACCACTTACTGATTCCCACAGAAGAAAAGTTGCCTCATGTCACTCATCAAAAAAACAACAACAACAACAACAAATGTTGTAGACAATGAAAAGGACTGGGGTAGTCATGAAGAACTGAACACCCTGCTCCTGAAGGGAAGGATGTGATTACAAACACGGGCACATGATTCAAAATCCCACGAGCTACACCCCACGTGTCAGTTCAGGATTACAGGTGGGTTGCAGCACAACTGAGTTTGCCGTGTATCTGGTCAAATAGATTTTTAAGAACCGTAACTCCATTTTTGAAAACAATAAATGACAGCATCTCCATCACTCCTGTGCTCATTCTGTCACCTAGGTCCTACACTCTGACAGGCAGGTTTTTCTTGCTTTACAGATCTGAGAGGTTGGAAAATGTCCTCAACTTGCTCTACAGGACTCCTCCAGAAGACCATGATATAAGAGCAGAGAGCAGTTAGAAAGTTAAATGCAACAGTAGCAGTGGTTGGGAAGAGAGAGAATCTCCAGGTTGGAAGAGAGAATACAAACATGGTAACAAAGTAGATGTGTGCTTAAGAAACAAGTTATTTCTGTGGGAGGAGCGTTTTATCTGGGAAGACTGCAAGACCCCCTTAGCTGTGTTGGGGGTGTAGAGCAGGCTTGCAGGAAGAGGAGAGTGGATTTGCTAAATCTGGGGAGAAGGGCACTACTCAGGGGAGTGTCTTAAGATATTAGAACCCAGAGAGTATGCAGCTGAAAATATTAATGTTGATAGAAGGACTTTCCATCTTACCACATGCTTTAACACGATCTCAATTCACTGCAGGAAGTTGTGGATGAAAAGAGAGGGGCTCTTTTCTTTATCCTCTTCTGGGGTGGTGTCAAGAGGCATTCACCACAGTCCAGCGTTTGACCACTGTAGGCTTTCCTACAACACAGCCTCTAACAGAACAAGGCTGTCCTGAACCCCTGGCAAAGAACTGGTTACCTTTATGCTGAGAAGGTTGGGAAGGCACTAAAATTCCCATGTAGTGTGTGCCCAGGCTGACTTGGTGGGGTGCAGTGCTGTGAGACCTAAAGTCCATATGAAAATGTCTAAAACAAAAACACGCCAGCAGGGCCTGTGGTGGTTCCATATGTGCTAAGTGTGTTGAGACAGGATTGAGGGTGCTTTCCTTCTGAGGAGCAGAAAATCATGAGTCGAAGACAAGCACAGAGTCAAAAAGCTAACTAAAAACATGAAACTTCTGTTTGTTTTCTGCCTAGCCCATGTGAAGGGGGGGGGGGAACCTATTAGAAATATCCAGCACTGCAAGGTAGGGAAAAAAAAAAAACTATTTTCAAAATGCAAAAGGCGTTGAGTAATAATATATCAAAAGGCAAAAAAAAAGAGACAGGCTCAGCTGGGAGTGGTGGCACATGTCTGTAATTCCAGCACTTAGGAGGCTGAGGCAGGAGGATTTGGAGTTAAGGGGACAACCTGGGCTACATAGTGAGACTCTGCCTCAAAACAAACAAAAAGCCCAAGAAGGCTCAGGTACATAAGTGACTTGCCAGAAGTAATTCACTTCTGACAAGATACCTTGTTAGCAATAGTACATGAAACCAAACAAATCCCTTCAGCTATACGATGGGGAGTTGAATGCGAGGGGAAGGAGAGGAAGTGAGGAGGCACCAAGCTGAACGAGAAACATACACTGGCACTGGGAGTGCCCCACACATAGCACAAGTGCCACCATCCTGGCACAACACACACAGACCACCTGCCTGCTCTGGCGTCCTGGACACCACTTCACACTACTGCTTGACTGTGCTCCTAGAGCTGCACCAATCACTTCACGTGCACTGTGTCCTGTGTTCCCACCAAAGTCCTGCGACACTCCTACTATGATCATCCCGATTTTCTAATGAAGAAAACTACCCTGAGTTAGAAAATAACCAAGCAAGAATCGTTAACACAGATGAGGAAACGATCCATTCCACAGACCTGCTTCAACATTACTGGGGGACGACAGCGAGCCACCCGGCACTGTTCATGGTGCTGGAGCTGTCCAAGCCAGGGGACACTAGAGGGTGCAGGAGAGCTTCCACTTGCAGGGAAACAGCACGGCTACTGATTTGTGGGGACCAAATCCAAGGAAGGGACGTGAATAAAAGAGCAGCTAAAGAGCCAGGTAGAAAGGAGAACAGAATGCCCAGGGACCCTTCAGTGAAGAGTGCTTGTGTAAAGCCTGAGGCAATGCCAGTGCTCTTGACAATCTGCTGACCAGGTGTTCCTACAAAGGCGGCACAAGTTAGCCAAACGCCAACACCTATGTCAGCACAGGTTCACATTGCCATGCAATGTGACTCCCAGCCAGGTATCATCACTACAAATCAGCAGGCTAAAGCTCAGAAATGAATTGCTTTTCTCAAGTTCAACTGCTATTACGTGGTAAGGCTAGGCCAAAAACTCTCATGTTTACACTGCAATCTGGGGTTTAACTCCAATATTCGAGCACATGTATCGTCCCTAAATAAAGAGGCTTCCAGGTGTATTTACTTTTCTCTTTAGTGTGCTACATAATATAGAAACTAAGGTATCTTGCAACTGGCAAACAGAAGCCATACTGGTCTTAAGAATCAAGATTTGGGGAGCACTGAGACTCGCTAGTCTCTCAGCTCTAAACCTCAACTGATTGTAACATATTTTACACTGTTTAGAACAGGAGGTAAAACTACTACAAGAAAATTCTGATCAACAAAATAAGCCGTTAGAGATGTCAAAGTATGACGAAAACAGTTCTTAGAAATAGTAAAATAGTGAAAAGATAAAGCAGAACTTAGGGATTCAGAGATTAATGTCTGGACATTTTACAGAAACTGAGCCTCAGCTCCACCAATGTCTCACACAAAGCGCAGAGATTAGACTGGCACATAGACACTGACACTTACTCTAACGCTCCTTCAACTACTCGCCAAATCACATGTGTATACAGCAGTCACAACTTTCAGACGACCCTGGAGCTGCAAGATAAGGGGTTTGTCTCCTAGAGACACCAGCTAGCTCCAACTCCAGCTGCCTAAGGCCAGAAGCAGGGAGTGACCAAACTTGTCTGGTTGTCCTAGGAAACCTTTGGCACCATGGAAGGAAAATGGTGAAGCAAGACAAAATTTAGAAGGTCAATGACTGTGGAAACCACTGGCATTTTTTCTGTTTGGTGAGAATATTTTAGAGATAATGAAGGTCAACACGTGAATGCAAATGATTTTTGGTTCCATCATCAATGACACAAATGGTAATACACTTTAACTTACTGGCTCTAAACAATGTGGGGAAACCCTCCCTCCCAAAGCTTTTAAAAAAGAAAAAGAAAAAAACTATCATTAGAAGTTAGCATGGATTTACAAAAATAAACAGGGGTGAGTCTTACTGTACAGATGGGCCCTCTCTATAGCACGCCTTTAAAATAGTAAAACCCTGTAATGCATTTAAAATAAGATGTGCGTGACTAAAATCTGAGAACACATCTTGGAATAAAACAAGGTATGTTTGCAAGTGAAAAGTGCTTTTCTTGAACTTGATTAGGACGAAGCAAAATTGCGATCATACTAATACATAAAGACAGGATGGATATTTGTCGAGCAGTACCTTTCCTCTAAGTTGACACTTTCCATCCAGGAAACGTGGAATTACAGGGAAGAGGGCTGGGGCTTGAGGCTCAAGTGGTAGAGTGTTTGTGTGAGAACCTGAGTTCAATCCCTAATAATACACACACACACAATTCTGGGGCAGAGAAGGAATTACAGGAAGAACTAAGAAAAGAACAGATCTGTGAGGGTTTTCTATAGCAGGAGGAGGAGGAAAGGAGATTGTAGACCAGGAGTCCTTCTTTTACAGCATGTGCTAAGGAACTCAGCCACTAAAGCTGCAGGGTTTTAATCCATGTTTCTTACTTAAGAGCCTTGAACAAAACTGACAATCTATTCAAGAGCAAAATTGCTAGTACTTATCAGCTGCTCGTAAGTTTTATCTTGCAATAATTTTGATTTGTGCTACATAGCAACGAATCCCATTTCTACGCCAAGATATGTCAGTAAGATAAATTTTCTTTCGAACAGTAACAAAAAAGTAACAAAAATCTAGCTGAAAAATTAAAATTCCACCTTGCACATAAAACGTCTTTGTTGATAGCACTAGCTAGCCAGCGTTGGACAGAACTCCCCAAGCATGCGCTTCACACACCATGTAACCACGTAACATTTTGTTTTTTTGTGGAAGGCTCCTAACAGAGTGGTCTAGTGCTGACACAGTCCTGGAACTCCTGCCCACAGAGGAGGAGGATTTTGGTGAATGGAGAGAAAGGAAAGCTCACATATGGTACACAGCAGGACAAATGCAATGCCCGTGACTTATCTGGAAAAATTTGCTCCACAAGCCATGGGAAAGGCATTCCTGATGACAGGGTGTTGCTTGGATGCCACACACAAGTATCTGTCACACAACCCACCACATACTCACAATCTATAAACCACAAGGTGATGCTCATGTAGAAAACCAGATCAGGTCTCAGATTCATACCACCCAAGGGGAAATTTACAAACCAACAATTTCCACCCACCAGCAAAACTCCTCCCTGCTCAGACACAAACACTCAGGTTCAAAGACACACAGACGCCCACACGAACCCCCTGGCTCTTCCACTACCTCCTCCCCTTCCCCAGTAAGGCCTTGGCCCTTGTAGCATAGCAGCCCAGGATGGCCAGGGCCACTGATGGAAATACAGACAGGAGGGCACTTTGCCGGGAGAGAGGAAGGAAGCGGAAAAGAAAAAGAGCCCTTGGAAATGATTTTGATAGATTTTGGTTTCAAAAGTTATGAGCAAAGAATGGAGTGCCACTCTCAGAAGTATGTATACAGAGACGCCTTTTGCTCTCAAACTAAGTTACTTTCCACAACAATGCTTTTTAATACCATTAAATGGATGTATTTTGAAAAACTGAATACAAATTATTAGGCTTAACAACTTGGAGAGGAGTAATTTATCACTTCCATCAAGCAACTACTGAGCACCTACTGTGAACCGACTCCCCGAAATATAGTAAGACTAAGCAAGACTCAAGTTGTGAAGAAAGCCGACAAGCCAGTCTCACACAGTGCAGTGACCGCTTGGGGAACGCAAAGGAAGCATGCATCCTGTGTGCGCCTGTCCCTCAGTGCGCGGCGTCCAACACAAGGAGCCAGCAGCAGGGTCCGTTCTCACGGGGAGTTTTTGGAGGACGTGTGTATACAGGGACAGAAAAGGGGCGTGGGGATGGGAAGGCCCAAAGGCACTAGGCACCGGGCACTTGGGAGAGGGAGAACAATGTACAGTGTTGAGAGGTTAAAACCTCAAAAACGGGCTGGAGCTCCCACACGTGCCAGATCAAATCGTTTATGGACTTTAACCTTAAGACTACAGGAAGCTCCAACGTGACAGGGCCACACCTGCAGTTCAAGTCGCTAAACCTTGGGCTACACAGTAAACGTGTATCCACAGCAAGTAACTTCAATGTGTGCTTCAACACGCGCGAATTATCTGTAATTATTTCAGGCAAAAATGACTTCCTCCTTTTGAAATGACATATGTTTCTACTACTAATTACCAAAAATTACAGGCGTGCTCTCAATAAAAAGCTGACGGGAGTAAGTTACAGCTGGAAGCTGTACTCCAAAGACACGACCCGCGTCTCGGACCATCAGCCCACGCTTAACTAAACTTTGTATCAAAATTGCTTAAGTCTAAAGAGCTCCAGCTGCAAGGAATCGCAAAGTAGTCCATCTGCCCACCACTCTCGCTAAGACTTCTCCCTCCGAGTGAACTAGTAGGCAAGTTCTTCAAAACTAACTGCAAAGAACACATCTCCACTCCCCAGGGTTCTTGAAGTCTCACCACCCCACGGATCGGTACCCACAGCTGCGGAACGGGACTGGACACGGGGGTGGGGGGGATGTCTCAGCGCCCAGCTAGTGTCTACCTCGGTCCTGCAAGAAGGATCGAGTTGTCACTTTGGAGACACGTCCCGGAGGTGGGGGGTGACCCCGGGCACATCATCTTTGGGCGGGACGAGGGGAAGGGACTGGACGGTGGAGCCAGCACAAAGGGGAGGAGGGAGCGGCGCGAGGACGCGGTCAGCACAAGGAGAGGGTGGGCCGGACCCAGGGCGTGCTCGAAGGACACTAGAAAGGAGGCTCGTGCCAAAACAAAAACAACCGAAAGTTGAGCGCGGCGGCGGGAGCAGATTGGGCGAGGCGGTTCACGGCTGCCCATTGGAGAAGAGGGAAAACAGAGTCCCCCAATCGCGAGCGGCAGGGCTGCTCCCCTCGTGCGGCCGCGGCCCGGACCCGGCGCTGCCCGGCGGCCACTACCGCTCCCTTCCGGCCGCGGGCACCACTGCAGGCCGCGCGGCCGCCCGCCCCGGCCCGGCCCGCAGCCCCGCCCCGCGGCCGCTCGCCCCGGCCCGGTCCCCGCACGGCCGCCGCGGCCCCTTACGCCACCGCCCGGCGCCCGCCCTCCCCGGCTCACCGCCGGCGCGGCCCGCGTCCTGCTCGGGGCGCATCCGAGGCCCGCCTGCCCCGCCCGCTGTGACGGGCGTCCGCGCTGCCGGGCCACACTTTCCCGTCCCCTTAGAAAATTAATCACCAAAAAATAATTCCAGAGAAAAATGGAGAGTAAAATTCAAGATGGCGGCGCAGACGCAGCACCGCCCGCTCCCTCCGCTGAGGGGAAAAAAGGAGTCCGCGCCGGCCGAGCCCCCCCCCGCCCCCACCCGACCGCCGCCGACGACGCCGCTTCGCCCCGCGCTCGGTCCCGGCCCCGGCCCGCCGCGCTCGGCCTCCCCCGCTCCGCGACCCCTCCACCCCCACCCCTGGCCGCACCTCCGCCTCGCGCGCAGCCGCGGGATCTGAAAGGCATTCACTGGCTCTGGGGCTTCGCGTCCCGCGTCCTCGCGCCGCACGGTGCCACCTCCGGTCCCCGGACGTTCTCACTTCATAACCCTGGAGGCTCGCCGGCCGCGCCGCAGACGCGTCGTCGCCCCCGGTGAGCCACCCGGACACCGCCCGGGCCCGGTGGAAGGACACGAAAAGGAGTCCGCGGCGGACGGCGGAGGGACACCACGCTGGCCGCCGAGTGTACGCGGTCCTGCCCCGTACCAGTCCCCGCGGTGGCTTCGACGGAATTTTGCGGAGGGAAGCGGAGAGACCCGCGACAGAATTAAGTTCCCTGCCGCGGCTCCAGACGGCGGAGGCACAAGAGCCAGTTTCGCGAGCACCGACCGCGTCGTTGCCGTCGCTGCGCCTCGCGGCGGAGGGATCGCGGCGAGCGTCGGCACCGGGATCCCTCCGCCCGGCTGCCCTTTAAATCGCGGTGGAGGCGGCGCCGCCGTGCGTCCCGCGGGCGCCACCTAGTTCTCGCGCCGCCTGCCGCCCCGCGGGGCCCTTGCCCGCCCCCGGCCCTCGCACACCTGCACCTACCAGGGACAGCTCCCGAGCTGCGACAGACACTGGGGGCCGGTCCGTGGGGCCGGGGACACTCCTCGTCCACTGCGCCTCTTGGGTGCGCCGAGGGGAGGCGGCCTCGGGAAGGCGAGTTTCTTTGTTGTGGGAATGGGTGACGCTGGGAGCTGATACACCCTTCAAGACCATGTGGGCAGCCCGAGCATTACAACACGGGAGGAGGGGAGGGATCGTGCATTTGTCTGCTGTTTCTTGTGTACCTACTAGGTGCCACCCTTCCCATGACACCGTGGTATTTCCACCCCGTCCCTCTTTGGGCTGTACCCGCACGGAAAGGCAGCCGAGTCCTCAAGGAGCTTAGGCGGTGCAGGAAGACACCAAGACAACGCCACTCCAGGGGTATTGCAAAGCCCCGCCCCTCGGGTTTTGCAGTCGGATAAGGTGTACAAAGTAACAATAAAGAGGGTAACATGTATTCATCCCTCATTAGGCACTGTTACGAGGACTATGGTGCACGATCTCATTCGCTTCTTACGATGAACCCCAGAGATGGGGGACATGGTAGTACCCAGTTTACACAAAGGGAAACTGAGGTACAGGCTGGTTAGGTGACTTCTAAGACAACTACTCAGGCAGGCCTGAAGCCAGAGTACTGCTACTCTGGTGGGAAAAAAAAGAAGACTACAAATAAATAATAAAGGATTTAAAGGAGAAGTTGAGGTTGCCATAGGCATGCAGATGCAGAAGCAAAGACCTGAATGATGAACAAGGTAAGAAAATGTGGATCATGGGAACAACAAGTGCAAAAGCTCTCCCAGGAGAGAGAGAGAGAGAGAGAGAGAGAGAGAGAGAGAGAGAGAGAGAGAGAGAGAGAGAGAGAAGGATAGGCCAGGCGACTGAGGCGATTCCAGGAAGAGCCCCAGCCTTCCTGCACCAGGGCCACAGTAGCCACTCCATAAAGGATGGCTCAATGGAGGTGGAGGTGACCATCACAAGGCTACCCTCATTCTCTTTCATTTTTGACTTTAAGTGGTGGACATGATGCTTCTAATTCACAGGTGGAGAATTGAGGCACAGCGATCTCCTGAGGGCACTTGGCATGTCTAGATCTTCAAAACCAGAGCTCTTGCAACTGGCCAACTTAGGGGTGGGCAGTGGGCGGAGCTTGAGCTGCCCTCAGGTAAAGGGGATCCTAGCACCTTGCTGTGTGCTTCCTGCCTTTTCCCACTAAATGCAGCGGGTCACCTGTGGCATCAAAATCCACCCTGCCACGTTCTCTCTGCAGATACAACTACCCAATAATTGCTTTCATCTTAGTTTATCACTGGTTTATACCAAACGTTTTTCCCCTGGGGGAAAAAGCCTCCTGCCTCCAATGGACACCCCGGGGCCCTACTTCAACCTTCCAGGATTTTGAGCCCAGACCCCAAGTCCAACCATGCCTTGGCAGCCCTTCTCAGCCCCAAAGGCCACTGTTCCCCACTGCAAGCTTTCCAGAGCCCACCTCAACACAGCAGTGCGCAGACCCTTCAAGACTGCCCCACACCTCCAGCTCTGTAAGGCCTCCAGCCTCACAAGATGTCAGCACCCCCATTTATTCTCTGCCCAATGGCAGGCCACCTGTGAGCATTGCCTTGCAGGGGAGCTGACTGGACCCCCATTCCGTGACAAAAGAGACAGAAGAGTGAACCTGGCTCAGCTTTCTCTCAGCCTCCCAGCCCCCTGCATTGTCTGCTGTCTTCTAGCCACAGCTGAGAGGCACACAGGGAGGCCAGGCATTTTGGCAGAGCTGAACTGGGCTCAGGACCTTGATGAGCCATTAATGGCTTGGGGCCTTTGGAGGTCCTGAGCCAGGGAGACCTGGGCTGAGCAGGACAGAAGGCACAGCCAGGGGCCATCCTCCTGGGGGAAAATGGACTTCCCTGTGGTTAGAAAGGCCAGTTGGAGGCTCCTCTGCCAGCTGGCAGGAGAGGGGGAAGGGCACAGGTAATAGGTGCCCAGACACATGCCCAATCTCCACACAACAGGAGCCATTGGCCTTTACATTGTGAAGTTTCTGGATGCCTCACAGCAGGACAGCCAGTCACAGAGGCCGTGGCCCCCACCCAGCATGGCTAGACTGTAAGGGATTAGCAACTCTAAAGAAAGAGGGCACTGGCGGAAGGAGCTCAGCCAGCCCGGAAGCACCCTGAGGCTAACCAGGAGTGGCAGCCCAACCCTGGCTAGTCCTGGATCCTTGCCCTTGCCAAGACACTGGCTGAGACCACAGAGTCAGTTCTGGTCTCCCCAGCAGGGGTGGCCTTCATGTGTCCAGGAGCACGCCAGTCACCAAACCTGGAGCCACCAGCCCTACCCTGTTCTCAAATTCCCGTTTTCCTAATGTCAGTTTCACCCAGTGAGTGGCTAGCAGGGATTCGTTTGCTGAGATCCTGTCTGGCTAGGAGTGCTTGCTGGTCATGCTGACCCTGAATTCTAGGCCAAGGACATTTGACTTTTGTACTCAGTGCACATGTCTCCCCTACCCCAATACAAGAATACTCTGCCGAGGGCAGAAAAGGGGGATTTATGTGGACATTCTGGTGACCCTCTGGGTGGCTGACTGGCTTCCTGACCAAATGCCTGAGCACTGCTACCACCCTGCACTATCCTAGCCTTCCACCTGCTCCTCAACTGCCACCCTCCTTCATCATCTTCCAAAGGATCCAGTGACACACTCTAGACCCCAGTCAACAGCCACAAACATTTCCAGCAGTGCCAGCAGGGGTGGGCACAGTCTGTCCAGGGTTTGAATCCCAGCTCTGCAACTCCTCATCAGTGTGATGTGGGGTAAATGATTTGTCTGTCTATACATGTACTGGGAAAAGGCGCCAGTCCTGGGGCTTGCTTAAGTAGTCCCATTGCTGGCTTTAAGATCATTTATAGGGCTGGGGGTGTGGCTCAGTGGTAGAGCACTTGCATGCACAAAGTCCTGGGCTCCATCCTCAGCACTCCCCCCCCAAAAAAATCATTTATACACTTAGGATGTCCAAATTTGTCTCCAGCCTAGACTCTCCGAACTTCAGACATCACCACGTGGATGTTTAACAGGCATTTCAAATGGAGCACAGCTAAAATTGAACATAGGCACACACACAAGCAAAACCTGCTGGAGACTGCCACTTCTCCAACACTCTTCCAGGCACCTGACTCAATGCCCTGTCTCCATTAGCCCTTAATGGCGTTCAGGTTGTTGCCCCTTAGCACCGGTGTGGAGCAGCCTGCCACCTTTCGCTTATTATTCATCCTGTCTATCAGCTGTCTATCTTTTCTAGCCTATAGGCTTCTCGAGGGAGGGGGCTTTGTCTGTCTCACTCACTGCTGTCTCTCCAGCTTCCAGAACAGCCCCTGGGGCACTGTGAAGAGGCTCCATTCATATTTGATTCATATTTCAGGCAAGAAGAGACAGAGGGAAGGGAGAGAAGGAAGGGTATTGTTAACCTTCCAGGATTTCTACAAGGATCAAAGGAGACATGAGAGGCATGCCGGTCCCCTCTCCCAGCTCTGGAGGCTCAAGCTCGTTCAGTCGATGAGACCTCTCTGCCCACCCCCCACACGTGTAGCTTCCAGGACCACAGGTGGCCTGGGATTTGTGTGGGGAACGTCCATCTAAGACAATCAGATGACACCAGGACTAAGTCCTATGTTGCTGAGGGATGTTCCTCTCGAGTTCTCACAGCACACCGTCTTTTATTTCTCCCCTTCCCCCAGTGATGTTCAGCGCTAGCCAGAGCTGCTCTCTCACATATACCCCTAGAAATAAACACAGAGAACTATCTCAAACCATTTTCTGTTGCTGAAACAAAACACCAGAGGCTGGGTAATTTTTAAAGAATAGAAGTTCATTTGGCTCACAGTTCTGGAGTGTGGAAAGTCCAAGACCATCATGGCGCCAGTATCTGGTGACTGCTTTCTCCCTGGGTCAGCACAGGGTGATACAGAGCAAGTATGCTAACTCAAGTCCCTTTTTCTCTCATAAAGCCATTCATGTTATCATGGGACCCCATCCTAATGACCTCTCAAAGCCCCACCCCATATAATTATCATATGCCTTAATCAGTTTCCTACACACGAACTTTTGGGGATACATTCAAACCACAGCGAGGACCAACAGCATTGGAACAGCCGGTTTCTGAAGAACAGGCAGACTTAGTTTTATAATTTTTAATAATTTCAGCCAGGGGTGGTGGTACATGCCTGTAATCCCAGCACTCGGGAGGCTGAGGCAGGAGGATTGAGAGTTCAAGGCCAGCCTGGGCTATATAGTGAGACCCTGTCTCAAATAAATAAATAATTTTAAACATGCAGAAATCTACGGTACAACACAAAGCATTTTTCGCAACACTCTCAGGTATGTTTCATTCCATGGACCGTCTCCTCCCACAAAACCCGAGTACCATGATCACAATGAAGAAATCCACATTGACAGCTGGCTGCCGTTTAATCTACCAGCCCAATTCAAGTTTTCCCAACGATGTCGTTTATAACAGAGGCGCTTGTGGAGAACCCTGCCTTGCCTTGGTTGTGGGGTCTTTGGTGCCCTTCCTCCTGGGTCAGTTTGTCGTTCTCCCCCTGGCTTACTGGCCTTGGCACTGCTGAGGGTCACGGGTCAGGCATTTTGTAGTTTGACCCCTGATTTAGGTTTTCTGATGTTTCCTCGTGATGAGATGAAGGTCAGGGAACTTGGGCAGAACAGCACAGAAATGATGCCGGGTTCTTCTCCAGCGTTCAAGTTTACCTCCTGTGGATGGTCACCATGCCATGGGCTGTCTGCTGTCCACTAGAGAGCCACTCGTCTTCCATGGTTGATGTCAGTGGGGAGGCAATAAGGGGTCGTAAACACTCCATTCTCAATCACTCTCAGTTTGTTAATATATCCTACAGTTTGGATCTGAAATGTTTCCCAAAGGCCTACGTGGTAAAGGCATGGTCCCCAGCTGGCCGCTATGGAGAGGTGGTGGACACTTAGAAACCTCGTGAGATCTCAAGTTGTTGAGGATGTGCCCTTGAGAACAGGATGGGATCCTTTTCTCTCTGTCTTTCTTTCCTTCACTTCTCTGCCATGAAGTGAATGGCTGTGCTCTGCCAGGTGCTTCCAGCCATGAAATGCTACCTCACCATAGGCCTAGAAGCAATGAGGCCAGCCAACAAAGGGCTGGAACCTGCACAAATGCGAGTCCAGATGAACCTTTCCTCTTTATAAGTCAGTTATCACAGGTATTTTGTTACAGCAATGGAAAGCTAAGTGCTTTTAAGAATATCAGTATAGACTTATGAGTTCCTATTTTGTTCAATAGGTTTCTGTTCCTCTCTATTTTCTTTCCCTCTTTTCTTTTTTCTTTCTTTTCCCTCCTCCTTTCCTTCCTACCTTCACTTCTTCCTTCCTTCTCTCTTTCTCTCTTTTCTTTTTCTTTTCTAAGACATGGTCTCACTACATAGCCCAAACTCAAATTCTCAATCCTTCTGCTTCAGCCCAACTGGAACAACCTGAGTGCAAGTCAACAAAGAATAGACAGACCGTTTGTGGTCTGTCACTCCTAAGCACAAAGAACAACACAGATGAATTTTTTAAAAAGTTGAGAAAAAGAAGCCACAAACTATAGAGTAAAAATTACTTTGTGATGCTCTAGAAGAGAAAGACCTTATCTGTGGGGACAGAGACCTGAAGTGTCACTTGCCCCAAGCAGGGCACAAGACTTTCTGATGATATGGAAATGTTGCTGGTTCCCCAGGTGCATGTTGTGAAAAACTCTCCAACTGGGAATCTATAGTACAGATGAGTCACATGCTCACAGAAAGAGGGAAGCCGGGTATGGTGGCACATACTGTAATCCCAGCACTCGGGAGGCTGAGGCAGGAGGATCTTGAGTTCAAAGCCAGCATGGGCTGCACTGTAAAACCCTGTCTAAAAAAAAAGGTGGAGCCAAGTGCCAGTGGCTCATGCCTGTAATCCTAGCTACTCAGGAGGCAGACATCCAGAGGATTGTGGTTTGAAATCAGCCCAAGTAGATAGTTCAAGAGACCCTATCTTGAAAATACCCAACACAAAACAGGGCTGATGGAATGGCTCAAGTGGTAGAGTGCCCCGAATTCAAGCCCCAGTACCCTCCCAAAAAAAAAAGCAATGGGGAGAAATCTGGAAATAAAACCAAACTGAAACTTGGATGCACTTTTTTTCCTTTCTTTTCACTTTTTTTTTTTTCCTTTGGTGGCACTGGGGTTTGAACTCAAGGCCTTATGCTTGCTAGGCAGGAGCTCTACCACCTGAGCCATGCCTCCAGCCCCCTTGGCTGCTCCCAAAGAGAACATCTTCAGTGTTTCCCACAGCTTGTCTTTGACAAGTATATTTTGCAATGTAGACTTTTCCTCGGGTATTTCCTGGACATTGTCTCTGAAAATGACCCCAGTTCACTGTGGAGTTTCTAGGTTTGAGCCTGAAGATGCTTCTTGTTCCTTGAGTCAGGGCATTGTTGGTGCCAGTTATCTGTGGATAATATTTAAGGGGAAGAGAAAAAGAAAACCCAAAGTGTTCCTGCTTCTAATAGAACCTTTAACTACCACACAAGACTTCTGCTGCTGTCTGGACTGGCAGCCTTCAGTCAATTCGGAGTTGACTTTGGTCTTGCCTGGTCAGGATATGTATGTGCTCTGTGTGGAATCAGCTTTTTAATTTTGGTACTTGGGGGTTGAACTCAGAGCCTTGCAGGTGCTCTCCTACACGAGCCACTCCATTGCTCTTTTTCTGTTGATTATTTTTGAGATAGGGTCTTGCTTTATGTCCGGGACTGACCAGGACCTCCATCGTCCTTTTTGTGCTTCCCTGCATAGCTGGGGTGACAGGTACACCACCACACCCAACCATTAGTTGAGATGGGGTCTCTAGAACATTTTTGCCCAGGCTGGCCTCAAACCATGATCCTCCTGATCTCTGCCTCCCAAGTAAGTAGGATTATAGGCAGGAACACTGCTTTTTTTTTTTTTTTTGTGACTTACACAAGAACAGGTTTATTAGCAAAGCAAAGCTAAAGTACACTTTCAAGAGGGGAGAGTGGACAGGCTCAAGAAGGAGGGCTGGGCTGAGGGTCCCAAACCTCGAGTATTATAGGACAAGAGGGTGTCACTCCTGGAGAACTGGGTTATGTGTCATTAACTCCTGGAGACTGGGTTATATGTCACGAACGCTCCTCACATTGGGTGGGGGAGTTCTTGGCCTTGGATGGTCAGATTGTGGCTGTCTTCCATGAGCTGTCATCAAGACTCTGCTCTGTGTCATGAATTGTTCCATTAACATCGTGGGCCAGGACATGATTTTTTAAAATCAATATCCAAGCTGTCATTTTCAGCCATTATGCTTCCTGACTTCCTGCCTAACACCTATGTCATTCCCCCTCAAGGGGACCCTAATATTTTTATAAGGAAGGGGGCCATAAATCTCTTCCCAAAACTGCTTCCTGCTGAACAGGGGTATTGGCCCTGCATCCTACCTTTTCTCCTTGCTGTCTGTTAGGGGTGATGGCTGAGTCTGAGGTGGTGGGACAGAACGATGTGACTGCCTGATCTGTAGGTCCTGGTTGTTGATGACGGTCCTTTTGCAGTGTTGGCTAAAAGCCACCATTTGCAGGTGTAACTTTTGGAGCTTGGAGTGACAAAAGTTCTGGAGGCTGAGGCTGTCTTTACTCCCATTTTCTCGTGGTGATAAGAAATATCCTCCCCATTCCTCCTAATTTTGTTTTGCTATGCTAAAATAAATTCTTCCTAAAACTTGAGGAGGCTGGGAACTTCAAGGTGAAGGTGCCAACCAATTTGGCTCCCCAGCCAGTGCTCGCTGCCTGCAGATGGCCACCTGTGTCCTCACACGGGGATGGCAGGGCTGGTGGGTGGAATCAGTTTTTTTTGCTCCATCCTTAATGGTTCTTCTCTCACACTGTACCTCATAGATACACTTTGAGGGGGTTGGCTTGTCCCTTGGTAAGTTCCAAGGGATGAGACCCATTCTGGGTGGTCAGGCAGAGAGAGTGCCCGGGGATCTCAGGCCTGTCTTCGCAGTAGAGATGGGATTCCCAAAACTCCCTCACCACGGCAGAGAGGAGGGCGTAAACTATCTCCCTATGTAGGGGTCGACTTCAGTGGGCCTTGGGCTATGATACCCTGATCGTTTCTGAGGGTATAGCCACTGGATCGGTGGAGTGAGTATAGCAGGTGCCTCCCCAATATGGGAGTCATCACCCAATGCTCAGAAAGAGAACTGGCACTTCAGTACAAATGGGGAGGGGACAGTCATCTGCATCTGGAAGCAAAAGGAGGAGAACAGAGTTGAATATTCAAACCCTTCCTAGAAGTGAGCACAAAATAATTACAGCACAGAAAAGAAAGACAAGCATTAAGCTTGTAAATCAAAATGGGCCACTGAGGGTCTAGGAAGTAAAACATCCCTGCTACCACCCCACCTGGAGTCGCCTGACTCTGCAAGCCCAGGGGCCCAGCTGCTGCTCGTGTCAGGAGAGGCACCTGTCCCTGCCCCCCCCCTCCCCGCACTCTGATCCCAGTGTTTCCTCTTCGGGATTCCATCCAGGAGCAGACTTCGGCAATAAACTGGTAATTAGGGCATGGCTCTCTAGCAGGAGAGGCACAGCAGGCACACTACTGCTTGAGCCAGACCTCCAGTCCATTTTCCTCTGGTTATTTTGGAGTTTGGGGTCTCTCAAACTATTTGCCTGGGCTGGCCTCAAACTGAGATCCTCCCAATCTCAGTATTCCAAGTAGCTAGGATTGCAGGCATGATCCAATGGAGCTCAAGTGGAAAATTCTAGACATAAATAATTTGGCTGGGCATGGTGGTTCACATCTATAATACCAACTACACAGGAGATGGAGGAAAGAGGATCATGGTCTGAGGCCAGCCTGGGCAAAAAAGCATGAGATCCCATCTGAAAAATAGCAGAAGCAAAAAGAGCTGGAGGCATTCCTTAACTGGCAGAGCAAGGCCCAAATTCAAAATGCCTGTACCCCCCCAAAAAAAACCACTCATGAGTTTTAAATGTCTTTTATTATAATATATATATATATATTTTTTTTTTTTTTTCAGTACTAGGGTTTGAACTTAGGGCCTTCACCTTGAGCCACTCCACCAGCCCTTTTCAGTGATGGGTTTTTCTGAGATAGGGTCTTACAAACTGTCTGCCTGGGCTGACTTTGAGCCTCGATCTTCCTGAGTAGCTGGGATTACAGGTGTGAGCCACTGGTGCATGGCGATATAATAAGTGGTGTTATAATTATTCCATGCTATTATTAGTTATTGTTGGTAATGTCTTACCGTGCCTATTTATAAGGTAAACTTTATCCTAGGTGTGCTCGGATCACAGGAAATACGGGGTGTTTGTAAGGTTTGGTACTATCTGAGGTTTTAGCATCCACTGGGGATCCTAGAATTTATCCCCCTTGGATAAGTAGGGACTGCTATCTGCTGTCAAGTGGACAAAGCGTCCCCACACTTGATCAAGTCTGCATCCTGCAAACACGGCTTGTTTTATAATAAGAATGAGAAGCCCACACATGTGTTCATAGAAGGATTATTTTTAATAACCTCAAAGTGTAAAGGACCCACGTCCACGCATGGGTGAATGGGTAGAAGAGGTGCTTCGGGGCACTGCACAGAACCCAGGGCTGCAAATCCAGCCTCCTCTGTAACAGTGACCCTTGTGCCATCTGATCTAGGCCCTTGATTTTTAGGGCCTTCTGCTCTCTGCCTAGAAGATGCTGTCCTGGGGCCTTCTGGCTCCCAGTCCTGCTGTCCCCGTTAGTAGTCAGGGACAGCCTCATTCCCTGGGCTTAGAGGTCAGTGCCCTCTAGCTGGCTACCTCCATAGTCCCGGGAGCTACTGCCACAAACAGCTGTTTAGGTGGAGGCACCCCTTGCACCTGCACCCCCTTACCTCCAGGAATGTCTTGGCCATGGCAAGGTTGCAGCGGGCCAGCCTGGTGACCCTCAGACAGGCAAACCATCCCATCCCGAGGGTTCCTTCTTAGGGCACGTCTGATACCATCCGACTCAGGCTGGGTCGTCCCTGTTGAAAGGCTGCTCTGGCTATCACTGGGCAAGGACCGCTTCCCTTGTCAGGATTAACTCGCCAGCACCAGCTGGCACCTGCCGGGTTGCAGGCTCCCAGACAGGGAAGCTCTGGGCAATGGTGGGGACCCTGCATGGGGGAGGCTGGTGGACCTGGAAGGGCCTGTTCTTCTGAATCCCTTTCAACTCCACCACGAACTTCCATCTTTGTCCCCACACAATGTCCTTTCTGCCCCAGGCACGTGGATGCAGCCGCATCACTCAGGAGGACTTGTGTCAGGTCCTGTGCCTGGGAAGGGCTGAGGCACCAAATGTACACGAGGTTGACTCGAGCCTCTGGAAGGTGATGGAAGGGAAGGAGCAGGATGGGGCAAGGGGAGACACCAAGCTGGGTGCAATCCCTGTGCGAAATATGCCTTCGCACCCCTATCGTGATCTCATCTGTCACCCAGATGCAGGCCACCCCAAGAAGAGAGCACGACCTGAGGCCGGGCAGCTTTTATCAGCCGTCCCTGTCCCTGAAGGGCACAGCCTGCCAACATCAAGTCAGCAGCTGGGTGAGGATTCTTCTGCTGGTGATCAGGATCTGGGTGGTGCCCAGAACACTTGCCATAGTGACCCCTTTGTTGCTTGGGTCCCCTTCTCTATGCACAGTCTGGTGTGGGTCCTCTGGGATTCAGGTGGCCCCCCCTCTTCACAGGGGAAACTTAGTAAAGAAGGTTAGGGGATAAACTCAACAAGGGTGAGAGCCCCTGAAGCTGGATTGGGCCCCAGTGACACCCGCTGTTTCCCCTGGAAACTGTTATGGTCTCCCCACCCCTCCCCAAAGCCAGCATGGCTGTTGTATGTCTCAGTGGCTTACCAAATGATGTCACCTAGACCCTTGTCACCAGGTCCTTCTTGGGCTGAGGCTCTGTGTGCAGCTACTTTCTATAAACAAAAATGGACAAGAGAGAAGCAAGAGGTAGCTAAGGGGGTGACAAGGACACAAAACCCACTCTTCCACGCCTAACTGCGTAATGGTGGCTATGTCTCCTGATGGTCATTGATCTTCTCCACAGCTCTTATCTGCTGGTCCCTGGACACCAAGACCCCAAAGGGCCCAGGTGGCCCTCTAGCTTATGCTTCAATGAGCTTCTTGCTGTGTCCTGGTAAAAGCTTTCCCCCTTTGGGGACCATGACTCCTACTCCAGCAGAGCAGAGAGTATTGGAAGTGGGGAGCGAGGGACATCAGAGTGATGGTAAGCAGGGTCACTCCTGCTTCTGCTTCTTGGTTATTGAACTCTTCAGGCCTTCTTTGTACTGGGGACATAGGGCCGTGTAAAGGTCACTGACTTAAAGTACAGTTTGTTCTAAAGTATGGTGTCCTATCTTCCCAAGTGTATTAGTCCATTTTGTGTTATTGTAATGAAATGCCCAAGGCTGGGTAATGTATAAAGATAAGAGGTTTATTTGAGTTAGAATTGTGGTGTCTGCATCCTGACAGGGGCACCCTGGCAGTGTCACAACATAGTGGAGAAGTGGAAAGGGAACCAAATGTGTGCAGAAGGGGGCAAGCACCTGGAGGTGTCCTCTCTTGATAACCAACTCTCGTGAGAACTCACTTGCCTTGCAAGACCAGAGTGGATCTCTTCCAAGGGCAGCTCCCTATGACCTGCTTACCTTGAACTAAGCTCCGCCTCTTAAAGTTTCCACCACGTCAACTTTGCCATAGTGGGAGATGAATATATCATGTTGTAGTCCCTGCCTTCAACATGCTAGTGTGTCACTCTGCCATCTTGCACTGCAGGGCTGAGTGACCTGTGCTGTGTGCTGTGGTCCCCATGGTCACATGTCCAGGTGTCAGAGTCTGGCTGACATCAGCTGCTGTCACTGCCTCTTCTGAGCAGGTACTAATGCACAATCCAGGGGTCTTTGCCCTCCTACCCACTCCTGTGGGTCTGTCACCTGCATTCCCCTTGGCACCCAGTTTTCCAAGCTTTCTTCTCCAAGGCCACTGACCAGAAGGCCTCATCACTCACCATTGCCCAAAGTCTCTGTGCTCTAACTTAGGACCAATTATTTCTCTACACATGGTAGCAGATGAAAGCAGATGAAATGGCCAAGATGGCTCAGCAGGAGAGTGTGGACAGAGACCAAGTGCTCAGGAAGGTCCAGACTGAAGGGATGGACAGGCAAAGACAAGTGCCCGGTGGAGACCAAGATGGAGCTCCCAAGACCTCCCGGTGCACAGCCGATGGCCTCACAGAGGGCTCTGGCCACCCTTCTGGGGGCCACCAGCTGCTGCAGCACTTTCTGACACACTGACCCATGCCCATAGCTGGGGACAGCCACTCTTCTCTGCCTGAGGATTTTTTCTGGCACCCACAAAAAGTGGACACACCTGGTGATGTCCAGCATTGATGTCCCAGTGCAACCCTCCATCTGCTGGGGGAAGGAGCTGGTCTCGTCTCCATGGGACCACTCCTAGGCATGGTGGTCACCTGCAGGGAGGAGCCCCATGGGGACCCTTTCATTAAAACACTCTTTCGAGAGCTTTCTTCTCCTCTGCCTCATTCCTCACATATCCTGAGATTCATGCTTGGATCCCCCAAATCCTCATTTCAGGCTCTGCTTTTGAAGGAACCCAAACCAAGACAAGGCCCAGAGGAGAGGAAGAGGTTGAAACAAATGAAGGGAAGTTGCACTAGAAGGAGCCAAGCCAGGCCTTACAGCCTGAGGGACCTCGGGCAGGAGGAGTGAGGGCATGGCTCCCTGGGCAGGTGGATGCTTGTGACTTCTGGCAGCCAGGAGCGTGGGTGGTGAGGAAGTTGTTTTCAGGCATCATTTGACTTCTCTATGGAGAAGGAGGTGACAACACCCCGGGGCGGGGGGCCGTGGAGGAAGAGGAGCAACTGAAGGACATGGAGAAGGCTGTCCCCCTGTGAAGAAGGAAAAACAGCTTAAGAAAATGGAGACGCCAGGGCCACATGTGTTGGTGCACACCTGTAATCCCAGTTACAAAGATGGTGGAGGTAGGAGGATCGTAGGCTGAGGCCAGCTTGGTAGAAACATGAAACCCTATCTGAAAAATAAACCAAAGCAAAAAGAGCTGGGAATGTGGCTCAAGTGGTAGAGCACTTGCCTGGTAAGTGCAAGGCCCTGAGTTCAAACCCCAGTACTGCCAGAAAAAAAATTAAAAAATAAAAGAAAATGGAGAAGAGACCCCCAAAGTGTCAGAGGGGCTGTCCACACCTTCCTCTGCAGGAAGGGGAGCAGGGCAGATGGCTGGGTTCTGCGGCCTTGCCAGGCGGGTGGCTGAAAGCACAGCTGGTGGGCTAGACACCTCTTAGAGTCTGCACCATTCATGACAATGACAATGATGGCCTTGCCTCTGAGCCGAGCCCTCGGCCTCCAGAGTTACTTCTGACATAAACTCTGCCCCGTGGCCAGGGTGGTCACCACACCTGAGTTTAGCCAGTCTCTCTCTCATTCTGAATTTCAGCCAAGATCTCTTGTCCCTGTGGCGAGCGGGCCCTGGGGAAAAGAGCAGTGGACAAGGCCACTGTCCTCATGGAACTTACAGTCTAGGGTGGGTGGTGATGGACGTTAGTCAAATAAGCAAGTCAGAAAACAAAACATTTCCTGTGGTGGGGAGGCTGAGAGAGGTAAACTGACCACAGCGGTGGGGATGGGGCCAAAGCCTGCCTGTCTTCTGTGGTGTGGCCCACAGGTGACACGCAAGCTGAGATGCGAAGGGTGAGAAGGACCCAGTCACACCAAGAGCGTGGATAGAAGTGTTCCAAGCAGGACCCAGAGATGGCGAGGAGCTTGTGTCCTCGAATGTGGCAGAAGCCCACAGAGGCTGGCGTGTCAGAGAAAGGGCTGGGGTGCACACCCCCCTCACTTTGCTAAAAATCCTGGATTTTATGCCAAGTCTG
This sequence comes from Castor canadensis, assembly GCF_047511655.1. NCBI lineage: Eukaryota > Metazoa > Chordata > Mammalia > Rodentia > Castoridae > Castor > Castor canadensis. The sequence goes on from NC_133386.1 coordinate 204,406,398, forward strand.
AGTAGTCAGGAGGGACATGATACAATTGGGGAGGTAACACTTTATTTTTGTATAATTTTAAACTTCAGGCAAACTGGCAAACTTAGTACAAGAAATCCCACATACACACTAGTCACACTCACCAGTGATTGTCATTGTCCTTGTCCCAGGTGGTTGAGAGGTGCGGTCAACATTGAGTCACTGTCCTTAGGGGAAACACAGGCTTAGGTTCCCGCAAGCCTCTGACTAAAGCACTGTCACCAACCCTTCAGTATAGAACCGAGTTCTGCTACAGCTTAACGACACACATTTATTACAAAGTGTTGATTTGTGGCCGTTAAGCCCAAGGCCAACAGCACTCAGACAAAGCTTATTCTGCCACACGTCTTTTCCCCAGTAGGCACAGCACAGTCTCCTCCCACTTAGGAATACTACACAGCACTGTACATGGAGCCATTTGAAATGACAAAATAAACAACCAGCACAAAACTACAAAAAATGTGGCCATGTCAGCCTCAGCTTAGGTGACAAAATGTGTACCGCTATGCAGAAGGGCTTAATATGGAGTTTGAGGTTAGAAATAAATTTTAGCTAATGGTGAATTCTCAAAGACAGAATCCAAGAATAGTGAGGATTGACATCCACAAAAATGATTCAAAACTATGTTTGTATCTATACATATTTACGCACAGTTTTATGCATAAATTTTTGAGTGATTTGAGATTATGTTGGAAACATGCCATCTTTGCACTCTTGAGCACATGAGTGTTTATTTCCAAAATAGCTGTTCTCCTTTATAAACACTCTGATACAATTACCAAAACCAGAGGCCAGTGCCAGTGACTCACACCTGTAATCCCAGCTACTCAGGAGGCAGAGATCAGGAGGATCGTGGTTTGAAGTCAGTCCTGGGCAAATAGTTCGAGAGACCCTATCTTGAAAAAACCCATCACAAAATAGAGCTGGTGGAGTGACTCACGACATAGAGTACGTGCCCAAAAAAACCCAAAAACCTCCCAGGAAACTGATGTGTGATACAAGAGTGTTATCAGAGAACCGTTTCCCCCCAGCACCGCATCAGGACGTCCATGTGCCGTTTGGGGTCAGCTTTGATGGCTTGGTGAAGGGCGTCTCCAGGTGTGGCCACAGAGGTTCTAGAGCCCCTTTGCAACGAGTGAGGAGTTTGTGGGGAAATAACTTTGAGGCACCTGCTTCTCACGATGCTTGCCTCTCCAGTCTTGGTGGCTGCTGTGCCTTCCTCACTTCCTCACGTCTTTATCACTCAGCATTACTCTGAGGGAGACTGTCCTCAGAGTGTCTTCCGGTCACTTGATACTCATTTTGCAGCAGTGACCGTGCGCTCAGAGATTCTTGTTACTCAGCGGGTTGCCCTCACTAGCACCTCTAGCTACTTTGCGCTTACATTTCATTTTTACATTTGGCATTTACATTTATTTTTTAATCCATCTATGTCAATATGAAGTCAAGTTGTGTTTTTTTTTTTTTTTTTCTTTTTGGTGGTACTGGGGCTTGAACTTGGGGCATTGAGCTTGCTGTACCACTTGAGCCACACCTCCAGCCCTTTCTGCTTTTTAGTGTATTTTTCAGTTAGGGTCTCATGCTTTTTTGTACAGGGCGGCCGTGGTTGTTTTTTTTTTAAGACATGGTCTTGCGCTATAGCCCTGGCGTGGAACTATTGGTCCTCTTGCCTGAGTGCTGGGATTACAGGTGTGCCTCACCATACCTGGCTTGCTCTGTTTTATTTTATTTTTTTAGATAAAATTTATATATACTAGTTTCACAGATCTTATTGTACAACTTAATTAGTTTTGACAATGCAAACTCCATTTTATCAAGGTGATCTCCATCTCCCAGAAATGTCCCTTACGTCCCTTCCCTGTCCCTTCTCCTAGAGAAAACTGCAGTGTGGAGCTTTTCCATCTAGTTTTGCCAGTTGCAGATTGTCATGTAACTGGAACCCGAGGTTTCAGTGGGACCTTCGGCTCACCGGTGAGCAGGAGTCGCTCTCTTTGATTGTTGGGGAGGATTCTGTTGTGTGAGTCCAGGGGAGGGTTTTGAGATGGGCTTTTGTGTCAGTCCAGGCTTGGGGTGCTGCAAGCCTTTTCATCAGCAAATCCCCTCACTTGTCCTGGGTGAAACTGACAAGTCTTTTCCAAAGCCAGGACTCCCTTTTCCTGTCTGACCAGTGGCATTTCAGCTACGTTGGCGCCACGTCCTCACCAATGTCGGGTCCTGGCAGAGTTTTTCGGTGTAGCCAGTCCCGTGGCTGTGTCTCTCGTGGCGGCTGTAAGTTGCATTTCTCTACTGGTTAACGAGGTGGACCCTTTTGTCATGTGCTTACTGTCAGCTTGGGTGTCTTCCTTTGCAAAATAGTGATTCGAGTCTTTTGCCATTCTTTACTGGAGTTTTTCTCCTCGTTATTAAATTATAAGCATTCTTTTAAATGTGGTCATACGTCATTTAGCAGCAGGGATAAGTTCTGAGGAATTGCTGGCAGGCGATTTCAGCACTGTGACACAACAGTACTTACTCAGACTAAGACAACCATGTCATTAGGCACTGAAAAGCAATTTTTTTTTTTATTTGGGGGACCGGGGTTTGAACTTGGGGTTTTGCACTTGCAGAGCAGGTGCTGTATCGCTTGAGCTACACCTCCAGTCCACTTTGCTCTGGTGATTTTGGAGACAGGGTCTCGTACACTAGTTGCCAGGGCTGGCTTCCAACCTCAATCCTCCCAATCTCAGCCTCCCAAGTAGCTGAGATTACAGGGGTGAGCCACCGAAGCCCGGCCAATCTTTTTGTTTTTAAGGGAGCAAAGCGCCATTGCTATTTGGGTCCACGGCAAGGCAGAGCACCAGGTAGGAAGCAGGTGGGTGAGTAGAGCTGCTCACCTCATGGAGGCCGTGCTGTCTCCTGGGATTGCCTAATGACACGCGGTCTGCCACTGACTGCTTACGTAAGTGGCACATGTCAGACAGGTTGTACACGCATATCCATATCCATACACGGAATTAGGAAAACAACTCACTCTCATGAATCTGACGTGTGAGATAAAACAGATAGAGATCTTAAAAGAAAAAATATCACCGACAGAAGAAGATATGAAAATCGGAATAGTCCAATGTCCCAGTGTTTATCAAAGTATGTTAATTCATTATGAAAAAACTTCACACACACACTCTCATGCTCTCTCTCTTTCTCTCTCTCTCTCTCTCTCTCTCTCCTGGCCCAGAGAGTTTCACCTGTGAATCGCAGCATATTTAAGGAATAATATGAGTCTTACACGAGCTCTTTCAGTAAACAGAAATACAAGCAATACTTCCCAACTCGTTCTACAAGTCAAATGCACCCTGATGGTGAACTTGAAAAAGATGTGACAAGAAAATAAAACTAGGGCTGGCGGAATGGCTTAAGTGGTAAAGTGCCTGCTTAGCAAGTATGAGGCCCTGAGTTCAAATCTCAGTACCACCAAAAAAAAAAGAAAAAAAGAAAATCACAGAATAATATCTCTCACAGCATACATATTAAAATCTTTAATAAAATATTAGAAAATTGAAATTTAGCAATATATAAGAAGAATGAAAATATGGGATTTCACTCATGAAAGCAAAGTTGACTTAATACTGGTTAAAATCAACTTAAAATCAGGTAAAATCATGTTTACCCGACACAGGAAAAACCATATGGCCATCAGAGAAGTATTTAACAAGGAATTTTACAGAACTCAACACTTGGAAATGCATCAGTGGGCAGAATTCAATCACGAGGAAATACATCAGTGAATTTAGCAAAGTCCCAGGACAGAAGCTTAACACGAAATCCAAAGGTGTTTCTCTACATCACAACAATTGGGAGAAGAAAAGTGAGCAATCGTGTCCTTTGCAGTAGCATGAAAAAACATGAAATGTTTAGGACTAAATTTAATGAGGGCCATGTAAAACCCATGTTCCAGAAGTTACCAAAAAAAAAAAAAATCTGAGAGCAAAGAGTGCCCAGTCAAATGGAGAGACATCCCATAGGACTGGGGGGAAACCACCTAATTTCTTTTTTATGGTACTAGGAATTGAACCCAGGGCTTCCTGCATGCTAGGCAAACACTCAACCATGGAGCTACATCCCCAGCCCACAAACCACCCAATTTTTAAAAATGGGCAGAACATCTAAACAGGGATCTCAGCAGAGAAGACACACAAATGGCAAACAAGCATATGAAAAAATATTTAATGTCACTGCATCACTAGGGAATTGCAAATTAAAACAGTAATGAGAAACTGTGACGTACTTGTTAGAGTGGCTAAAATCTGAAAACACCCACCGCTAGTGAGATGTGGAGCACTGGGAACTCTCATTCATGGGTGGTGGAAATGCAAAACCGAACAACCATCATGGTAAGCAATTTCTGACATTGCTAAACATAGTCTTACCATACCATCTAGCAATGAAATTCCTTGATAGTTACACAATAGAGTTGAAAATTTACATCCACAAAAAACCTACACACGATGCTTAGAACAGCTTCATTAATAATTGCCCCAAACTGGAAGTAATCAAGATATCCATCAATAGGTGAAAGGAAAAGAAACTGATTCATCCACACAGTAGAATATTCTTCAGCCATATAAAGAAATGCAATATCAGCAGGGTGTGGTGATACACGCCTGTAATCCCAGCTAATTGGGAGGCAGAGGAGGGAAGTCAGCCCTGGCAAAGTTAGCAAGTCCCCATCTCAAAAAGAAAATATTCACACAAAAGGGCTAGAGGCATGGCTCAAGAGGAAGACAGCTTGCAAAAACAAGCAAATAAACAAAAATGAACCAAAATAAATCTTTCCTCCTTTGAGCTGTTCTCTTAAGTATTCTGGCCACTGCTATGCAAAAGTAACTAAACAGAAAATTGGTACCAGAGAAGCAGGGTCAATGCTGTGACTAACAGGACCATGTGGTTGTTAAGCCTTTGGAACTTGTTTGTGGTAGGAATTTGAAAGTTTGGAGAATTGAGCTAGAGAAGCCTAGAAAGCTGCAGGAAGAGCTTAATTCTAATGGAAGTTCAGACTGCCAACAGGAGCCACACACGGTGGCACACATCTATAGTCCCAGCTATGTGGGTGGTTCTGGAGCTAGAGGGATTGCAGTTTAAGACTAGTCTGGGCAAAAAAATCTAGTGAGATGCTGTCTCAAAAACAAGATGGACATGGTGCACCTAACTGTAATTCCAGCTATAGGGGAGGTGGAGGTAAAAGGATTGTGGTTGGAGGCTGGCTGTGGGCAGGAATATGAAACCTTAACTGAAAAACAAACTAAAAGAAGTGGGGCATGGCTAAAGACCACTTGTTGATCACTTGTCTAGTTAGTTCAAGGCCGTGAATTCAAACCTTAGTACTGCCAAAAAAAAAAAAAAAGCCAACAGAGATGTGGACAGTAAAGACAGGGGCTCATGAGGTTTCAGGTAGGAAGTGGAATGGAGGCCATTCATGTTACAGTGTGGCTAAGAGCTTGTCTACATTGTGTCCGTGCCCTGAGACTTTGCTGGAGGCTGAGTTTAAAGGTGATGTACTAAGTAATTGGTGAGAATGTCTTCAAGCCTGCCCACCATCCAGGCTGGGATGTGGTGTGGGAATTGCTGGCTGCTTTTAGTCAACCTTACAGTGAGGATCAGCAGCAAAAGCTGAGCAGAAGGATTTGGAAAACATCAGTCTAGTTAGAAAGGGTGCTCCTTGAAAGTTGCTGAGAAGGAGGGTGTGGTTATTAAAGAAGTGAGTGCCATTAAAAAGAAACCAAGAATTGAGTGAGGTAGCTCATGCCATAATCCTAGCTAACTAGGAGTAGGAATCAGGAGGATTGTAGTTTGAGGCCAGCCCTGAAATAGTTATCAAGATCCCATCTCAACCAATAAAAAGCTGGGTATGGTGGCACACACCTGCCATCCTATCTACACAGAAGGCAGTAAGTAGGAGAATTGTGGTCCTGACTGGCCCAGGTATAAAAGCAAGACCCTGTCTGAAAAATAACTAAAGCAAAAAGGCTGGCAGCATGACTCAAGGAGTAGAGCCCCTGCTTAGCAAGTTCAAGACCCCAAGTTCAAACTGCAGCACCACACACACACACACACACTCACGAACACACACACATGAAAACACACACATGCACACAAGAAGTCGAGCCTCGTTCCCTTGCATTCCTCCTTTCTGTGCCCCATCCCTCCCTTTAGGAATGGGAATGTCTGCTCTGTCCTGTTGTATCCTAGGAACACAAAGCTTTCCTAGGATTTTACAGCGGCTCACAGCTCAGAGTTTGCCTTGAGTCCCAGAGGAGACTTTGAACTTAGACTTTTGAACAATGTTGGAACTGTCAAGACTTTGGGGACTCCTGGAGACAGACTAGATGCATTTTGCAAATGAACCTTTGGGGACCAGGAGTGGAATGTTATGGTCTGAATATGAAATGTCAACCACAGGCCCATGTGGTGAAGGCTTGGTCCCCTACTGGTGCCACAATTTGGGGAAGTGGTAGAAACTTCGGGAGGTAGGGCCTAGCTGGAGGAGGTGGGCCACTGGAAGGCATGACTTTGAGGTTTATGTCTGGTTCCAGGTCTCCTCTTCTCTTTCTGCTTCCTGCCTGGCATGAGGTAAAGAAGTCCCTCTGTCACACACTCCTGCCACCATGATGTTCTCACCAAGAGCATGGGGCCAGGCAGCCATGGACTGAACCCTCTGAAAAGGTGAGCTGAAGTGACTAGACCCTGCCTTCAAGTGGGTCTCTCAGATATTTTGTTCTTAGGATGAAAAAGTCAGACTAACCACCCAGATTTTTTCCATTCATTGTTCACCTTTATGTCCTTATTTTGGTAGGTCTCATATTTCTTTTTAACTGAGATGACAGCACTCCCCAAGGAGTGGTTTAGATGGTGAACCATGGACTGCAAACTGGAGAGAAAGCATTAAAGGCTGGGGGCATGGTTTGGATTAGGTTGGAAGGGCTGCAGGCTGAAGGCATGGCGTGGAGGAGCCAGGCATGGTTGGAGCAGTGTCTCAATCTTGGTTCTCCTGACACAGGAAGGCAAACAATTCTTTGTCATGGGACCATGTTGTACATTGCAGGACATTTGGTAGCATCCTGGTCTCTACCCTCTAGATGCAAATAATAAACCCCTCCCCACCTATCTCCCAATTGTGAGACAACCAAAAATGACTCCAGACAGTGACAAAGGTCCTCTAGGGGCAGCATCATCCCCAGTGAAGAGCCACCAGCTTAGGCAGCACTTTGAGTTGTGACATATTTCAGAGGCCAAGCACTTGCTGGTGGCTGAAATATCCAGGGTGCACACACAGTGTGAGGGGCTGAACTGGAGGGAGGAACAGGTCTCTGTGATGAGGAGCTCATCTCAGCTGGCCGGAAGGCAGAGTAAGATAACCCAAGAAGTCCTTTGCTACATGCACCTGCCAATGCCACATAAGAATACAAGGAAAATGGTTCTAAGTAAGAACGACAACCTAAAAACTAGATGAGAAGGAGCTTGGGAGGCAGCTCAGTAGTAGAATGCTTGCCTAGCATGCCTGAGGCTCTGGGTCAGATCCCCAGCACCACCAAAAAAAATTAAATGTAAGTTCTTTCCTTCCTTCCTTCCTTCCTTCCTTCCTTCCTTCCTTCCTTCTTTCCTTCCTCCCTCCTTCCCTCCCTCCCTCCCTCCCTTCCTTCCTTCTTTCTTTCCTTCTTTCCTTCTTTCCTTCCTTCCTTCCTCCCTCCTTCCCTCCCTCCCTCCCTTCCTCCCTCCCTTCCTTCCTTCCTCCTTCCATCTGGCCTTCCTTCCTCCCTCCCTCCCTCCCTTCCTTCCTTCCTTCCTCCCTCCCTTTCTCCCTTTCTGCCTTCCTTCCATCTAGACTTCCTTCCTCTCTCTCTTGCTTCCATCCTTCCCTCCATTCTACCATGTGGCCTTCCTTTCTCCCTCCCTCCCCCCTTCCCTACCTCTTTGCCTTCCTTCTTCCCTCTCTTCCCTCCCTCCCTCCCTCCCTTCCTCCCTTCCTTCTTTCCTTCCATCTGGCCTTACTTCCTCTTCCCTCCCTCCCTCTCTCCTTCCTTCCTCCCTCCCTTCTTCTCTTTCTCTGTCTATAGATTCAGTATCCATGATACAAAATGTTCCCATCACATCCCCCATCACCCTTCATGCTGTCTTTTTATAGCAATCCATCCCTAACCCTCCATCCCCAACACCCAAACAATCACCAATTTACTCTTCATGCATTATGAGAATGTTCTGTAAATGGAATTTTTCAGGTAGAAAGGCTGGGGATGTAGCTTAAGTAGTAAAGTGCCTGCCTAGCAAGTGTGAGGCCCTGAGTTCAAACCCAAGTACTCTCCCTCAAAAAAAAAAGAGAGAGAGAGAGAGAAAAGACGTGCACTTATTCAGTAGGTGCCTTTTGGGACTGGCTTCTTTCATGTAGGGTAATGGTTTTGAGAGTCTCAGCGGTGTCCCATTGGATGCGTGTAACGCTGTCAGCTTATCCATCCTCCTGCTGAAGATCATTTGGGTTGTTAACAGTTTCCCACAGCTTCGTACAACAAACATTCATGTACAGATTTTGGCATAAATGTGCATTTTCATTGCCCTTGGGTAGTTAATGAGGCGTGAGATGGTAGGACCAAATGATATATATTTAATTTTACAAGTGCTGTCAAACCATTTCTGAAGTGCCTGTACCATTTTGCATTTCTACAGCAATGTGTGAGAAACTGATGTCTCCACCTTGTCAGCGTTTGGTGTGACAAGTCTCTTTGATTTTAGCCCTTCTAGTAGGTGCTGGTTGGTGTATCATGTGGTTTTGATTTGCATTTCTTTAATGACTAATGACATTAAACATGGGCTTCTTGGTGATTTTTGTATCTTCTTTGCTCAAGTATCTGTTCAAACAATCTGTTAAAATCAGATTGTTTTCTTATTGTTGAGTTTTTAGTGTTCTTTATATATTCTGAATACAAGTACTTTTTGGGATAATTTTGTTTTCAAAAAAAATTTTAAGGGACTGTGAGGATAGCTCAGTGGTAGGTCATTTCCCTAACAGGTGCGAGGTCCCAGCACTGCACTATTTTTTGTTTTATTGTGAAATATGCATGACATAAATATTACCATCTTGGTCATTTATGAATAAGTTCAATGAAAGCCAGGTGTGGTGACTCAAGCCTGTGTAATCTCAGCTACTCAGGAAAGATCAGGAGGACTGAAGTTTGAGGCCAGCCCAGGCAAAAAGTTAGTAAGACTCATCTCAACCAACAAGCTGGGTGTGGTGGTGTGTGCCTGTCATCCCAGCTATGTGAGATTGTGGTGTGACCTCCCCCTCAAAAAAAAACAAAACAAAAAAACAAAAACTAAAGCCAAAAGGGCTGGAGGCTTGGCTCAAGTGGTAGAATGCTTGTCTGGCAAACACAAGACCCTGAATTCTGGGGGAGGGGGGCAGGGTAGAGAAATGACCCAAACAATGAATGCACATGTGAATAAATGAACAAACAAACAAACAAAAGATAATACAAGTGGAAGCAGTATGAGTGGCTTCACACATTCGTGTTGTAAAAAACAAACAAACAAATCTTGAGTTCAAACTCTAGTACTGCTAGAATACGTTCAATAGTATTAAACACATTTATAATGTGCTATCATCACCATCATCCACCTCCATAAATGCTTTTCATCTTGCAAAATTGAAATTCTGTCCCTATTAAACACTAACTCACCATCCCAACTTTCCCACAGCCCCTAAACACCACCACCATGCTTTCTATGACTTTGATAATTCCAATACCTCGAATAAGTGCAATCACACAGCATTTTTTTTGTGACTGTCTTATTTCACTTAGCATAATGTTCTCAAAGTTCTTCCCTGTTAGAGTATATTGCAGAATTTTCTTCTTTTTCAAGGCTGAATAATATTTTATCCTATGTATATACCAGATTTTGTTTATTTATTCATCTGCTGATGGAACTTGGGTTGCTCCATGTTGGAGCTATTGTGCTTATTGCTGCCGTGAACCTGAGTATATAAATGTCTGTTCAAGTTCCAGTTTTCAATTCCCTTGGGAATATACCCAAAAATGGAATTGCTGGGTCACATAATAATTCTATTGTTAATTTTTTTTTTGTGGTACTGGGGCTTGAACTTAAGGCCTTTACCTTGCTCCACTCCACCAGACCATTTTTGTGAAGGGTTTTTTTTCTAGATAGGGTCTTGCGAACTAATTGCCCTGGGTGGCTTTGAACTGAGATCCTCCTGATCTTTGCCTCCTGAGTAGCTAGGATTATAGGCATGAGCCACTGGCGCCTGGCCTCTATTGTTAATTTTTTGAGAAGTGCCATACTGTCCACCACAGTTGCTGAACTCTTTTCTAGTTGACCAGTGGTGCACAAGGGTCCCATATTTTCCTGTCCTCACCAATACTTACCATTTTCTGTCTTTTAGACGGCAGTCATCACAATGGATGTGAGGTGATATCACAGAACAGTTTTGATTAGGGTATTTTCATGGGCTGTCACTATGCACAAATGCTTGGAATTGTTGCATCTTCTTGATGTATTAAACCCTTACTGATATATAACGTGCTCCTTGTGATTTGTAATCTTTTAAAATTGAAAGTCTATCTTGGAGCCAGGCATGGTGGTACCTATCTGTAATCCCAGCTACTTGGGAGACAGAGGCAGGAGAGCACAAGTTCAAGGATGGCCTAGGAAAAGCTAGAAAGATGCTATTTCAAAAAACAAAATGGTGTCAACTGGAGTCAAAATGGTGGATTAGAAGCAAGCAGCACTCTCTGGCTTTTTCGTGACTCAGAAGCAAAGCAGACAGGAAATAGCTTGTCAGTGAGGGTTTGGGGCTGTAGACCAGATCCTAGCTACTATGGCACCATCATCAGCCTCTGGGCAACTGGGGGACAGCTGGGAATTGGTGCAAATCACTTCAAGTAAAAAATCAGTTGGGTGTGGACAGAGACCATCATTGCAACACCCCACTACCCTCGGGGTTTGTGTGAGTTGAGAATCTGTGCCAACCAGAGCGACATGGGAGTCCTACGAGACAAACCTCAGAGACCTGGTGCAGGGAGTGAGCACTGGGCAGCACCTGGTGCAAGCTGAGTGGGAAGCAAGTCGGAAGGTGACGGTGTCAGCATTTTGCTTTCTCTGTGCATATTTTACTGTACTCACACACTTACTTCTAATGCCTTCATTATATATACTTCCCCCTTATCATATCTTGTCTTGCTTCTTCACTTTTCAGTGCCCCATTTCCTTTTCATTAATTACTTAATTATTAACACCTATAGCTTTAATTTATCAAGTCCCTAGTTATCCTATAAGTACTCTAGTTCCTTTCCTTTATTACCTTATTAGGGGAATAGTTAATATTTACAATAGTTTTTTTCTACTACATTTAAATATCTGATTTGCTTTGGCACTGTTAATTTTGTTATTGCTGTCTGCTTCTCCCCTGCGTGGTAGCAAAGGAGACATCCAACAAACTAGTGCACAAATTGCGCTGCAGAAACAGGAGCAATATGAAAAAGTAAGGCAACATGTGTCTCCGTGCACTGAAAATCAAAGTTCTCAGACACCAGTTCTACACTGAGCGCCCTGCAGGGCTGTCCCCAGAGGAGAGCAGCCCCAAGTGTCCAGTTGCTGTCATCTTTTATTAAGTGAATTAACTGGACCTTAACTTTGTTTGCTGTTCAGCAGGGCAGAAAGGCAAATTCAGTAACAAAGGGCTCTTCAGAAGTAAATACAGTGAAGACGTTTGTAAGTACAGTACACAGAGTTTCTTGGGAAAATTTCTATGGCGTTAACTGGTAGGCCGCAGGGGAATAATAATTCAGCGCCTTTTAGGATGTTGTGTGTGACGTCCCAAGGACAAGGACCTTGGCTGACGTTTTAGCTTTTTCTGTGAACCTCCCCGAAGCCTACAGTTCCTCTAAGCATATCCCAACAAATACGAGTCCTCTGAAAGCTTATAATACCTAGTAACTGAATACAAAGATACTGAAATTTCTTCAAAATAGATCATATTTTAGGCCATAAAGAAAATCATAACAAATATTTAAAAAATCAAAATAATGTCCTATATTTTAAGAGATCATCGTGGCATAAAATTAGAAGTTAATATCAGGCAAACTACAGAAATCACACAAATACACAGAGGTTCAGTGACACTTTTGAATGACCAGTGAAGAAATCAGGGAGCAAAATTTTAAAGTCCTGGAATCAAATGACAATGAAACCACAACTTACCAGAACCCATGGGAGACAACAAAAGTGACATTAAGAAGAAAGTTGATAGCTGTGAGCGCCTGCATCCAAACATCAGCACCATCTTGAATATGTAATCTAATGATGAACCTCGAGGTCTTAGAAAAACGAGAATGAGCCGGGCTCAAAATCAGGAGGTGGAAAGGGGTAATAAAGGTCAGGGCAGAAATGTATGAAATAGGGATTAAAAGAATAATGCAAAGAAATGCAGAATTGATTCTTTGAAAATATAAATAAGGTTGACAAACACTTCGCAAAACTAACCAAGAGAAAGAGGGAGGAGAGCCAAATAAAGAATTACAGATACATTACAGTAGATACCAGTCAAAGTCAGAGAATTATCAGGTAATATCTTGAAAACCTATACTGCAATAAACTGAAAAGTCTAACAGAAACGGGTAACTTTTAGACACATCTGATCTACCGAAGTTGAGCGGAGTTGACACTGACAACTTGAGAAGATCCGTAATGAGAAGAATATTAAAGTAGCAGTAGTTTCTCAACAGAAACAAACCCTGGCCCAGACAGATGCACGGCTGAGTTCTACCAAATCCTTAAAGAACTGACCCTGTGCGCCCCATAAACTAGAACGGGAAGGATTGCTACCAAATTCATTTTATGAAGTCAGTATTACCTTGATACCAAAACCAGGTAAGGACACAGCAACAAATAAATTTATATGACACTTTCCTTAATGAACAGATGCCAACATTCTCAATAAAGTCCTTGCAAACTGAATTCAACAGCACATTAAAAAGATAATGCGTGCCGGACATGGTGAACTTACACCTGTAATCCCAGCTTCTCGGGAGGCAGAGATTGGGGAGGATCATGGTTTGAGACCAGCCCAGGGAAAAGGGCAGCAATCTGTGAGCTGGATGTGGTGGCACGCACCTGTGATCTCAGCTACTCAGAAGGCCATAGTTAGGAGGATCATAGTTTGAGGCTGGCCCTGGGCAAAAACTACCTAAAAAATAACTAAAGTAAAAAAGGGCTGGTGGCATGGCTCCAGTGATAGAGCACCTGACTAGTGGGCAGAAGGGCCTAAGTTCAAAATCCTATTACCACCAGGAAAACCCCAAACTAATAATGTACCAAGCTGGTTTCATTCCAGAGATGCAGGGTTTGTTCAATGCACACAAGTTAATAAATGTAATACAACATACAAATAAATTAAGGACAAAAACCACATGATCATCTCAAAAGATGCAGAAAAATACTCTGACAAAATTCAACATCCCTTCATGACAAACACCCTGAGGGAACTAGGAATAGAAGGAAAATACATATATATAATAAAGGCTATATATGAAAAACTTGTAGTCAATATTGTTCTAAGTGCAGAAAACCTGAAACCATTTCCTGTAAAATCAGGAATGAGACAAGGGAGTCCACTCTCCCCACTCTTACTTAATGCAGTGCTGGAATTCCTAGTCAGAGCAATAAGGCAAGAGAAAGAAATAAAGGAAATAGAACCTGTGGGTCATACGTACAATGGAGTATTTTTCAATCATAAAGAACTGCAAAATTATGTCATTTGCAGGAAAATGCATGGAACTGGAGACCGTGATGTAAGTGAGATAGCAAACACAGAAAGACAAACATGGCATGTTTTTGCTCATAGACCTAAAAAAGACAAAATAATAGGACAGGATTGTAAAATAGGATGATTTTTTTTTGGAGGTGGGGAACAGCAGGTGAGAGGAAGAAGAAAGGAAAGGATAACGGAGGGGGTGAATATATATATATGTATATAACTATTTTATTTTATTTTTTACATTTTTATTAGCATATATTCATTGTACAGAGGGGTATTTGTTGGGACAATTCCTAATAGCCTTACTTTATACATTGGTTAGATTGCCCCTGGCATCTCCCTCTCTACCCCCTTCCTTGGGGTGAATATAATAAAAGTACATTATATATACATATGTTTGAAAATAGCACAATGAAACCCATCACAACTGTTTAATAAAAAGGCGGGAGGATGGGCTGTGGTTAAGAAATAGTACTATAGCCAGATGCTGGTGGCTCAGCCTGTAATCCTAGCTACTCAGGAGGCAGAGATCAAGAGGATCGCAGTTCGAAGCCAGCCCTGGGCAGATAGTCTGTGAGACCCTATCTCAAAAAAACCCATCACACACACTCAAAAAAAGGGCTGGTGGAGTGGCTCACGGTATAGGCTCTGAGTTCAAACCCCAGTACCACACACACGCAAAAGCAATAGTACAATAAAGGGCATGAATTTGATCTAAGAACGTTGTACGCGTGTTGTAAGTATCACAGTGAAATCCCTTCATGCAATTAATTTATGCTAAGAAAATATTTGAAGTCGTAATGAAGTAGGGACCTAGAGCAGTCAGGAAAGCTATCAGAGAAATGTGACATGTGGTCTGACTTGGAGTTTGGAAGATCATCTTTAAGGATGTCCTTTGTCTGACTTGTCCTTTTTTCAGAAAAAATCTTCACCTCTGAAGTTCTCTGGTACAGTGTCCCCAAAGGTGCATGCGTCGAAGGCCTGGTCAGGTGACCTGTGGACTTTGGGAGGTCACGATATGTTGATGTAGGCTCATCAGTTATGACAAGTGGGCCACCCTGGTGAGCGATGGTAATAGTGGGTTAGGGTTATGGTTGGGCGTTAGGGAAGGGGGCAAAAGGGGTGAGAACCCTCTCTGTAATTTCCCCTAAGATTTGCTATGGCCCTAACCCTGCTCTAAAAAAGAGACAAAGACTATAATGAGAAACAACTTGCCACACTCCCCCACCTCTGAGAAGCAATGTGGCACAGCTTCAAGGGCCCCTGACAGCCAGGATCTGGGCTCCTGATCTGGGCTATAAACCCCAGTCCCCTGACCAAGCTCCAGTGTCAGGATACAGTCACCTCTTTTTTCCTCTTTCACAGCAGGAATTAATCTCAGACAGAGTGTCAATAAACAGAGACGGGAGCGGAGCTGCCCTGGTCTAAAGTGGAAAGGTCCAAAATTTGCCCTCCCAGGACCAGCCATTCCACGGGCAGCCACCAAGATGTTCTGACCTCCTCAGAGTCCTGCTGCAAACTCCACCCTTGGATGTCACACACATCCTGTTGCAGGGCTGGGCTCAAGACAGACATGAGTCTCAGATAGCCCTGTACAAATACAGTGGGGCCACATTTCATTTTCTGCTGTATAAAAAGTATCAGGTGAAAATTAATTTTCCATGGACTTTATTTATGAAAGCAGTTTTCAGTGCCTGGCAAAAGTGAGCTGGAGATTCCCCCATTCACTCTGTCCCCCTCAATGAACAGTATCTCCCCCAGTCACATGGTGCCCAGAGCGGTCCCTCTGTGATGGTGGTTGAACACCATTGACATTGCTGTCACTCAAGTTCGGAGATTACTTGAGGACTCACACTTGGCACATCCTGTGAGTTTGACCAAATGTATAGTCATTATGTCAAGTGGCGCCAGAGCTCTACAATCCTCTGCCCTGTGTTTTACTCCCTTTCAGAAAGCAGTATTTATTTTATTTTATTTTATTATTCATATGTGCATATTGGGGGGGGAGAGGGAGGGGGCGGAGTGGGTGGTAAGGGAGGGGGTGGGGGCAGGGGGGAGAAATGAACCAAGCCTTGTATGCACATATGAATAATAAAAGAAAAATGAAAAAAAAAGAAAAATAATGATGAAAAAAAAAAGAAGAATTAACTTAGAAGGTAACACACATGTACAGGAAATCATGCATGTCAACTCCCTGTATAGCTATGCTTATCTCAACTAGCAAAATCCCTTGGTCCTTCCTACTATTGCTTATACTCTCTCTTCAACAAAATTAGAGATAAGGGCAGAATAGTTTCTGCCAGGTAGCGAGGGGTAAGAGGGGGTAAGGGAGGGAGTGGGGGGGAGGGAAGAGAGGGGGCAGGGGGAAGGAGGGAGAAATGACCCAAACATTGCATGCACATATGAATAAAATAAATTTTTTTAAATGTAAAAAAAAAAAAAAAACAAGGCTTGGGTCATTTCTCCCCCCTGCCTCACCCCCTTCCTTACCACCCACTCTGCCCCCCCCTTCCTCTATACCCGGCAGAAACTATTTTGCCCTTATCTCTAATTTTGTTGTAGAGAGAGTATAAGCGATAATAGGAAGGAACAAGGGTTTTTGCTGGTTGAGATAAGGATAGCTATACAGGGCATTGACTCACATTGATTTCCTGTGCGTGGGTGTTACCTTCTAGGTTAATTCTTCTTGATCTAACCTTTTCTCTAGTTCCTGGTCCCCTTCTCCTATTGGCCTCAGTTGCTTTAAGGTATCTGCTTTAGTTTCTCTGCATTGAGGGCAACAAATGCTAGCTAGTTTTTTAGATGTCTTACCTATCCTCACCCCTCCCTTGTGTGCTCTCGCTTTTATCATGTGATCAAAGTCCAATCCCCTTGTTGTGTTTGCCCTTGATCTAATGTCCACAGATGAGGGAGAACATACGATTTTTGGTCTTTTGGGCCAGGCTAACCTCACTCAGAATGATGTTCTCCAATTCCATCCATTTACCAGTGAATGATAACATTTCGTTCTTCTTCATGGCTGCATAAAATTCCATTGTGTATAGATACCACATTTTCTTAATCCATTCGTCGGTGGTGGGGCATCTTGGCTGAGAAAGCAGTATTTTAAAAATTGAAAAGATTTCAAGCCAGGCATGGTGGCACACACCTGAGGTCCCAGCTACTCGTGAGGCTGAGATAGGAGGATAGCCCAAGCCTAGGAGTACGAGGCCTGGCCTGGGCACCTCAACAAGGCGCCATCTCCAGAAAGATTTTGATACTCTGTGAGGTGCAACAGGTAATGGCAGGCTAACTGTAAAAATTAGTATCTGCATTTTAAAAAGGTAGCACTTATTTTTAATAATACATGTTCTTTAATCCAACACATACCAAACAGCAGGATTCCGACGTGGTGCCGGCCACATTTTCAGTGTTCCCATCATAAGCCTCAGTCCCTTCAAGCTGTTATGACAAAGTTCCCAAGCGGGTGGCTTGTGACCACTGGACATCAGTTGCTCGCAGTTCAGGAGGCTGGGCTCTAAAATGAAGGAGCCAGAAGACTCGGTGTCTGGTGAGTTGTTGCTCTCTGGATCACAGATGGCACCTTGTCACTGTTCCCATGTGGCCACGAGCTCATGGGGCCTCTTGATAAGGTCATGAATTCCAGTCCAGATGGCTCTGCCCTCATGACCTGACCCAATTCCAAAGACCCCACTCCTAACGCCACCACCTCGGAGATGAGGTTTCACAGATGGATTTGGGAGCCTGGCCTCCTGGTGGAGAAGTCGCAGCGCTCTCCATTCACCAGAGCCCCATGGGCACCTTCTGACCCCCATCCAGGACTCTGCTGGGGAGATGGGAGGTGCTGAGTCCCCCATCACCCTCTTAAGAAAGTCCCTCCTCTCAGCCCCAGGGCTGATCCTAGAGCAATAAATGCAGGCAGCAGATAAGACACAGGGGCTTCTGCCTGGAGCCTCCCACCTCAGCCCTAAGGCCAGGTGGGCTTGAATCCCCCTGAGCTCTGTGCAGTGGGAGCCACACTGTCCTCCAGGGACGCTGCAGGACTCAAAAGGCCTTCATGACAAATGACAAAGCACTTAGATCTGGTGGCAGAAGACTCAGCAGCCAGCCAGGACCCTCACTGGACCAAGCCACATCCCCCCTCCCGTCCCCCTCCCAGGGTCTCTTCTCTCATCAGGACCCTGCCCCTGGACTGGGAGCTCATCCCAACACCTTCCGAGGGTTCTTTTCAGTTGGCTGGACATTCTGAGGACCCTGTGCCCTTGAGAGGAACAAATAACCCATAGAGGACAGCAATTATTGGGCCTCAGTGTCCTGTCTGGAAGATAGCGTCAGCTCCCCACTCTGCCTTCCTCTCAGTGAGCGTGGAATCCTGGAGAAACACAGCACTTTAGGAGGGGCTGGGCTGTGGCCCTGTGGGAGGGAAGGGTGGGTTTGAGCCTCAGCACCACAGCACACACACCCCGCACTGAAGGATGGATTGGGGAATTTCCACCACTGCTGACTCCTTGTCACCTGCTTGCTAAGCCATCATCTGTGAAATCCATGTTGTCCATTGGTGCTTGTCCCTAGGGCACTTGGGCAGGAAGAGGGCTTGTGAGACTGTGCTGGACCCCAATCCTAGCTGCCAGGAGTGACACCACACAGGGCCCTCAGGAGACACATGGCATTTGGATGAGGACACACTGGACCACAGTGTGACATCCCTGGTTCTAAGATCCCTGGAGAAGAAAGGAGGTGGGATCTAGGGAAAAGATGAAGAGCTCTCACAAATGGGGGCAAAGGGTAACCCCCAGACTACGACAGAGTAAGTACAGGGAGGGGGCGAAAGGGTCAGAGGGACAAGGTGCACCTGCCACCAGGTACACTAAACTCACTTTTTTTGGTTAGGTTTGTAAACTTTTAATTTTGTGACACGTTTCTCTCAGCCCCCTTTGCCTCCACTGTCCAGTGTCCAGCACCTGAATCAACTCTTTCTGGGAACTGTGGGGCCCTGAGTGGCAGAGGGCATTGGGCCCACGCTGAGAAAACCCCTCACCATCCCTTTCTCCTCCTACTGTACTTGAAATATGGCTGCAAGGCGACTGGCTGCTGTTTCCTCCCACTGGGGCAGAGGACCAGAATCCCCTCATCCGAGGGTGGTCCCAGCTTCTGACCTCCCACAGTCACCGTCCAGCAAAGGTGGAAGGACCATGGAGGCTTTCAGTCCACCGAGTCCCCACGGGTCACCTGAGCTTCCTGCAATACCACATGCTCCAAGGACAGCCACCACAGTGCTTGCTCGTGACCTTCCAATCCAGAAAAGCCAGCTACTTGCCTGCCTGAGCAACCTTATATGCTGGCTGTGAAAGCGCCCAGGGCACATCTGAGAAGTTGGGCCCAGACTCAGGGTCAAGCCTGGAAACCACATCAAGCAGTGCCAGGGCACCCTGGGAGACCGTCAGGGGCAGGAAAGGAGGGCAAGTGTGGGCACAGTTTGGTACAGCGGGTGCTGGGGTGCTGGATCCAGATCGTCCTTACGAGGAGGTCCACTCCCACCTGGGGCAAGGGGCCTGTGCAGATCCTAATTTATCACAGGGGTCACCGAGGAACTTTGTGCAGCAATCCCTCCCCCAGGGCAGCCAAACGCTGAGTGACTAGAGTAAAAAGTTCAGGAGCGTGGTGTCCTTTGCCTAAGGCAGGACAAACCTGAAGAGCAACGCCACCCCAGAGGGACCCATGGATCGGCACAGGGCTGGACTTTATCCAGGACCCCATCCTGGCTCCTCTCCCGCTCCATGTCCTGCATCCCAGCTGTAGGATGATGGACAGAACGAGGACATTTAACACGAAGTACTGAAACGCCACCATCCATTCCCAAGGCTCTTCCCATGTCAAGGGGGCAGTGAAAGCAGCCAAGGCTGGCACACTTGCGTAAGGGCCATCTGAGGGCCACCGAGTCCCTCCTGCACACTGGGCACAGGGAGGCAGTGTCACCTAGAAGAGAACCTGCTTTCCTGCCCAGTGCTGAGTCAGCTCCTCCCACCCCTTCCAGGCCCTGCGGCCATGAAGCCAGGTCTGGACGCGCCGTGTCTCCACCATGCACGACCATTGCTCGTGACACATTTGTCCCCTACATCAGGTGGAAATCAGAACTCGTCCTGGGGCTCGGAATCAGCCACTTCTTTCCCTTTGCACTTTCCTCCTCCAGCTTTGATTTCCCCTGATGTCCTTTCATCTCTCCTGAAGGACCGATTATGGGGCCAGCCTAGTGGCAGAAAGACTCCTCAGGCTCATGCTGAGAGGGTCTTGCTCTCTCCTCGGGTCAGATGGACAGATTTGCCTGATGCAGAATGGACTGACTGGCAGGGTTTGGGGTTTTCTTTTCTTC
The DNA here is from genome assembly GCF_047511655.1 of Castor canadensis. Classification (NCBI taxonomy): domain Eukaryota; kingdom Metazoa; phylum Chordata; class Mammalia; order Rodentia; family Castoridae; genus Castor; species Castor canadensis. The sequence continues at coordinate 204,426,584 of NC_133386.1, forward strand.
AGTCAACACTGACTATATCGAACCATTTCTCTCTGTCCCCCAGGTGTGGGTGAGAGCTCTAATGGAAACCATGACAGGAGGCGTCCTGTCACCTTTACAGCTGTGAATATGTGCATCGTTACGTGTTCTAAAGAGCGCGTCACCTCTAATCAATAAAGTGCTAGCAGTTTTGCACCAGTGAGAATGTAAAGACAAAGTAACAAGCTGAGTGTGACGTTACGGGGTCTTAAAAACTCAAGGTCTTACAGAAACTAAAGAACAAGGAGCAGCCTACAGATTTTAAGTCCTACAAGCCTAAATACCAGTCTCCACAGCCCACTTAGACAAAAAATATTTGGAGTCCTTTTTGTTATTATTATCATTATTAAGGTGGAAAAGGTCTTTGAGGCCAGACAGTGAGTCCACCCTGGGGTCACGCCCAGCTGTGACCGGTCCCTATCTTGCTCTGACCTCACACGAGCCACTGCGAGGGGCTGACGGGCTGACAAACACCCTGTGCTCAAGGAAGAGGCCAGGGTGGAGTTCTGTCCACGCAGCAGGGAGCTTTTGGTGGGTGACCAGTTGGACTCAACCAGATACAGCTGGTTGTGGGGTGCTGGTTTTGGATTGGGGGGGTTGGTTTTGGTATTTTATGTTGGCTTTTCTCTTTTCTTTTTAGGTAACATCATCAGTGTGGCTACCTAGCGTGTGTAGTCAGAGTAGCCAGAGGCGAGAGCACAGCACGGCCCCGCGGCCAGCTGTTGAGGGATCCTCATGGCTCAGTGTCGGATCCTGAGGACCATTGACTGGGGTGTCACGGCCAGGTCAGACTGGCCCCCCACCACCTCGGAGACCTAGGTGTCCGTGGACGTCCTGCAGAAGGGAGCCAGAGCCCCTTCAGTAGACCCGAAGTGGAGACAGTGGAGGCTCTGGGCCTGGAACAGAATGTAATCGAGCTGTTCCAGGTGATGGAAACAGAGGACCGTGTCTCGCTGGTGATGGAGCACGCAGATGAACAGTAGCTGCTGCACCGTGTCCTGCAGGCTGGAGGGCTGCTGGAGGAGGCGGCCCTGGCACTGTTCAGGCAGGTAACGTGTGCCATACACTACTGCCACCAGCAGGGCATTGTGCACAGACGCCTGAAGCCAGGCAACATCCTGCTGGGTGGCAGAGTAACATCAAGGTCAGAGACTTGGGCTGGGGGACAGGGTCACAGCTGGGCAGAATTTACCCAGGGTGGGCAGCACTCTCCCATTTTGTGCCCTAGAACTCTTCAAGTCCCAAACGTACAATGGCCCCAATGTGGATCCTCCTGTACTTCCTGGTCATGTGTCCCTCCCATTTATAGGGAGGACCCATTGCCAGGTGCAGAAGCAGGTCCAGAGTAGAAGGTAGAGCCGGTGCAAAGTCTCATCAGTCAATTACTCACCGTGAACCCCACACAGAGGCCCACGTTGGAGCACACCGTGGGGCACCCATGGCTCAGCCACGGTGAGGAGTGTCCACTGAGTCCTTCAGGTGAGGTGCTCCTCAACCTCTTGTACCCAGCCATCCTGGTCGTCATGTCCCACAAGGGCTAGGACTCATAGGAGGTCCACAATTACTTGTGCTACATAGGAAATTCAAGGAGGTCATGACCACACACCTGCTACAACAGCAGATGCTCAGAGGGTTGGCCGCATGGACCTAGCTAAGCCTGGACATCCAGGAGCTAAGCCTTGCCATTCCCCTTTGCAGCCTGCAGACAAGGACCACCACCCCCAGCATAGCACCCCCAGCTTGATCCCAACTCCCCCCTGCACAAGCAGCAGTGGGCGGAAGACAGAGTAGCACCTCCTCCCTACACCCTTCATCTGAAGAAAATTCCTTCCTCCCCACTGGGCAACCCCATGGTGAGACCACAGCATCCACCAGTGACAAGAGCCAGGGTTGGAAGAGGGTCACCAGGAGGATTGCTACCTCTCTGTTAAGAATGTTTTCTGCCTGCCAGCCAAAAAGACACGCTCAGGTTCCAGGAACACAGAAGCTCCAACGAGAGATGCAGGCAACAGGGACAGACCCTAAATCAAAGTAGGCGGGTGTCCAGTTGGGCAAATCTACAGAAGTCGAACTAGAAGCAGATAGGGTGGTGGTTACAAAGGCTGAAAGTGGGAGAGTTGGGAGGAAGGGGAGGAGGAGGTCTGAGTCAAAGGGTCAGATGGAGGGCATCACTGAGCAGGTGACCGTGAATAACATCCTGTGTAGTTCAAAGTCACTTGAGCATCCTTTTAAATTGTCTCCCTGCATTTTAAGCAGATAACAAGAGAACCCAGGGCTCCTTAGATCCTGACGTCATGGCGTGCAGGATCCAGGAGGTGCGACTGAAACACCTGCAGGAGGGGCCTGGCAGGAAGTTGATGCTGCTGTGAGCACCCACCCAGAGGACTCGCCCAGATGACTAGGGGGGAGGTGTGCAAAGCACCACAGACAAGACGGCATCCAGCACCATTTAGTGTCCTATGCTCTGGGCGCCCAGATTGTTTGGAGACGAGAGGCCCCTCCGCCCCCCCACCTGGGGAAACATCAGACACTGTTTTCCTGGACACATCTTCCCTGTACTGATGAATTTCTGTTTCTCAAAGGTTTTATAATAAACTGATTTTCCTGAAGGATGATCACAGGTCTTCTGCTATCCTCTGTCCCCCACATGGCTGCTCTTGTACTGACAGTGCCCACTGCCTGTGGCTTCCCTGGACATCAGGTCCACATTCCTGGCACCCTAACTTCTCAGGTCTCCATGGGAGACCGGCTTCACACATTGCCCTCTCGGGGACTGCTTGCAGAGACTCCACCTCCGCCCGCACTGCTGCCTCCCAGGCTGTCCTGTGAAGTCTCGGTGGAAGCCTCTGTGACCTCGCACCTCCTGAACTCTGCAGGCCTGCAGACCAGCATCATGTGTCTGTTGTCAATGTCGCCACCGACACGAACTGTGGGGCTGGGTCCGCTTGAGCCTCAGCTTCTGCAGCCTCTGAGTGCCCAGACGCTGACCACGGGTAATGAGTCCCAGGAGCTAATTCCGTAGGTGGCCTGGGCAAGCAGGGACCCTCAGGGCTGTCTTCTCAACGCCTCTGTAAGCAGTTCACACCTTTACACCCTTGAGGCTGCGCTCAGTGGGGTCTGGCTGATTCCTAAGATGTCCTCAAGGCATCTTCCCAATGTCTTGGTGCATTAAACTTGACTTCCTCTTAAAAGCACGAATCTCTTTAGCAACTACTCCATCACTACAACTTTACACCTGTCTCTTTCCTGGCCAAAAGACACATTTTCTTTGACTTTTGCTCCTAATTCTCATGTATTTGTGGCTAAGAGCAGCCATCAGTATCCACACCACAGCCAGAATGCTGCACTGCCTTGACTCTTCCTCCATCAGATGAACTAGTTCTCCTCCTACAAACTCAGCCTCACGCACAGTCTCAGGGAATGGACAAAATGTGGGCATGTTCTTTGCCAGGTTGTAAAACAAATGGTCAGTAGTGCAGTTCCCAATGGAGTCCTGGTCCCCATCTAAACCCTCTAGCAGAACTTTACTGCCAGCATTCCCATCAGCCTTCTGCCCTCCTGAGTCCACACCAGAATTGTCTTTCGCTCCACTCGGAGAGTTCTAGGGCTTCTTCTCTAGCCACATCTCCAAACCTTTCCCAACTCCTTCCCCAAGCAGTTCCAAAGGCTCTGACCCACATCATCAGGCAGAGTCACAGCACTGCCCCATTTCTATGTACCAACTGTCTGTGGCCCTTAGCTTTCCAGTGAATCAACTGACGAGGGAAGGTCATGCCGGCTCACAGTTTTAGAGGATTAAGCCCATGATCAGCGGGCTGCATTGACGACAGGCTGTGCTGAGCTGAACAGTACGGCAGGGAGCCCATGGTAGGGCAAAGCCCTCACCTCATGGCAGCCCAGAAGCTATGAGAAAGCTTGCTCTTATAATCCAGCTCCTCCCCAATATCCACTAGGCTAGGAATCCATAAAATGCCTGAGGTCAGAGCATTTGTGATCCAGCCAACTTTGGCCACAGCTGCACTGGGGACCAAACCTTCATCACATGAGTCTTTAAGGGACATAGAAGACACAAGCCAGCTGGGGGTGGTGGCACAGTCCTGTAATCACAGCTACTGGGAGGTGAAGGCAGGATGAGCTGAAGGCATAGGAAGACGCTGGCTGAAATAATCTGATCCGTAACATCTGGCGTGCAAAGTGCTTCCCCCACACCAGGCACCAATACCTCATGAAGGAAGCTGAGGAGAAAGGCTGAGTATGCTCAGGATGGAGGGCCATACAAGTCACAGGTGTCGTGACTCTAAGTAGCCAACACAACCATCCTGAGCACCTGCCACATTCCAGGCTCCAAAATCCATACCCTGATGTGGAAACAGGGGCACAGAGAGTTAGGTGCTTAGCCAAAGGTCACACAGCAGGCAGGATTCAGACCAGACCTGAGCTGAGGGTGGACAGGGGCACAAATGCCACTGCTCACATTGTGACCCCTCAGCTGCCCCAAGTCCTCTCTTCAGGAATGCAGAAAGTTCATGGTGAGAACCCAGGTGATCCGATCCCAATCCCACTGTCTGGCCACCCACTCAGCTGTGCTGGTTTTCCTGAGAGCCACATCAGAGGCAGCCAGGCAAAGGTTTGGAGGAAAACATTCCAGGTGACAGGACGGTCAGTGGCATATGTCAGCTCAATTGGTTGGAGGAATTCAAAGGCGTCCAATGTGGCTGCAGTGATGGGGCAGGAAGTGAGGGAAAGGAACAGGAAAGGGGACAGGTTGGGGAAACATGGGTCTGAGGGGCAGGGGCAAGCCTGCAGAGCCTGTGCCATGGGAAGGACGTGGGGTTTCCTGTGGCTGAGCTGGGGAGACTCAGAGATGCCCATCACTCCGGCCTTCGTGTAAAATCAGCCACCAGGTGACCAGTGGGGAGGCTTCTGGAGAATCCCAGTGGTGGTGGCCTGGCCAGGGATGGTGGAGTAGGAATCAGCCAGGTGTGTGTGGAGAGAGTTTCTGAATGTCCAGCTGATGGGTGTATTGGGCAATGCCTGTGGCAGGCAGGAAAGTCCACAGCAGCTGAACCTAAGGATATACCCTCCTCCCTGCATGGCAGGCTCTGTTCTGGTGACAGTGCTCACTCTCCTCACCTGCTCACTGCCCTGTGAGGCTCACCCATCGCCAGCCTCCCTTCCCTGACACACAGCCAGGAACAAGGAGGGGCTGTGACAGCTCAAGTATAGCTGGGGGGTCCAGGCGGGAACCCTAGGGTCTGCTGCAGACCCCAGGTCAACCAGAACCCATGCTGAGCTTTGAGGACAGTCCGGGACCATGTGTTGAGCCATGGGTGAAAAGTGACACATTTACTGAGAGGTGGAAGGGACTGGGAAGGTGGTCACAGCTGATCTTACTATTGGGGAACCGTGTTCCTTCTAAAGAGCCTCTGGTAAGTTCATCTTTCTCTGAAATCTCACCTATTTCAGCACATATGGCTCTCAGTAAAAACCACAATAAACTTCTCCCCATAACGTAACAGAACCCAAGACTGGACACACACTCAGGCATCAGCATCGTCCCAGTAACAAAGGGCACTTGGAGCAGTGGTCAGGAGCAGTGGTCAGGTAGGTTAGAGGTCAGCGCTCAAGTGGGGTTGGTAGAGGCTGGGCTGCAGGTGCCCAGCCAAACTGCCACCATTGCTACCAGAGACTCCCACAGCACTCAAGGTCAAACCCCAGGTGCAGCAGCAGGGCAGGGCTGAAGTGGACTAATCACCCCCTCGAGTGCTGCCAGCACTGCACAGAACCAGGATGAGGTGATTCTGAAAGAGGCCTGAGGGCTGGGGAAGAGGGGACAGTTGATGCCCCATCTCTAGCCTCCCCAGGGCTGTCCTGGTCCCAGAAGCCTCACCGTCATCTCACCAAAATGTAGAGGGTCCTGGACATTGTGCACTTGAACCATACCGAGCCCCAGTGAGTGCCACTGCCTGTGGCCGTCACACCCTTGATGGTGACCGTGGCAACCATGTTACTCAGTGAAAACCAACGAAGTTCCCAGTGTGCCCTGTGTGCTTAGAGGGGAAAATCACAGCGGGATCAGTCAGCCCCCTGCTCCGCCCCTGCGGTCAGCGAGAGGGTCGGTGACTAGTGCACCTGCTTCTACCTAAAATGGATTGACCTTTGGAATCCAGAAGAAAGAAAAGACTCTGGGGGAGCTGAGCAGGCAAAACAGATGAAGGGACACTGGTGAGCCTGGCTGGACACAGGGGCCGATGCTATTTTCCTAATAAGAAGTCCATGCCACTCCTGGAAGGCCAGGCCATGTTAACAGGACAAGACCCAGGCCCCTGGCTCTGGACAGCCTGGGGGGTGGGCAGCTTGGGCCTGATCCCAGAGGGGGATGGGCCTTCCCAGACACTAGGAGAGTGACACAACTGGGTGTGGTGCCCATGGTGCCCTTCCTGGAAAGAAGGATACTTAAGCCCCTCTGAAGTGGGCTGTGGGAGCTCAGGGTACAGGGGATGGAAAAGGGGAGGTCTACCTTGCCTGGTCCACCACAGAGGTGATGGTCGTCTTGCCCCTCTAGTGTCCTGACTGTTCTGGGAATATGAGAGGACATAAAAGATCTCAGTAGGAAGGGCAGCTTCAGCTGGGATGTTCTGGACGGTGGGCAGGATGGGTGAGAGGTGCTTCTCGGGAGACTGAGGAAGGTATGACATCAGGCATGAAGCTACAGGACCCAAAATAGCAGGCAGACCAGGCTGAGGGGCCCCCAGGCCCTCAGAGGCCTCCAGAAGCAGAAGACTGGGTGAAGCCCTGGACCAGCACTCTGACCACTCTGGCCTTGGACCCCTAGAAGCCACCTGTATGGCCTGATGGGCTGGCCCTCAAATTCTACCTCCCCAGCTGTGCTCCAGGCAGCTCAGAGCCTGCTGTCACCTTTCCTAGACCCTCAGGTCCCAACTAGGATCCAGCAAATGACAAAAAAAGGACATGAAGTCCCTGAGAGCTGACTTCAAACAAAATGGCAACTGTTCACCCTGTTGAGCAAGATGGAGCCAGTGATGACCTCTGCAAAGGAGCCAAAGGGGACCTCGTCTCCTCCTGAAACCTCAGCTCTATCAGGACCATCCAGGATGACATGACTGACAACCCTGGGAGGATCTCACAATGCTTGCGTGTGTCCCCATGCCACACACGACCCACCCCACGGAAACTATGGAGTCATCTTGGGTGTGTAGGGGGAGACAACCAGCTGGAAGGGGCAGGAAGCCAACGCTAGCGTGGGAATGACCATGACCTCTCCCGCGGTCAGGGAGCAAACGTGTCTTTCTAATGCACGCGGGGCTATGGACCAGGCATCAGCGTCTGAGAGTGAAGAGAGCCCCTAAGCACTTCTAGCAGCTCCCAATGGCTATTAATAAAATTTCCAAAACTTGCCTGCAGAAACTCAGTCACACACTTGTTCATTTCATGAATAATTGTCAGTCCATTCAACGTTGGACCCCTGAGGCTGGTTACAGTGACATTTTCCTATAAGCAAACGTAGGCAGTCATGGGGCTTCCAGGAGTGAGCCCCACTTTTTGTGTTTTTATAGCAAAGCGTATAGCTCAACCATGGGGCCAGGCCACTGTCCCTCAGCCATGGGGCCAGGACACTGTCCCTCAGGCCAGTAGTCATTTGATGTGCAAACTCTTCTCTCAAATATTTTGCTTTGACATGTTCATTGCCGCCATTGTCTCCTAGGCCGTGCTGGTTAGCCTTAAAACTTTCCCCTCTTCTTCACAGCTCAAACGTTCTCTGTCTCCACAGTCTCTGTCATACTCATCATGATAGGCTCTTCCAGTGGGTTTTACACTGTGGTAACAGAAGGCCTGACGCTGGGTAATTTATCATGAACCAGGATTCCTTTGGAGGCTGGGGAGTCCAAGAGAGTTAGGCCAGCATCTGGTGAGGGCCTTGAGCTGTGTCATCTCATCGTGGGAGGCAGAAGGGCAAGCGTGGGTGAGAGTAAGCAGGAGATGGAGCCTGAGGCCCCAGCCCCTCCATAATCAGCACAGATCCTCCACGAGGGTGGTCTTCGCCTCTCACCCCTCTCCACCCCACCTCCTAACTCCGTGCAGAGCAGATTGAGTTCCAGCACAGACCCAATCATAACACAGACCTACACTTCTATCTGTTTTCTCAAACATGCTATTTGATTCTCAAATTTGATGCCTCAGCCCGGCCAGGTCACATCTTAGGCTTCCCTGGTGGTGTGGGACAGAAGTGGGCCAGTGTTCTTATTTACAGAAAGAGTCACACACAAGGACACAGGAAGAAAGTCCACAGCACAGATGGCAAAGGGACTGACAGGTGGAGAGTGGCATTCCAGAGCTCTGCCTAAGGCCTCCAGCCCCTTCTGGACAGTTCTCCCTGCCATTGCCTGCATCCGAGCCCAGGCCTTGACTCCATGGAAGGCTTTGGGTGAGGAACAGACACCACTGCACTGTGAACTATGGAGTCAGGCTGGGCAGGCAGTGAAGTCCCCAAACAAACTCCACCCTGTGCCCAGAATCTCCATCTAGAGACGCAGCCCTAGCTCGCCCTGCATGGCTGAGAGGCTGAAGCTGCCAGGGACTCAGCCCTGGTTCCAGAGCAAGGTGGCTTGGATCCAGGCATTCAGGCAAAGCGAAGTCTGGTGGGAAGGGGTCCATTCCAGGAGCCAGACAGAGGGTACAGCTGCCACTGGGCAGAGGCCACTGTAGTAAGGGAGGGCGTCCTGGAGGCAGCTCCAGAGAAACAGGGCTGACACACCCTGACCCCACCCTCACCACACTCACATCCAGGACAGGCGGTTTTCCCAAGGACAGAGCTTAAGGACACTTGGCTCCCAGACTCCCAGGAGGAAGCTGTGCAGGGACCAACCCTGAACCTTCCAGAATTCAGGACAGGAAGACAGGTGTGGGCGTGAGGGAGGCCTCTTGCCTGTTTTCTGCCCAGAACACCTCTCCCTGCCTGGCTGCTACTGCCCTGGTCCTGGTTCCACCTGCAGAGAGGCAGTCATGGCACCGAGGCACCGTCTGACCCCAGAGGGTTGCATGCACTTGCAGAAGCACAAAAGAGGATGCTCTCTTTACTTGAGCTTATTTTAAGGACTTAGAATGAAAGGATCTCTCTCCCAGTGGACAATTGCTGTTGTCCAAATTTTTTAAAAATGTAATTTTAATTACATTTTTTAAATTAAAATGGAATTTTGAAAGCATCAGAAGAGAAGTGACTCACTACATATGTTGGATCCGTCATAAGATTAAGAGCTGATTCTCCTGAGAAAGAAACCATGGAGGCTGGGGTTGGGGAGTGGCTCAAGTGGTAGAAAACCTGCCTAGCAAGCACCAGGCCCTGAGTTCAAACTCCAGTCCCATCAAACCCAAAAAATATTATGGAGCCCAGAGGGCAAAAGGGGAATATATTTAAAATCCTAAGAGAAAAAATATAAAACCTGTCAACTAAGAATTCTATATCCAGCCGGGTTCCGGTGGCTCATACCTGTAATCCCAGGTACTCAGGAGGCAGAGATCAGGAGGGTTGCGGTTCAAAGCCAGCCTGGGCAAATAGTTCATCAGACCCAATCTCAAAAAACCCATCACAAAAAATGGCTGGTGGAGTGACTCAAGTGGTAGAGCACCTGCCTAGCAAGTGTGAGGCCTGAGTTCAAGTCCCAGTGCTGCCAAAAATAAATAAATAAATAAATAAAATGTCTGATTATTGTCAGATAAAATAGGCTCTAAGTCAAAACAGGGTTGTTAGGTTTTCTTTGATTTTTGCAGAACTGGGGTTTGAACTCAGGGTCTTGTGCTTGCTAGGCAGGTGCTCTATTGATTGAGCCGCTCCTCCACCCAAAACAGGTTTTGTTTTGTTTTGTTTTTTTGTTTTTGTGGTACTGGGGTTTGAATTCAGGGACTTCACCTTGAGCCACTCCACCAGCCCTTTATTGTGAAGGGTTTTTCAAGCTAGGATCTTGTGAACTATTTCCCTGGGTTGGCTTTGAACGGCAATCCTACTCATCACTGCCTCCTGAGTAGCTAGGATTATAGGTGTGAGCCACTGGTTCCTGGCCAAAACAGGTTTTAAGAGATAAAGAAAGACATATATTGATAAAATATGCAACCACCAAGAAGACATAACAATTACAAACATATATGCCCCTAGCAAAGAGCTCCAAAACACACAAAGCAAGAATTGTATTTCTACAAGCCGGGTGCCAATGGCTCACGCCTGTCATCCTAGCTACTCAGAAGGCAGCGATCAGGAGGATCGTGGTTCAAAGCCAGCCCGGGGAAATAGTTCATCAGACCTGATTTCAGAAAAAAAAAAAAAAAATCACAAAAAATGGCTGGTGGAGTGGCTCAAGTGGTAGAGCGCCTGCCTGCCTATCTAGCCAGCACGAGGCCTGAGTTCAAACTCCAGTGCTGCAAAAAAAAAAAAAAAGTGTGTCTCCAATAATAGTTGGGAATTTCAATACTTCACTTTCAAGAATGGGTACTACAACTAGACGGAAGAGCAATAAGGAAACGGAAGTCTTAAAAATACTATAAAGCAATTCAACCTGTCAGACATACAAAGAACACTCCATTCAGCAACAGTAGAGGGTGGGGATATGGCTCAGTGTAGAGTACTTGCCTACCATGTTCAAGGCCCTGGGTTCAATTCACAGCACCACACAAAAAAAATTAGCAAACAAAAAACCCAAACCAATGGTAAAATACACATTCTTTTCAAGAAGACACAGAACATTCTCTAAGACAGACCACAAAATAAGTCTTATCAAACTTATAAAACATAATATTAAAGAGTTTTAGAATAAAATAAAAATCAGCAAGAGACGGAAAACTCACAAATATGTGGAAATCAAACAACACACTTCAACAGCCAATGAGATGAAGAAGATTGCGAGGGAAATTAGACATTACCTTGAGTATCAAAACTTAAGGGGAAAAACCTTAAGAGGTATTTTAAAAAACAGTATTGGGGATACATTTTTCACTGTAAATGTGTATATTAAAAAAGCCAGGCCAGGAGCACTGTCTACACAGTGCAAGGCCCTGAGTCAAAGCCCAGTACCACAAGAAGAAGAATGAGAGGGAGAGGGAGAAGGAAAACAAGAATCTTAGGTCAGTTACTTAACGATATAGATCTTTTTTTTTTTTTTTTTTTTTTGGTGGGACTGGGTTTTTGGTGGGAACTCAAGGCTTTGCACTTGGAAAGAAGCAGGTGTTCTACCATTTGAGCCACACCTCCAGTCCATTTTGCTCTGGTTATTTTGGAGATGAGGTCTCAACAACTGTTTGCCTCAAACCTTGATTCTCCCAGTCTCAGCCTCCCAAGTTACTAGGATTATAGGCGTGAGCCACTGGCACCCTGCCGTATATCTTAAATAATTAGAAAAAGAAGAGCAAACAAAGTCCAAAGCTGGCAGAAGGAAGGAAGTAATAAAGATTAAACTGGGATATATGGCAGAGAAAAACAATCAAAAGACAGAGAATGAACAAACTTGAATTAAAAGTCAGTGTGTACTAGTCAGCAGTCTCCAGCAAAACGGAACCAAAGAGTGTTCTAGAAATAGATTCTGGTGATATTTCTACAACACTGTGAACTTACTGCTGTTAAATTGTGCACTTAAAATGGTTGAAGTGATCCATGTCATATGCATGCATTCACCACGAGAAAATAAAAAATGATTGTTGTGAGCTGCTGTATCAGTCAACTTCACGTTACTATAACAAAAGTGCCTGAAGCAATTAATTTATAAAGAGAAAAGGTTCGTTTAGACGATGGTTCCAGTCCAAGATTGGGCAGCCCCATCACTTTGGGCCTTTGGAGACAGTGGGACATCAGGGCAAGAAGGTAGAGTGAACCTCTCACATGGTGGATGAAGAAACAGAGACTGCAAGCCTGGGGTGACTGAAGGACCTCCTGTTAGGCCCATCTCACAAAGGCTCTATCACCTCCCAACAGTGTCACCCTGGCACCCGGCCCTTTGGGGGACATTATCCATAAGGGGCCAGCAGGGAACACAAGCCCTCATCTGCCACCTCAGATGAAACTGGCTGACACCTTGACCAGTATTCTGGGACACCCCGGAGGAAGAGACCCGCTAAACTGTGCCTGGATTTCTGGCCCACAGAAACAAAGATGGTGGACAGGGTTTTTTTTTTAATGCTTTCTCCCCTTGCTGAGGACTGTGTCTTGGAGCACCACTCATCCTGCCCCACACGGCTCTCCTTGTTCTTCTGAGCTGCACTCAGTTCTTCTCTGCATGGAATAAGGCCAGTTGGACCTTTTACAATTTTTTTGCCATTACAAATAGCCCTGCCTGTGACCTTGTGACATTTCCCCATGTGCTGCCTCGTGCACTTCTGCAGGGCAGACACCAAGTTGGGCGACTGAGTCTAGTTTCCATGTTACTGCCAGCTGTCCTCAAAGTGCCTGTGCTAAGCTGGGCTCCCAAGCTGGCCTGGGAGGGTCCATTTTTCCCTGTGTCCCCTTGATCGATTGTCACTGTCACCATCCAAATTCCCCACCGTGACTTCCCACTGCGGCAACTGCAACAACTCTAGGACAGAAATCTTCTACATTTTTTCCCCTGGAACTCAACCCAGGGCCCAGTAGCATCCAAGATGTGAGTGTCCTTTTTCTCTGCCCACTCTCCCCCTTTTCTTGGAGGTTGTATTGGAATTTGAACTCAGGGCCTTGCACTTGCCAGGCAGGAGCTCCACCATTAAGTTACACCCCAGCCTTTTTATGTTTCCAACCGGGTCTCACTTTATGCTTGGGATGACCTGGGCTTCAGTCCTCCTATAGTCCCACATAGCTGGAATGAAGGCATGCATCACCACACCTGGTTTTTATTCATTGACATGGAGTCTTAACTTTTTACCAAGGCTGGCCTTGAACCTCTAACCTCCTGATCTTTGCCTCCCAAGTAGCTAGGATTCAAGCGTGAGCCACTGTGTTCTTAACAGCTGGGCTGTGCCTACAGCTCACTAGGGGCAGCCTCACAGCCAACAGTGGACTGAGCAAGAGGGGACTTTGGGAGCTGGACATAGCACCCTAAATGCACCAGAAGTTAAAAAATCCAGAGACCCCTGGAGAAAGCAGACCCTGAGAGCCCTGTGAGGTGGGGTGCTCAGAGAACAGAGCAGAGATGTGCAGAGAGAGAGTGGGGAGCTCCGACCCCTCTGCCTTGGCAGCAAAGCCCTGCTCTCTAGCAGGGCAGAGGGGGCTCTGTTCATAACGAAGTTTCCTGAGACAAAGCCACTGGGTTTGTGGAATTGTTCTCTGGGCCTCTCAGAGATGCTGAACTGGGGTCCCCAGAGATAGGGGTTAGTCTCCCTCTTTCACGCATTTCCACTTACTGGGGCCCCAGGGCTCATGCATTTTTACACCCCTAGGGACACTTTTGTCACCAGGACATCTCTGTGCTGGCTTCCTCCATGCAGGTTCCTGTGCGAGGGGTCACTCCAGTCAGCTTGGGGGACACACCTCTGTGTGTGCCCTGCTCATTGAGGGCACACCACTTGTTCAATAAGAATGCTGGATGGCCTACGGGGCTGTGGCAGCCCCATTGAGCAACAGTGCTTCAAATCAGCTCCACATGTATACCCGCACACAGAGTGGTGGGAAAAGGGGGAGTTTGGGAGCCAAGTGCACTAGGCTGGAAGCCTGGCACAACCCTCATCTATGTGTGACTTAGGGCAAGTCCCTAAGCTACTTGACTTCAGCTTCTGCATCTGGAAGTGCAGAAGTGAAAAACAAACAAACAAACAAACAAACAAACTTCCCACCAAGTGGGGAGGGGGTGAAGCACTGGCATTTTCCACAGGGCCTTTTCCCACTCTTCAGACTCATGTCTGACAGGCTCTATGTCTAACTCAACACTGAAGGAGGCAAGAGTTTGAGGTCAGCCTGGACTACATAGTACACCTCGTCTCAAAAAACAAACAAAAAAAACCAAAAACCACAAAATAAAAAGGAAAAGAAAAAAAAAATTAGTTGGAGTCACTGGTGCTGTAGCTCAGTGGTAGAGGGCTTGCCTAGCATGCTTGAGGCCCTGAGTTCCATCCCCAGCGTGAATGGGGGTGGGGGAGGAAGAGAGAGCGAGAGAGAGAGAGAGAGAGAGAGAGAGAGAGAGAGAGAGAGAGAGAGAGAGAGAGAGAGAGAGAGAAGGGAGAGGGAGGAGAAAAGAATAAAAACAGTGAAAGTCTCATGTCCCCAAGTTCCCTGGCTTCCCTCCCAGGTGTGGCACACCCCCTGCCAGCCATATGTCCTGCCCTGGACCAGCCACCATCCCAGCTGCAGGAACACAAAGCCTGGAAGGAGAGGCTCCAGTTGGCATCTTGTCCTGGTACCACCAAGGCCACTCCTTGTGGCAACCAGAGGCAGTCACTTACTTCTAAGACTGAGTGACAACTCCACCCTTCCTCCCCCTCCCTTCCTATCTGGTTTTCCTTTAACCTTTCATCATGGAAATTTCCAAACACACAGACAAAAGTGGGGAGCGTGGGAAACAGGCCCTCTCCCCAGGAACCCATTCCCACCACTGAAGCCCTTTGAAGCAAATCTCAGAGAGCATATAAACTCATCGGTGCCACCTCAGTGCGACTGAGAATGCCTTAAACCCTAACCCTGCTCATGTCACCCTGCCTGGCCAAGTCCCTTCCACTTCCTCCCTTTCCTCCCCATGCTGGGAGCTTTGTCCACTTCCCGGGGGCTCTGGGTTGACTGGTCTCTGCCTGGGGCCCCCATTTCCCTGGCGTTTTTTGAACGTCTCCCTCGGCCACGTGTTTTCAGTTCGAATCTTCCCCCACCCCCAGCAGGGGCGCATTACCATCTGAGTTGTTTTAAAAATATCCTCCTGGCTGCGGGGTGGAGGACGAGTCGGGGGTGGGGTGGGGGAGCGGGAAGACCACGATCTGAGAGAATTAAGGGAGGCGCAGCTCAGAACCCTGCGCCCAGTAAGCCCTCACGGAATAGGAGCCCTGTGCTGGGTACCTCCCCCCACCCCATTTTTAAGCGACGTGTAGATATACAGCTGGTGGCTGAGTGTGGACGTGGTTGCCTTAAATGACCCGGCTGACCGGTTCTGGGCCAGAAGCGTATTGCAGTCTCCCTGGGTTCTAGGCTGCTTTCTGGGGTGGGGGGGACACAGTTGCAGGCCCAATGACGTCATTCCCCCAAGAGCATGCTGACCCGCAGTGGGAGATGAGGTCCCCCGGCATGGAGCACCACCATGAAGGCGAGCTGTCCAGTGGGGGTGGCCAGGGAGGCTTCCCGGGAGCAGAGCTGGCTGGGGGGACTTGGCACGTAGCAGGTCGGGGGACCGCGCGCCTGCCCCGGAGGGTGGCGCGAGGGAGCTCAGCCGCCAGGGGGCGCCCGCGGACCTCCGCCGCAGGGGGCGAAACCCGCCCGGCCAGGTGCCTGGCGCTCCGTTCCCCCCGCGCGTGTCCGCGTGGCTTTGCAGACCCAGCCTCTTCGCCGTGGGCGCCTGCTCCCATTATGGACAGGCAGACAGACCGGCCGTCGCTGAATTCCATTCTGCCACTTGCTCCGTGGGTGAGCTTGGACAAACAACTTGGCCTTTCTGTGCCTCAGTTTCCTCGCTCTGAAAGGAAGAGAATGTCTTTGGGAGGCAAAGTGTGAATCGGGCTCTCACTTCTACCTTGGGCTTCTGGCACCTTCCTCACGGACTCTCATCTATCAAATAGTGTGTCAGTGTGCCAGTGCTGTGTTGAACCCCAGACCAGCCACCATCCCAGCTACAGGAGCAAAAAGCCTGGAAGAGGGGGCTCTGAGGCCCCTCCGCCCCTGTCCACAGGCCTTTTGCTCTTTCTTCACACTCTGCTTGGCCAGGGACCACCAGAGGGTGGAGAAGCCTGGTCTTTCTCTAGGTTAGGGCTTTGGGCAGGGACAGGTGTGGTCAGGTTTGCTTTGAGGGTAGAGGTGGAAAAGACAGGCCTTGGGCAGGCAGCTGGTGGTGGGCCCAAGGCAATAGGATATTTGTGATGGCAGGCTGGACTCAAGGGTCAGGCACAGGTCTCAACTCATGTGAGCCGTGATGGCACTAGGTACAGGTACAGGCCTCATAGGGCTGAACATGCTCCTGGGTGCTGATGCTGGGCTCAGCCTTGGATGTCATGAATTTGAGTCAGTGGATGGCTGGAAAGAATACCCAAGGAGGGGGGAAGCAGAGTGTGACCAGTTCTCTTAGGGGATGGAGGAATTTGGGACAGGAAGACAGGTTTTATTCCTTTTCCTTCCCTTCCCTTCCTCCATTCTTCCCTCCCTCCCATCCTTCTTCTTCCTTAGAGATAGGCACATCAGGCAGAGGCCCCTGGTCACAAGCCAGGAAGGCCAGCCCTGTGGCTGCTCCTGTTCCTGCCTCCCCAGAAGAGAATAAGGTGTTCAGTCTTTGAGAACACCCTCTAAATCATGGCTCCCTTAGGTGATATGCCACCAGCCATGATGGAGACCTCTTAAAGCCACTGGGGTGATTCCTGACCAAAGGCCCTCTTTGAAAGCCCTGATTTACTACTCACAGGGGCAGAACTGTGTTCTAGGCAGCTTAGACTCAAGGACAATTCTGTGAGGTGGTCTCCCTCAGGACAGTGAAGAAGACAAGGCTGGAGCTGGAACCAGTCATGGCTGGAGTGAACAACTGTGATTAAACAAGGTTCAGGTGGTGGTGAGTCTGCTGGGCGGGGGGAGGCCTAGCTATTACTAGAAGGGGAAAGGGACAATGGGCAGGTGGGACTGCACAGTGAGAAGGCCTCAGCAAACATGGAGGGGGTGAGTTAGAAGCAGGAGGGGAGAGCCGCTGGGGAGTTCCATCCCTTTTCCCCACTCCCTATATTTCTCCACCCCTGACTTTTCAGTAATTTCCATCAGTTCAGGAGTTTACTGTCTTTCCCTGGACCACCTGAAATCCCTTTTGGACAAGGCAGATCTCAGATGGGAAGCTGGACACCCAGTCCCTTCCCAGGGTGGTATCTGTGAGGGGCAATGGAGGCCCAAAGGTGTCCCTGGCCAGGTGTCCCCCCACCCCAGAACCCCCTGGTGCTGAGCCAGCCCCATGTAGATGGTGTCTCTCTCCACTTCCCAGGTGAAGCTGAGTTCCAGAACATTCCACAACTGGCCCTAGGTCAGTTAGCAGTTGCAGACATGGCCTGGGACACAGCTGTGGAGAAACCCTGGGCCCATGTGTGGCTCCCACCACTTAGTCAAATGGGCAGAGAAATGCCAAAAGCCAAGCTTGCCTGGGCAGGTGGAAAGAGCTAGGCCTCTAAAACCATGGGTCAGGGCTGGGTCAGTGCTTCCTAGTGTGCTTGAGGCAGAGTTCCAGCTCGAGCATCACAAAAAGATTAAAACAAGTTAGGTGACTAACTTCTGTGATCAGTGGTCCTGTCTTTAAAATGGGGATCTGTTGGGTTTTGTGCACCCCAATAAGGATGGTGGCTGGCTTGTGATAGGAACATAGCAAGTGCTGCCTCTGGATGCTGTTAAGGACTGGGGCCTGGAACCAGAACTGTCCTGCAGGGTGACCTGGGGCAAGAGACTCTGCCTCTCTAGTCCTGATAGCAATCATCCCACCTCAGTGGCTGTGCAGGATGATTCCAGCCAGAGCGGGTCCCTGGGCTATGTGGACTGATTAGCCCTTCCACTCCCAAACCAGGCTCCAAGAAGCCCACACTGACAGGCCAAGGAGCCAGATGCCAGCAGGAAGGAGGTCCACAGACCCTGGCTCTAGCTTCCTGCCAAGCCCCTGGGTGCTTTGGACATCACAGGAAGCCCAAGAAAATAGTTCAGACACAGCACACCTCCAGGGTCTCCAGTCATGTTAAACCCCATCAGGCGTCCAACAAGGCTCCGCCGTGAGGGCCGGGGCAGGGGGGCAGGACACCCCATCACAAATGCACTGAATGCAGAGCGGCCATTGCTTTAATTCTGGTCAGGATCCAACACCAGGGGCCAAGTGGGCCAGGGGCCCTGCACAGCCCACCCCACAGCACCGCACCCCTTGGCAGAACCACCGGCTGCTCCTATGCGCATGATCATTTACAAAAATAAATATGAAAAAAGCAGCAGCTCTTTCGTGACCGTGGGATTAACCTGGCGGCGAATGAATGCATCTAAGCATCCAGCAGACCTCAGGAACGGCACCGAAGGATCCGGAAGCACTTGGCTCGTCCTCAGCGGTGGAGGGGAAGGCCGAGGAAGAGGCTGCATGGGCTTCACAGCTCTGAGTCTGCATACATGCCATTGATCAGATAGTCTACCTGCGTGTAGTCCTTCTTCTTGTAGCTCTCATAGGCTTGGAGGCCAAACAACACCAAGACTGTGATGAAGAGGGTCACTCCGAGAACGAGCACCGCCAGGAGGAATGTTTTGTTCACCAAGGGTGGGGTCAGGGGCTTGGTGGTGACCACCAGGTATGGGCCTTGGGTACTAAGCTGGCACGAGTCTGTGGCTGGTGTCTTAGGGTCCCCTGAGCTCAAATGCGTTGGCCCAGTGGAGGCAGTGCCAGGTGTGGCTTTGGTCTCCATCTGCTCTGGTGTCTGAGGCGTGACTGGCCTCCCAGTCACCTGGGTAGATGACACAGGACTTGGCTGTGTCGTGGGAGATGTGGCCTCTGCCTCAGGGGCTGGGCTGGTGTGAGGTGCTGATGCTGTGCTGGCAGCTGGTTCCTTGGTTTGTGCCTGGGTGGTGGTCACCACCGCTGAGGACACTGAGGCCACAGAGGGGGTGGTGGTGGACTCTAGGGTGGTATTTGAGGGGCTGGGTGTGGATCTACTTGCTGTGTTAAGCACTGGCTGGTTTGTTGACACCGGGATAGCGGGACTTTGTGCTTGGAGACCCGTGTGCGGAGTGGGGCTTGCAGTAGAGGTAATGGCCGTGGACACGGCAGGACCGAGAGTGCTTGTGACACTGCTTGTATTTGTGGCAGTCACTGAACGTGTGGCCCCTGTTGCCGCTGTTGCTGTTCTTGGCGACATGCTGGCGTTTGTACTCGGCACTTGTGCATGAGATGTGCTGAGGAATGGAAGCCCAAGAGTACTCATGGACTGGGTCTGCCAGGAAGACGTGGGGACAGGTGACGTGGGGAAAGGTGGTGTGGGTGGTGCAGGAGCTGAGGAAGTCACACCATCAGCTGTGTGTCTCGTGGTTGATGGAGCGCTCACATTTGTCCTGTTCGTTGTCTCCATTTTGACTTCAGTAGAGTTGAAGATGGCTGCCAAAGTCCCTGTGGTAGAAGTAATGGGAGGAGGTGTCACCATGGTTGTTTTCCCAGGCTTATTAGCAACCAGTGGAACTACAATTCCAGATGACCTTTTCTTGACTAATTTATTCCACATCTTGTTAGGGACTAACAAGAAAAAAGGAGAGAGTGCGCCTCAAACACATGCAGGTGGATTGCTTAGCAAGTCGCCCAACTGCTGGCCCCTGGCGCTGGCTTTGTGGCGCCCTCTTCTCTGCCCAGTGCCCAAGTCCAGGGAGGCAATGGACAAACACTGCCTTTCCTCTTCTTCCCACTAACAGCTGGCTGTGGCCACAGGAGAAGCCCCTGGCACCCTGACTTTACAACTCTTTTTGCCCTTTTGAGCCCCAGCCCATGGGAGGCTTAAGAGTGTCAATATTTGATCCGCTTCCCAAATAACAGAAAGTCTCATACTACAGGTATAATTTGCCATTAAAACAAAAATAATGACCAAACATGGTATCACATATCTGAATCCCATCTACTTAGGAGCTGAAACAGGAAGATTGTGGTTTGCGGCCAGCCAGGACAAAGTTAGTGTGAGACCCTATTTGAAAAATAAACTAAAAAAAATGCAAAAGGCCTGGGGGTGTGGCTCAAATGGTAAAGCGCTTGCCTACCAAGAGCGAAGTACTAAGTTCAATCCCTAGTACCACAAAGCCGCTGCCTGGCTTTACGAAGTGGAAGCATATGGACGGCTGCACAGATGTTGCACTCACGTCCTGACAGAGCTCTCTGCTCTGGGAGGCCTTGCTGCAGGACTTCTTGGGAATGAGCAGTGCTCAGAGGAGGGGTGCACTAAACACTGGGTGTGCAAAAATGCAAACTCCTCGATGAAAATGAGACTTAAGGAAGCCACTGCACCTCCTCTTCTCCCCACTTCTCCCACTTCGAGGCCAAGCAAGAAAACCTTTCAGGGTTCCCCACCCACCTGGCCCCCAAGAAGCTGTCTGACAGCCCTGCAGTAGGAGAGGTCCGGGTTTACAGACTCCTCCCTTGCAGACTGCAGGGTTTGAGGGCCACCGTGGGCCCATGTGGCAGTCACACAATTTTCTTACTTACATGGCTCACGGGATGCCACTAAACTTCCAGATAAGAACAAGGAGGAAATCGAAACCAACACGAGGGCTGTCCACATCTTGCAGGTGAGCTGGGGGCAAGGCTGGGCCATGCCTGAGGCTCCCAGCCTGCCAGCCCCTCAGACTGTCAAAGGCTCCCTTCTGCTTGGCGGAGGGATCTGGGGACAAGGAAGCACACTGGTCAGAGGGCATCTGGTGAGCTACATGCTGCCTCACCTGAGGGAGAGGGCTCAACTGCACCACTGTGGAGGCGCCAGTGGGGCCCAAGGTCCAAACTGAGCTAAGTGCTTAGATCATGGCCTGGTGCCCAGGAAGAGCTCAGTGGTAATAAGGATCTGTCCCATGCCTGGCCTTCCATTGGCTAAAGCACTTGACCTGTTTTCATTCCAAGTCTTAACCTCTGCAAGTCCCATCCCAGAGGCCAGAGTTAGAGAAGGAAGGAGAGTGGGCCAAGACATGGGCACGTTGATGGAACTAAAACTTTCTCATCCCCAAAACTGGCCAAGTCTTCCTCCTTGACTTCTTTCATGGTCTACAGACCTAATGTGTGTACCCTGGGCAGCCGACTATACCCTTCATATAGGTGACACCACTTAGCCATCAATCCTCCCATCCATTCATCCATCCATCCTCCCATCCACTATTCCACACAACCATCCATTCATTTATTCATCCACCTACTCAACTATCCATCCATCCATCCACTCACCCTCCCAGCCATCTACTATTCAACCCAATTATCCATCCACTATTCTATCCAATCATTCATCCATTCACCCATCCATCCAATATTTACTGAGTAGGTCTACTCCTGTACCAGGCACTATACTTAGGACAAAAAAGATGAAAAACGTGGTGCTTCCTCTGGGTGGGGGTGGGGCACAGTCCAGAAAGGAAAGGAAGTTATTGCAAGCTAGCACAAATGTCCAGCAGGGGTGTGACCTGTATTGTGAGACAGGAAGGAAGGAAAGGGTGAGCTGGGCTGGTCCTTTGGGTGAAGGCTCAGAGGGTGCCTTGGGTAGGACTGACAGAGGGCAGGGTGTCACAGGGGGTTAGAGGACAATGGCAGCGGTGGCTATGGCAGTGGGCATGCCAAGGAAGGTTTCCGAAAACTAGCTGAAGATCCAGCTGGTGGGGAGGTAAGGGTGAGGGAACAGCTGATACAACAGCAGGGTCAGTGGTCTGGAAAGAACAGTGAGATGGACATTGGATCAGAGGGAGGCTGTTGACCCCTACGGTGGTCTGGATTTCAAGCAGGGAGACAGGACCCCCACACACCAAGCATGTAAAATACCTGCAAGTCCTACAGATCAGGCAGCACTGAGCTTGCTGGGTTCCCCCGTCTGGGAGCAGCTGCCCATCAGCAGCATCCTCAGAGAACCCTCTCCTGCCCACCTGTGCCTCACCTATTTCCACCTGCCTCCTGTACCCACAGGAGCTGTGCAGGAATGAGTGGATTTTCCACTTGGGAGACAGCATGGTCCTGGTTGACGCTCCCCTCCCATAGGCCAT